>NW_026137585.1:1207500-1741048 GCF_009805555.1 Andrographis paniculata | reverse complement strand
GAAGCAAGACTATTGTTCACACCGACCATGCAGCCATTAAATATTTGATGGAGAAAAAGGAGACAAAAGCCCGCTTGATTAGATGGTTTTTGTTGCTCCAGGAATTCGACATAGAAATCAAGGATAAGAAGGGAAAGGAAAATCATGTGGCAGATCACCTCAGTAGGTTGCGACAAGAGGAGGACAAATCTCCTGGGATCAATGAACAATTCCCAGATGAGAAGCTGTTCCTGGTGCAAGCGAAAGAGCCATGGTTCGTTGACCTGGCCAATTTTTTAACTACAGGACAGTTTCCAGCACACACTGTACAACGGGAAAAGAAGAGATTGTTCAGTTTGGCAAAGGATTATTTTGGGATGAACCTTATTTGTTCACATCGGCTCAGATGGGATAATCCGTCGCTGTGTAGCGGAGTCTGAGATCCCGCTGATCTTGAACGAATGTCATGGGTCCCATGTAGGAGGGCATTTCGCTGGCATGCGCACAGCGGCCAAAGTTTTGCAGTCAGGTTTCTTTTGGCCTACCTACCTACAAAAAGATGCAGATGCCTTTGCCAAATCTTGCGACAAATGTCAAAGATTGGGGTCCATTTCGAAGAAAGATGAGATGCCCCAAACTGGAGTCTTGTTTGTGGACATATTTGATGTATGGGGGATAGATTTTATGGGTCCCTTTCCACCTTCTAATGGGAAACAATACATTCTGGTGGCGGTGGATTACGTGAGTAAGTGGGTTGAAGCGCAAGCGCTCACCACAAATGATGCTCGATCAGTGATCCGCTTCCTAAATATACCATATTTCCAAGGTTTGGGGTCCCTAGAACGATAATAAGCGACGGAGGCACCCATTTTGTGAATAAGGCGCTGCAATCTTGCCTTCAACAATATGGTGTTCGCCAGCATCTAACTACCCCCTATCATCCACAAGCGAGCGGGTCAAGTGGAAGTTTCAAATAGAGAGATCAAACACATCCTCCAGACCACAGTAAATAAGAGTCGCAAGAATTGGGCAGAGAAATTGGATGATGCGCTGTGGGCCTATAGAACAGCCTTCAAGACTCCAATTGGAATGTCTCCTTATCGGCTTGTATATGGAAAAGTCTGCCACCTACCGCTGGAACTAGAGCATCGTGCGTACTGGGCTATCAAGTATCTCAATTTTGATCTTCTCCCAACGCAGGAGAAGCGCACGAAAAGATTGCTCGATCTGACCGAGTTCCGATACCTTGCATATGAAAACGCAAAGATCTATAAGGAAATGATGAAATTCTATCATAACAAGAAGTTGAAGAAGAAAGAGTTTGCGGTGGGATCCAAAGTTCTTTTATATGACACTAGGCTCCACTTATTCCCAGGGAAATTGAAGTCACGGTGGACTGGGCCGTATATTGTCAGACAAGTGCTGCCAAGTGGAGCCATAAGGATTAACAATGTGGAGACCCCCGGAGAAAAAAGATTCCTTATTGGTGAATGGAGCGAGGCTGAAACCGTACATTGAAAGGCCTGTGTTGCAACAGGCCAATGCAGAGATTAATCTGATGGAGGTTCAGAAGCTCAAGCTATGATAGAATTTTGTGAAAAGAATCCAGAAGCCTAATCTTATATCCGCCAACTTACAGCTTTCTTATTGCTTTCCTAGTTAGATATTATTGGTTTCATAGTTAAAAATTTACAAGCTTTCCTTTACCGCTTTCATAGATAGATTTCATAATTTCATCGCTTTCATTAGAATAGGATTATCGCTTTATAGGAATAGTTTAGTGTTAGAATTTTAACTTCCAACCTAAGCCTGACCCAAGTCAACCACCGCTCCGCTTGTTTCACCCTGATATTCACTGGGGAGCAGTATCGCTCACTCAGCACCGCTTTCATTTTCGCTTTTGTGTCAGTATTAGGTGTATAGAAGTGTTGCTTTACCCGCTCATCCGCCCTGAAATACCCTCCCCTATACCCTTATAAGTATTTACAGTGGACTTGGCATCGCTCCGCTTGCCCTCTAGAGAGTCTTGAGAAAATCTATAAATACCCCAGTCCACAGTCATTTTTTTCCACTTTTGCCCTACAGTAACTTCCTCCCGAAGCTTTAGTAACCGCCACTCTCAGAGCAAATTTTTTTTTCAAAATCTCACCATTTCAACCAATAATAGCTTCATCTAAGGTAAGATCTAGGTTAACCTTAGTACATAAACTCTATTTTACGGTTGATTCTCGCCGATTTAACGTTTAGAAACACAGAATCGCAAATTATTTTCACGATATTTCACTGTTCTTCATTTTTGCGAAAATGTTTGCCTGTTTGATTTCTGTGAATCTAAGTCTGTTATATGCTAGATTTAGATACAATAACTGATATACTTGCTTTCTACGGATGAATTTCACTTTAATCTGTAGGTTAGGTCTTGTTTGTGATTTTCTCCCTTTTTCACAACGTAACGCTTACAGTGGTGTTCTGTTTCGTTGTGAGGGGGAGAATTTAGGGTTAAAATCACCGGAACTTTGAATGTGATTGCCTTATATGGATGTTATTTACATTTAAAGATAATGAGGCAGGATTCATAATGTTCGTATGATAAACAATAATTCTGGAAACCCTAGGTTCAGGACAGGCTTAGCAAAATAGATCCAGCAAAGCAAGAAACGTTGAAGAAGGAGTTTGAGAAAGTTGAGGAGAGGATCGAACGAAGAGTCCAAAGGATCAAATCCACGGACGGACGGAAGGTGGTGACAACAACCTCAGGGGCAGAATTAGTGGAGCCAGTGCCACCTGAGGCATACTACAAGAGGAGGAGATTATTGGAGTTAACAGAAGACTGGGGAAGCTCAGGCAGCTTAAGTCACTGCCATTCCAAAAATTCATCCCAGAGTTCCCGGAGGAATACCTCAGATTCGAATACACTGAGGAAACAGAGCAGAGGTATCCGGTGAGCGACTGGTGGCTGGAATTAGAAGAATCGGAATACGAGCAGCTGAAGGAGTACCAGCTGAAGGAGCTTAAAAACAAATTTGCCTGTCTAGAAGCACCGCCAAAGAAAATGAAGGCATTCCGGAGCAATATCTCCAAGAAGAATGCCGCCGACGCTGCAAAGGATGTATTAAGATCGAAGCAGTATGACAAGCTGCACTTTTCCAACATTGACGCAGCGGCGGCGTACGAGCAGATGAAGGCAATGGGGATCCTCTACGAGAGAGGATTTGACCCCGAGAAGATCACAGGCCCGCTCTCTGACTGGCTGGAGGAGCGGGGCCTGTCGTGGTTGATCAGAAACCCCAATGAACCAGTGGATGTATCACTGGTGAGGGAGTTTTATGCTAATTTGAACCAGGCTGAGAGTCTAAAGCATGTCTACATTCGGGGAAAATGGGTAGACTGCTCAGCCAGGAAGATCAACCGACTCTTGGGTTGGGAACACCACTACCCCGCCCCGCCAAGAGATGCAAGACAAGCTGAAGGCAACGGAGGTCTGCAGTTCACTTGAACTGCAGTCGCTATACAGGACCTTCGCCACCACCCCTGCATATGAGAAAAGAAACCTGAAGTTCGGGTCGGTGGACGAAGAGAAAAAGGAATGGGTGAAGTGGTCGTTGAGCAGAATAATGATCACTGCTCACACCACTGACATTCGTCCTGACTACCTCGTAGCCCTTCGCTCAATCTTGGAAGAATCAAACGATGTGGATTTGGGCGCGATCATCGGCTTAGATATCTGGGATCGAAGAAGTGGAGACAGAACATTGGGTCACGGGACCCTGATCACAGAACTTTGCCGTCGCGCGGGTGTCGATTTGCCCACTCCAGCCCCAGAACTCCAAATGAAGCCGCTGTTCCCAACGGCCTTCCACAAAAATTGGCTGGAGTCCAAGGGGTTCACTCTCATCCCCAAGCAGAAAAAGAGGAAAGCACAAGCGGCAGCGCCCCTTCCACCAAAAAGAAAGATGAGATTTGTGGGGGGGGAAATCATAAGAGAAGATGTGACACCCCATACCGAGCCCGACTCTGAGAGAACAGTTTCCAATGAAGCTCCCAGCGATGAGGAAGAGAAGCCCTCCGCTTCGCTCGGGAGATCGAGGAAAATCTATTTGGGGCTGAAGCAACTATGAGTAATAAGGAAGGAAAGGCGCCGCGAGCGGCCGTGGGCGAAAAGAGGTCAAAGAAACAAGAAGACCCTGCTCCACCGCCTGTCAAAAAGCCGAGGGTGAAAGAAGCACTGCGAAAAAATCCAACACCCCCTCGGCGAGCGACGAGGCAGGAGAAAGGGAAGGGGAAAGCGGTAGATGTAGAGTCAAGCGAGGACACGATTCCCCTTTCCAGACTATGGAAGGGGATCGTCATCAGAGAACCCACCGCCCAACCCGAGAGACCTTCGCCGGCACGGCCAGAAATAGAGGAGGTATCACCAAGGCTGCCAAGCCCATCTGGCGATGAACCTGTTCCCTTCGA
This sequence comes from Andrographis paniculata, assembly GCF_009805555.1. NCBI lineage: Eukaryota > Viridiplantae > Streptophyta > Magnoliopsida > Lamiales > Acanthaceae > Andrographis > Andrographis paniculata. Next base: position 1,736,611 of record NW_026137585.1, on the reverse strand, counting down.
CCAACAGGGGGCAGGCGAGCCAACTGCTGTTGGAATAGGCAAAGAAACCACACCCGTTAACCAGCCGGGAGCGGTGGAGCCTACTGCTGCTGGAGCAGAGGAGGAGCGGGAGACCATACTGACCGAAGAAACTATTGGCGGGATCGATGTCACCATTGAGTCATACAAAGAATATCCCGCCGAGGTCCCCGCTGCCACAACCGCTGAAGCTGCCAATGAAGCCGAGGAGGTGGAGGCAGTGATTCTAAATCTTCCTATTTTGCAGGTATCCCCGAGCCCAAGAACACATACCATGATCAGGACACCCGCAGAAATTCTGACTCCTGCCTCAACCAAATCTGATAAAACACTTATAGAAGAGGAGGAGGAGGAACAGGACAGGAAGTTTCAAGAACAGAAAGCTCAGCTGCTTGCCGCAGTACAACGAATCGAACGAATGCAGCAGCTCGAGCGAGAAAGAAAAAGGAAAATGAAGGTGCTGGTCAAGCTGCTAAAATACTGGAAACCGCTGACTCAACTCCAGCTGCGATTCAGAAGGTATTTACAACAGAAGAAAGCAGAGCAGCTGGAGTACGAGGCAGCGAGGCAGCTAGTATTCCTCAGGGATGTCTCCCCTGAGCCAGCACCCGATTCCCAAAACGAGGAAGAGCCAGTAGAAATCAGTTCAGCTGAGAGCGAGCGACAATCACCAGAAGCGGCGGGTGCTGGACCATCAGCCCCCCGCGCATCACTGGAAAATATTGAAAGAAGATTGGATGAACTCGACTCAGCCATTCTCACCCAATACATGATGACTCAGACACTAATAGACACATATGCTAGGAGTCTGGGTGCTGAACTGACTGCTGGAAAGAAAGCGACTGCCGCACTGGAAGAGAGGGTGGAAGCGCTAGAGACTCTAGCTGCAAGCATGGGTACGACGCTGCAGGAAATTATGAAAGCTCTCGCAGCTCTTACCCAACAAAACGCCATCCTAATGGAACAACAGCTTGACACAGCCAGGAGTCTCCTTCGACATGACTCCACCGGAGCCGAAAAACGACATGACTCCACCGGAGCCGAAAACGACATAGATCGGAAACACCAAACAGATCGCACGCATGCAATAGACAAGCACAGACAGAAAGAAGATCGCAGACAGGTTTCAGATCACACGCAAACAACAAATAGATAGCAAATCGCAGACAGGTTTCAGATCAGACGCAGACATCAGACAAGCAGCAAACATATGGCAGATGGATATATGGCAGGATATATGGCAGATCGCAGACAGGTTTCTGATTGTATGACAGACAAGCAGCAGACAGGTTTTTGATTGTACGATAGACAAGCAGCGGATGACAGAAAGATCTCAAAATCACAAAAGCTCCGGGTACAATGTAGGTTGAATGTACCCGGAGAAACACGGGTTCGTAGGCTATATCTACGGCATGAGAAAAGTAGCTCTGATACCATGTTAGAAATTTGGAGGAAAATAATGAAATTGTCTTTTTGATCATCAAAATAAGGAGCCTATATATAGGCAATACAAAACAGACTCGATAGACTCAAATATAAGTAATCTAATCTATGAATAAGATCAAATCTAGATATAAATCTACTAAATCTAAAACTGAATATCTAAAATATCTCAACAGTTTGATTTGATATTTTTGAAGGGAAAATAAAATTGGAATAGTAAAAGCAGAAATAAAATTTTAAAGTAAACAGAGCCAAGTATTTTTTTACTATTTACATAATTTGTTATACATTATATCAACAACATTTCTTCAAACCAAAATATAAAACAAAACATCCTAAATAATAGTTATGTTTGAAAATTTCTTTTAAAGATTTTGACTATTTAAAAAAAAATTTCTTCAAACAATATTAAATCATATATTTTTTTTTTTGGATTTTTTATATTATACTAAAACTATACATTAATTTTATTTATATTTTGATGTTTCAGTATATAAAAATTAATTTTATTTTAACATTTACATTAAAAATATATAAAATTATTTTTATTATTATACTAATATAAAAATATATATTTAGGGGCCTACTATTTCAATTTCGCCCCGGGCCTAAAAAGAGCCAGGAACGGGCCTGCCGGGAATGATCCGCATATGCTCAAAGTCTAAGCATGCGAAGATGAGAGAATTTTGAAATGAACATAGATCTTATGAACTACGTACTATCTTGGCATCGAGGTGAAACAAATTAATAATGGAAATTTAATTCATCGCCAATGGTGTTGTCCGAGAAACTACCAGTAAATTTGCGATGGAGAATTGCAAAGCCATTGACACCCTTATCGCAGCTAATAAGAAAATTTTAAAAATTGATGATGGCACAAATGTCGATCCCAAATTATTTCAAGAGTTTTAGTTGGTAGCGTAGACACTAAAAATATATGTCTAAAATCAATTAGATATCATATATTTTGGAAGAAAATAAAATTTCAATAAAATAAATATATGATATTTAATTATGCACATATGTTAATTTTTGTACAATAAATATCAACCATTAATGCAAAAATATGCTTAAAATGGAAGATATCGTGCAAATATTACGTGCATAAATAGAGCAATAATAAATTTGGCAACAAAATAAATTAATCTTGTCAATAAAGGAAGTATATAAATTAATATCTTCCAAACAAAGGCAATAATATAAAGATCTTGTCAACAAAGGAAATATATAAATTAATATCTTCCAAAAAGGCAATTATATAAAGATTTTGGCGAGAAAGGAAGGTGCACAATCAAATCCGTCAATAATGAAAAAGCAGCATCTGATGGAAAATGAAAAATTATAAAATCTTTCTATACACGTGGCACCATCCGAAAAGGAAGCCAAGACCACCAATCCCCTATAAATAGGAGACATGGCCAATTCATTTGAGACACCGAAGTTCATTTGAAGACTCGCGCAGGGGTAAGTCTCTCTAGACTCTCTGGAATGTTCTTTATTATTATTCGTGTCCTTCGAAGCGTTCTTCGTCGAAAAGTCACCGATTTGGACAAATGATCCAATATTGGTTGGCGAATCGATGGAGTTAACGTTCTTCGTCGTATGTTCGAAATGGAGGAAAAGGAAAACCAAAGATCAAATCCGCGGATCGTTTAAAGAGGACATTAAATCCAAAGCTTAGGATCAATTCACCCGTACGGAGACCAAAGCCCTCCAAAAGCGACAAAGACAAATCAAAGATCAAAGTTGCGGATCGTCCAAAGAAGATATCAAATCCAAAGTTGAGGATCAAATCGCCCACATGGAGACCGAAGCTCTCCAAAAGGCGGAAAAGGCAAATTAAAGATCAATGTTGCGGATCATCTAAAGAAGACATCAAATCCAAAGCCGACGATCGAATCGCCCACGCGGAGACCAAAGTCCTCCAAAAGCGGCAAAGCCAAAGCAAATGTCAAAGTCGCGGATCGTCTAAAGAAGACAACAAATTCAAAGATGATGATCAAATTGCCCACGCGGAGACCAAAGTCTTCTAAAAACGGCAAAGCCAAAGCAAAAGTCAAAGTCGCGGATCGTCTAAATAAGACAACAAATCCAAAGATGATGATCAAATCGCCAACGCGGAGACCGAAGTCCTCCAAAAGCGGCAAAGCCAAAACAAATGTCAAAGTTGCGGATCGTCCAAAGAAGACAACAAATCCAAAGATGATGATCAAATCGCCAACGCGGAGACCAAATCTCCAAAAGGCGGCAAAGACAAATCAAAGATCAAAGCTGCGGATCGTCCAAAGAAGACATCAAATCCAAAGTTGAGGATCAAATCGCCCACACGGAGACCGAAGCTCTCCAAAATGCGGAAAAGGCAAACTAAAGATCAAAGTTGCGGATCGTCTAAAGAAGACATCAAATCCAAAGACGATGATCAAATCGCCAACGCGGAGACCAAAGTCCTCCAAAAGCGGCAAAGCCAAAACAAATGTCAAAGTCGCGGATCGTCCAAAGAAGATAACAAATCCAAAGACGATGATCAAATCGCCAACGCGGAGACCAAATCTCCAAAAGGCGACAAAGCCAAATCAAAGATCAAAGCCTCGGATCGTCTAAAAAAGACATCAAATCCAAAGCCGACGATCAAATCGCCCGCACAAAGACCAAAGCTCTCCAAAAGCCGGCAAAGTCAAACCGAAAACCAAACCTCTTCGGATCAAAGAAGCCATAAAAAACTAAGTTGGAAAACAAATTGACCCGGAAAGAGAATCAAAGGACCCATTTAGAGAATAGAACCCGCTTTAAATTCAAATCAAATATAATTTGTACAAATTTTGTATTTATTAAAAATAACACAATTTTTTGTCCACAGGTAGTCTACAATACTTATCCTGTACAAGACTTGGTATTGTATTTGGAGTAGGTTTTAGGACACATTTCATGGAAGCACCTAATACCATTTTGAAGGTAAAAAATGGATTCTTCGATACTCGTCCATGAGATACTCTGTCTTATTCGCATAGAATTCGAAGAACCAAACATTTGTAATGCTAAGTTTGAACCTTCAACAAAATGTGTGTTCGATGTCTTTTGGTTGTGGAGCCTAATCGAGGAAGTTCACTTCCACAAGAAGACATAGCTAAAATATTTTCGGACAAAGGATAAGTTATATGTAGCAAATACCAGAAAATTGTAAAAAAATATTCTTATGTATACTTCATTATCACTATTGTCCTGTATTTATTTCTCTAGCAAAATATATCTTACATGTTTGCAAAAGTCGTTATTTCTGTACTTTGCCCGTGCGTGACGTTGACACCACATGCTGTTACGCACGGCCAAATGATAGAAATAACGACTTTTGCAAATATGTAAGATATATTTTCCCAATAGAATAAATACACAAAAATAATACCCTCCGTCCCACTTACCGTGTCTGCTACATTGTAGACACAATATTTTAGGAGGGTGTAATTAATAGATAATTATGAATGTATTAGTGAAAATAATTATCCTATAATATAAATAATTATAAATTAAGATTAAGATAATTAATTAGTTTAATTAAAATTAAAAAAAATTAAAAAGTTTAAAATGAGATTAAAGTGTGTAATCATTTTCCAAAAAAGAAAAGTGACATGGAATGTGAGACGGACAGAAACGACGACGTGGACATAGCACGTGGGATAAAGAGAGTAATTAGGTACACATGAGGATATTTTTTGCAATTTACATTACTACATGCTATCTAATCTGCTAAAATAAATTTCTTAAAATCATAATAATAATAAAGAAAATAAGTGGATACACATAATAAAAAAAAAAAAAAGTCAAGATAAGGATATCTTTATCAAAGAATTTTAAGCATGAAGACTTTTCTCGTTTCTAAAGCGTCATCGCTTGCGATTAATGAGAGGGTGCTGGAAATAAGTTTGAATTAAAGGGGTTGATTATTTTATATGTATTTAATAGCCAATTAATATTATTATTTTTGTCGGGTAAGACAATAACCTTACCATTTAGTCGTAGCTCAATTTTTATCATTGTTTCATTAGTTAATATATATATATATATATGTATATACATACATATACTCCATCAGTTCCAATACAATAGTTTTATTTACCATTTGTGTCCGTTTCAAAACAAAAGTCTTATTTTCATAAATAATCATATCACCGTAAAACTACCCCTACTTTTTTCATTTTTATTACACAATTGCCACTACTTTTTACACTAATATCCATACATTCTACTAACTATCAATATAATATCAATATTCGTTAAATCATGTGCCCAACTCAATTAACACTATAGTTTTGGGACTGAGGAAGTATTAATTTTCAAATATTAATTTAATAAACTGGGCGTTCCTGGCACGGTTCAAAAAATTTCGGGTCTTCTTTTTAAGGTCCAAGCACACTTTTTTGTGTCGAGTTCGATCGAGTTTTCGAACTGTACCTATTTTTTTCGATTCTAATTATAATCATAATCTATAATTATTTATATTATATAATAATTATTTTATTAATATATTTTTTTAATAATTTATTAATTATACCCTCTTGGCAAATATTATTTTCATAAACTGGGCGTTCCTAGCATGGCTCAAAAAAATAATATATTTGTAACATAATTTCGTCCCTAAAGTTTACGTAGCTAACGTAATTTTATTCCTAATTCCGTCTCTAATGTCATTAGTAACGGAAAAAGTAGATTTAGAGACAAAAATATTTTGTTACAAAAATAATTTTTTATTGTAGTGAGATTCTTGTATCTACATAAAATTAGACAATTAAAATGAAACGGAAAGAATATAAAATACAAAAACATAAAAAATTAAATATATTTATAATAGAAATATAAAAAATAAAAATAAAGTACTAGGAGAGAAGCTCAGGAGATATTTTGGATTCTTTTTTCTTTTTTTTTTTTTTTTGGCTTTTTTACATTTATTGCAGGCCTAGATGAGAGATCTTCACATTCGAGACCCTCCCTTAATTGTCGTTCATATGCAATTTTTGTTTTGACTTTCCGCATGTAGATAAATAAATTAATGCATATATATCTAATAATTTAATTTTTCAGAAGGTTCATCTAACAACTCTAATTTCAAAGCAAAAGTGTTTGGTTGTGTATATTTTTTGTAGGGTTTTTCCAATTCATATATTTTTTTTCGGCAAAAACATCATATAAATATTTACTTTTTTTTTTAATATATTAAAAATTAATTTTATATTTTAAAATATCATATAAAAATTTATTTATATTACATCAAATAAGTAGTCAATTTTAAAAATTTACTATGAAAGGGTAAACTGATTTTTAGTGAAGTATCTCAACTTTTATCATTTTAGTCTGGAGCTGTAAGTGAAAACTTTTTGCGATTTTAGTTTTTTTGGCGGGGGGCAAAATTAGAAGTAAAAACACCTCCTAAAAACTAGTCAATACTGGCATTTGCTCTCACAATTGGACTTGATGCCTTACCTATTTGAATTAGCACACATCCACCCAAAAAATATATGGATAAAAGTAGTTGCTTCGACAAAACATAACTTTATACAAAAATACGAACATAATTAAACAGTAAATTATACTATCTCCATCATTGAAATTCATGTCAATTTGATCGGACACAAGTTTTAAAAATAGTGAGTTTAAAATAAAATTATTTTATATAGTAAAAAAAAATGATATTTTTTAACTAAAAAAAAGAGAATATTTTTAAATGACAATCAAAAATAAAAAATGAATATAGATTTAAATGACATAGGGAATATATAGTATTTGTATTTAAATATACATACATAAAATTTATTGGGCTGCTCTTCTTTGTGTTAGCATTAAGCAAAGTATACACATAAAGTTATGATAATTGAATATACGTGATTTTCTCACATTTTTAGTTGATGTATATCTATCTCTACGTACTTGTACAATACGACATTTGTGTGTTTGAATTGTTTGAATATACGCGAATAATAGTTTTTGCGATTTTCTCGCATTCTTCATGGTTCAATTATCGATCACGAAGATTGTTTCACATGCATGGAGCCATCATTCTTGAACTACAGCAAGCAAGAATAACATATCATGCTGCTGACTACTACGAACTTTAATGATAATATAACGTAGGGGTGGGCATCGGGTCAGATATTTCTAGTTTGGTCATTCGGATGGCTATTCAAATTTTTCGGTAGCTTAAGATATGATCCAACCCCGACCTGAACTTTTTGGATACCTGAGATATCAGGTACTTGGATATCCACCATAATTGAGTTCAGATACTTTAATTTTCTATCTTTAATATTTTTGTATTTAAAAAGCACTCCTTCCGGTCTAACTTTGGTTAGACAGAGAGATTAAGAAATAATAATATTTTAAAATAAAAGAATAAAAAGAAAGTATTATATAAAATTTATTTACAAATTTTAAATATATGATGTGATAAATAAAATAAAAAAGTAGTGACAAATTAGTTATTATTTGATAAAGTAGATGTAATAATAACATTTTTTAATTATAAATTGATCGTGCATAAATTTAAAGGACAGTAAAAAAAAAATGACATAATTACAATAAACGAAGGGAATTTTTTTTTTTTTAGTACGAATATATATTTATTTTTTGTATTTTGTAGTTAAAAAACACTAAATATAGCATGAGTTTTTACTTTAAAAATAATCTTTGTTTAATTTTTTGTTTTGTTAAAAAAGTGGACTCTGTTTGAAAATAATTCCGTTAGTAAAATTTTTTCGTTAAAATGGTCATCCGGGTGCCAGACTCGCCACGCTGGCCTGCCGTTGCTGATGTGGCGCTGACGCGGCTGATATGTCATCGCAATGAGCAAGGCCGTTTCGGACTTTCTTTAGGCCCTGAGCGAAAATAAATTATAGGCCCTACAAATAAATGATTAAAATGTATTTTTAATAATATTACTAATTGACGTTGATTGAACAAGAGGTTGAATGATCGTCTAGACAATGTCAATTTGAGAAAAGAAGATGAAAGACAGTCTCTCTAAAAGTTCGAAAAATAAGGACCGAAGGAGGGTGAAAGATATAACAGAAAAGGTGAGACAGGTTTGATCGAGTTGTTGGGGGCAATACTATAGGGTGTAAGACAAAGAAATATAGACGATTAGAAATAAATAATTTTTTTTTATATATGATTAAAAATTTAAATTTAATTTTAAAATTAAATAGGATAATTATGAAAAAGGAAAAAAATATAAATTAAAAGTTAAAATTTTAATAATAATAATAATAATAATAATAATAATAATAATAATAATAATAATAGATAATATTTAAAATATAAGCCCTTTATTGATTAGGGCTCTGAGTAGTTGCTCACCCTGCTCCTACTATGAGCCACCCCTGGCCATGAGATGCCACGTCAGTGGAATTTTTTTTTTTTATTTATTTTTCATTTTACAAAATATCTTGATAAACTATGTTTTTAGTATTGTATATAACTCCCTTTATCATATTTAGGATATTTAAGCGGACTCTGTTTCAAAATAGTCCTGTAAGTAAAATTTTTTCGCTAAAATGATCTTCTGACGTGGCATTCACGTGGCGATGACATGTCAGCCGCGTCAGCGCCACGTCAGTAACGGCTGCCAGTGTGGCAAATCCGATACCGAATGACCATTTTAACAAAAAAAATTTACTTACGGAACTATTTTTACACAATGTTCACTTAAAGTTTACTAAAAAAATAATTTACCCTAAAAAAAAAACATAACCTAAGAGTTCGTCATTTTTACAATTTTAAAAAAAAATTTACTATTAAATTATTCATTCTTTCAAATAAAATACATTGTTTTTTTTTTTTAATCATATCAAATAACTATATAAAAGAAATAGGCAAAATTATTTACAATTCACCAGTAGTTTAAAAATTCAGCATCATACTCCCCTTATTTAAAAATTGTACAAAATTTTTTTATATTTTAAAAAATATTGTATAAAATACCTTGAAAATTGAATAAGATTTTCTTGTATTTTTGAAATATTGGATAGAATTAATATTGTGAAAAAGACATAAGGAAAAACAATATAAAATTTTCATACTACTAGTGAGACATTGCCTAAAAGATAAAAAACAAAAAAATCATAAGCAAACATAGACAATGTCGTGGCAGAATGGTTCACTTCAACTATTTATAGTTCAAACTTGCATGTAATTTGAGTCGAGTCACCATTCAATATTCCAATCTATGGATACTGAACTATCATCTTCGATCATCCTTTTTTCATCCCTCATTTTTCTTGCATTCTTATGGAATGTAATCACTCGCTCCAAACTCCCCCGGAGCTCCAGCAAACTTCCGCCGGGGCCGAGAAAGCTGCCATTCATCGGGAGCTTGCACCACCTTATTAAGTCGCGACCACCCCATCACATTTTAACCAACTTAGCGTCGAAATATGGGCCGTTGATGCACTTGCAACTAGGCGAAGTCAGCGCCATTGTTGTGTCGTCGCCTGAAGCAGCAAAAGCGGTCATGAATACGCATGACGTCAACTTTTCTAATAGGCCATCCCTCTTTGCCTCAAAAGTAATACTTTATGAGAATTCTAATGTAGCATTTGCGCCGTATGGCGAATACTGGAGACAATTGCGAAAATTTTACACAATAGAGCTGCTGAGTCCAAAGCGCGTCCAATCTTTCCGCCCCTTAAGGGAAGAAGTGTTTATGAATATGTGCAGTTCGATAGCTTCGAAAGAAGGCTGCTCCCTCGACATGTCTGAGAAACTTTCTTTGATTACGTGTGACTTGATTTTGCGGGCAGCCCTTGGCAATACGAGTATCGATGAACACTCAGCATTGGTGTCCATAGTCATTGAAGCTTTTGCAATAATCGGAGAATTCAATCTCGGCGATCTTTATCCCTCCATCAGTTTGTTTAAAGGAATCGGTGGATATAAAGGCCGGTTGGAGAAGTTGCGCAAATATATGGATACGTTGCTCGACAAGATTATCAATGCTCGAAGAGCAACCAAATCTCAAGATCAAGAGGAGGAAACCTTCATCGATGTTCTCCTCAATTTCCATAAGGATACGGGGCATGAATTCCAATTAAGTGATGATAACATAAAAGCTGTGCTAGTGGTTCGTCGATAAAAAATTTTCGCAAAATACTTATAATCTACTCGTGGTTTGAAAAATCTGCATCGTATCGCTAAATTCCCTTATGTTTTTAAAAACAATAAACATCACATAAAATACCTTTTTAGGGAATTCTGTGCACTATTTTTTACGAGAGTGCATGGAGTATGGTGCAAAATTTTTAGAAAACATGTTACTTATGAACAATTTTGTCAATTTTTTTTTTTTTTTTTTCTGATTTTAAATGTTTGTTATTTTTGTTGCCACGCAGGATATATTCGTTGGTGGGATCGAAACTTCATCGGCTACAGCAGAATGGGCTATGGCAGAAATGATGAGACATCCAATTGTTCTTAAGAAGGCACAAGATGAGGTGAGACGGGTTTTCGGCGACAAGGGGTTTGTCGATGAGTCCGACTTCGATGAGCTAAAGTACCTAAAGTTAGTGATCAAAGAGACTCTTAGAATTCACCCACCGGGGCCTCTACTGCTGCCGAGAGAAAGCTCGGAGGCCTGTGAGATTAATGGCTACACAATACCTGCAAAAACAAGGACTATGGTGAATGTATGGGCCATTGGAAGAGATCCTAAAATCTGGAAAGATGCTGAGAGCTTTATTCCAGAGAGATTTCTCGATAAAGATATTTCTGTCGATTACACAGGGAAGGGTTTCAAGTTCATGCCTTTTGGTGCTGGGAGAAGGATGTGCCCTGGAATGGCATTTGGCCTTGCCAATGTCGAAGTCCCGTTGGCAATGTTGCTTTACCATTTTGATTGGGTTTTGCCACAGGGAATCAAACCAGAAGATTTGGACATGGGAGAAGCCATTGCCCTTTCAGGAAGAAAGAAAACCCCACTTTATGTGATTCCCAAATTGAAAAACCCTTTGCCTCTAAAGTGAAATCGAGGGACACTATCTTTGTTAATTTCTATGATCGAGCCATTTCATAGTCATGGGAAATAAGGCTTGATGTTATGTACTACAGTGGATTTGTCTGCTTTTTTTTTTTTTTTTTAATTAGGGTTTTAATTTTGTTTTTGATTTAAATAGTATTTTAATTTGATATTATATGTAATAGTGTAGAATTGTGCGAGGTAAAGAGTCGTGGCTTGTGTTTGAAATAAAATTAAACAATATGTATGGATTTTGAAGTTTCAATTTGATTGTGTTACTTTTTCAAAACTTAGGCCAATAATTCCATCTATATATATCTTGTGTGAAAGAACATCTTGTTCTTAATTGTAAGAATGAATCTTCCATAGTTCTTTGTCACTTGATTATGTGTGTGTGTAGATTTATGTATAATTAATCTTGAGGACATTATCACATTCCATAGTTTTAATTTATGCTAGACGACCTTTTCAATAATTGCGGATAAGATTTAAGATTATTTCTCCACAATATTCACTTAAAAAACTAAAATGATAATAAGTTACTTATTTTCGCAAGTGGGTCAACTCAACACGAAGATGTTGTCGGTTTTGGGTTGAACTCGTACGGATTTGTTCTTGGACTTTTTCTAAAAGACCTGGTACCAGTAGAGTTTATTTGAAACTTATAAAGATATGAAATTTTTTTTGCATCTTTGACGTGGAACTTAAGTTTGCACTCCAACATATATAAAAACTAAAAGAACATTTATTCCAATCTTTTATAAATCTTTTATCATATTTGTATTATATATATATATTAACTTATTAATTTTGATTCATTAAATTATGAAATGTTTTGTGTTTCTTTGGTTGTGCTTTTGTTCCATGTTTTCGCTATAATTTTATTTTTTTCGTATAAAATATAATATTATAAACTTATTTTTAGTTTGATATCGTATATACAATAAATATCAAAATCTTGTATTAAATATATATTTGTATCACATTAAATAATCATTACAATTTAAATATTTTATTTTTTCTATTTTCGTCTGTCCCACATAATTTATCATTTTTTTTTGAAAATATAATTATATTTAGTTACATTTAAAAATTCATAATTTATAATTTTTCTTATTTTAATTAAATTATTTAATCATTTTAATCTTAATATATAATTATTTTTATTAAATTATAATTATTTTTACTAATATTGGGGACTCCCGTTTGCGGGTATATGATTAATAGTTGTATTTCTCTAAAAGTTTGAGCTTTTAGGTGAGACGGTTATTCAAGATTCGACATGGTATCTCGAGTCCCGCTTGTTGGCGTACATCCGATGCGGATACATTTATTAATTACACAATACCTAAAAAAAATTTAAAAATATTATCTTATTTTTATTTTATTTTATTTTTTTCATATACACCCTAATCGAATCATGAAAAATTTGTCCTGACAGTGATGTAGCCACAATGTTCACTTGAAATGTCAAGTTTAGCTGATGTGACAGATAGTCAAACCTTTGGCCTAAGTCACGTAAACTTGTCATATCAAGTGCATTGTTTTTTTATCGGACAATTGGTCTGCCCTCCCTACAGGTAGTGTTCAATTATAATTCAGTCCCTATTTTAAAACAATTGGTCTGCACTCCCTCCTTTACATATTTAGTTTAATATTAGTCCCTGTTTTAGATTTTCTCAAATAAAAATTGAATGTACCTCTAGAATATCTTTAAATGCTTCCAAATTTATTTTATATACTTACAACACATTCTGTTTAAAATTTGTCCACGTAGCTCCGAATCTTCGGTTTACCAGTTTTCGAACATCTTGTTACGGTTTATATATTTGTCAAAGTGCAAACTGCTGGTTCAAACCGCTGGTTTACGGTTTTAACCGACGGTTCGGCCATTATTTTTTTCTTTTTAATTTTAAACCTGCACGCCGGCTGCGATTGTGGATTATAGAATGTTATGGGCGGGCGGCGACAGTGAAGAAGAAGCATGAGGAAAGAAGAAAAAAAATGAAAAAGAAGAAAATACAAAAAAAAAAACGAAAAACGAACTCTTGCAACTGTAGCTGCGGTGGAATGTGGAGAGTGAATGTTCTAAGCTAAAATTGTATATTATATACTTGTAATTGAAATTACTATATATCATTAAATTGTTATAAAAATAAAGATAATATTAATATTAATAAAAATAAATAATTATTAATTATATAATAATAATATACATTATTTTGGTTATTTATATTTTAGATTTTGTATTTCTTATCATACAATTATATAATTGAAACTATCTTATTATCTAATACACATCAATTTCTTAAAATTTAATTTTGTTTATTTTAATTTAAAATTTAATTTTGTTTATTTTAATTTAAAATTTAATTTGATTTAATTACTTAGTAAATTTATTATTTTAATTACTTTTATATTGTAACAATCTTAGCAATTATTATTTATATGATTTTACATAATAAATAAATAATAAATATATCTGAATGAAATTAAAATCGAAAATAATATTTTTGAATAAATTTTTAAATTTAGAAAAACTTAAAAAGGAAAAAAAAAATATTAAAAATGAATGTACATAAATCGGCGGTTCAAACCGTAATCGTCAGTTTTTTAAACCGCAATCGAAACCGTCATTCAGAAGGTTCGGTTTCGGTTTGACATTTTGATAAACCGTAACCGAAGGTTTGAACTGTTTTGGTGTACCTGATATAACCAGGTTGGAGGTACAACATAACTGCTCTAGAATACTCACCTGCTTAGCCGAGTCATACCCTATGCTTAGATGGCCTTGACCAAAAATTGTTGTGTGCGCTACGGTGTGAATTAATATGTAATAGATCTAAATATTTTCAATTTGTGATAGCAATCATGTACTCTAACGACCAATATAATTCAATTTAGTCACTTATGACTTTATTAGACATCTACTAGTTGAGGTTGGACTATAATAGTACATATATCATACAACCTATCCAAGTCATTTTTTACTTGGTTAACCATTCATAATAAATATGTGTTGTTTATCTTTTCTGACAATTTGAAGTGTCACAGGAAGATTATGATAATGATCGCATCCTTAGTTACCGTCAACAAATGAAAATTTTGAACAAAAAACTATTGTTCTCCAACCACATGTTATTGGAGCATATATACTCTTTACTGAAGCATATGAGACTATTATTATAAGTAGTTAAGATCCGCGCTAGGGTATGTCGATATTTTATGTAGGTACATAAGAATGTGATCTGGGTACAAACACCTACATGCGAGGTATAAATAATGGTTTCTTAGGTATTATTTGTGTATTATCAGGTATCTTCAAGTGTAGTTAATTTCAGTTATTTTTATGAAGAGGGCCAATTCGCATACTTGGTAAGAACACTTCCTCTCTCAGCCTTGGTGAACTAAATGTTGTTGTGTGTGTTACGGTGTGGATTACTACGCAATATGTCTAAAAAATAACCAATTTGTGAGAGTAGTGATGCATGAGTAACAACCAACAAATTTAACAACGTCATTTCTTACTTGTTTGGCCATCTATAGTAAACATGTGTTCTTTTCTTTACTTACATGTCAGGGAGTCGTGAGAACACAATAATGATAAATTTATCTCTGGTTACTAAGAGCAATTGAATATGTTGAATCGAACACGATCCATTTTTCCTACCATATATAACCAGAGCATATATACGCGTTAGCGGAGCATATGACTTTATATTGCAAGTACATAACACTTACACTAGGATATATCTTTAGTGCACATATGCAACAATATCCTCGAGGTACAAACACCGGTAGTCAATGTATAATTGGTGGTTAATTAAATATTATATATATAGTTGTAGGTATTTTAAAATGTAGTTGATATCAATCAATTTCCAAACGAAAAAGACAATTAAAGCACTATGTGATACCACTACCTCTATCAGTGGGGTATATGCATAAATGTTAAACTGATGTATGCATAAATGTTAAAATGGTATATATATAAATATTTAGAATGTGTATTTAAATAATTTATTTTTTATATATTTACTTTTAGGTGTATTATTATAATTAGAATCGTTGAATAAGAAAAAAAAATTGACTCTATCTGTTTTTATTAATTCTTTTAAAAAATTATATTTATATTTATTTTATTTTCACGTTTTAGAATAAAAAAATAAAAATATTAGTAAAGATTAAAAAAAATATATATATATATATATATAAAGATTTGTTTGTTTTTTGAAAAAATTTCAACATATTTTTCTACAAAAATTAATATATTTACGCACACTCATGATATTTATATTATCTATATATTTTTTTATATTTTACATAAAAAAAAAAGAAATTCTTTCAAATCAAAACACAAAACAAACGAACCCTAATCTTTATACATAGTAAGTATTTAAAATATATAAAATACTATAAATAAATTTTATTACTAGTATTAATATTTAAAAAAAATTGTATCTTATATATAGGATTTTAAATATTTGATAGAATAATTATATATATAGATAGATAGATATTTATTGTGCTAATATTATATTGAATCATATGATAAAGTTTATATTATATATAATATTTTTATAATATTTACGTAATATTTTATACTTCCTCCGTCCCAAAAGAGTTGTCTTGTTTTTCCATTTTCGTCCATCTCAAAACAATTGTCTTATTTCCTTTATTTAGTAACCGTGGTCCCCACTTTATAACAAAATTATTTATACTTTTCCAAACTACCCATAGTTATTACTCTACCATACTTTTAAAATCGTTCAAAAAGTAAGGAATTTTTAGTCTTCTATATTCTATTTTATACCCTACTTTTAATTAAATACTATTATTTCTTAATTCTCGTGTCAACACCCAATAAGACATCTCTTTTGGGACAGAGGGAGTATTATATTAAATATAATTATGAATTTTGTACAAAAATAATATAAATTATTAACATCAAATTTTTTCATTTTATAGGTAGAATTAAAAGAGTAAGTAAACTAATATTGATAAAATGATATATATAATCATTGTTATATTTAAAATTTATATATTTAATTTTCTATTGCAATTTTTTTTAATATAAATTTGTAATTCTATTGATTGAATGAATATATACATACACATATATATATATACACATCATGATTTTATTTAAATTCTACGTATCAATTTTGGATTGTATTTCAATAAATTAGTCATATTGTAATTTTTATATTATGTATATTTTATTTTACAATTAGATTCCGATAATACAATAATTTTAGTGCAAATTTAGAAATCTCAATGGATATGAATAAATTTGAGGGGAAATAAGAGCGATCGATTGCATGAAGGAGGAAAAATTTCAATATATTGTGGTACATGAACGAGAATGACGGGTATAGAATTTTCTTTGGGATATGAGAAGTATGTAGTTGTTTTTTTTGTTTCATCCCATAATAAAACATAATTATAATTATTTATTATTATTATTATTATTTTTAAATACACATACAAAAGTACACAAAACGTAAATAAAAGTATATAGTAGAACAATTTAGGTAGAGCGAGACGTAGTATAGGTAGAGCGGAATGTGCTATAAGTATATAAAAAAAATATTAAAAGTATTTAAATATATTTTAAGGGTACATCATATTTATACTATACTATTTAATGAAAAAAAAAAAGAGGGATTAAATCTAAATCAATACTGAAAAAGAGGGAGTGCAGATCAATATTTTAATAATAGGGACTGAATGTAAATTTTATATTAGTGACAGAGAGTGCAGACCAAGTCTCCCTTGTTTTATTCAGCTAAAGTGATATTCTAGTCAAAATTGTATATTTATGCAATAAAGTATTAACGTTTTGCATGTTCGTGCATTATTTTGGACTTGGATTTTGGGTTTTTAATAATATAATTTAAAATTAGAATAATCATTTGATTCAATATATATTACTATTAATTAATGTTTGGAAATCCACTAACAAACATGACCTGTGTTACTTGGTTGATGGTTTGGTTATGATTTAATATTTTTCCTAGATAAAAATAAAAGATTATAATAAATAATCACCTTAAATTTGGAAAGAATTTGAGATGAGAAAATTGAAATTACATTGCCAATCACCAACCAAATTTCATGACAACCAAAATAGGCCATTATTGTTGCCATCATTATCATGTAACTTAACATCTATTTATTTCATATTTGTTATTTGAAGATATTTCAGTATGACATTTCTGTGTTTGAATGGTCATTGGTCGTTGCTCGTGCAATTATCCAAAACAAACTTTGAATGGAATTGAGAAATTAATGGTTTAGCATGTACGTAAGTATCAGGTGAAAATTTGTGTGTTTGAATGATCATTGATCATGCAATCATGTCTTGATAGTACAAGATTCTAAGCTGCTCCTTAACTTCCTGTTTGGAGGCTATGATTTAGTCAAAAAAGAATAAAATAAAATAATTGTTATAATATAAAATTGAAATTTTCTATTTCAATCGTAAGAATACGTACATATTTATAGTGATATATAAATCTTCTAAATAAGACAAGAATCCCATAAATCTCTTAAATAAGACAACTACCGTAAATATAATATATTGCTTCTAAATATATTTTAACACCCTTTTTCAAATTCAAGATAACAAACTTCAGTTTGTCAAAAGTGACCGAAAAAGATATAGCCGAGATCTTCCACGAACGAACTTGAATTTTCCATTGATTGAAAGTGGTGTAGCCGTCCACTGAATCAGAGTCAGAATTAGAACTCAACACCGTTAGAGTTGGAAACCGGACTCACTCGTTCACAACGGAATTAGAGGCGGAAACAGGACTTACTCGCTCGCTCACAACAGAGCTAAAGTCGGAAACAAAACTCACTCACTCTCAATAGAGTTAGATTCGAAAATAGGACTCTCAAGGCGTCAGAGTTGAAAGTAGAACTCTGTCAGTAGACATCAAAATAGTAGAGATGGAGACGACATGAAAATGACTGCACGATCGTTGATAGAAATAAATTGATCAATAAAATATATATGAGATCTAACGGGTCATAGATGTATCCGAAGAAAATTTGGCTCTGATACCATATTAAAATATAAAACTAAGATTCTCTATTTCAATTATAAGAATACGTACATATTTATAAATCGTCTAAATAAGATAAGAATCCTACGAATTTCTTAAATAAAACAACTATCATAAATATAATATATTACTTCTAAATATATTTTAATAATGAATAAGAAAAAACGAAATCTTTAAGATATATATATTTTTAGTTCCGTATTTAACTCTATTACTATTTTAAAACTTTAAATAAATATTGTTTGATTAAATGATCATTGTTCATGCAATCATGTCTTGATAGTACAAGACTTTAAGCTGCTCCGTAACTTCCTATTTGGAGGCTATGATTTAATAAAAAAAATACAATAAAATAAAATAAAATAATGAATAAGAAAAAATCAAATTGTTAATATATATATATATAGATAAATTTATTTTAGTTCCACAACGGGGAATTTCTAACACGTGTTTCTTCACTTGTAGTGGAGATAAGCGAAATGGAGATGGTGGGAGTCAATCTCAAAACCTAAGGCTTTGATACCACGTCCGATATGCATGTGCAAGTGAGAATTTTTGTTCTTCATAAATAAATTAATGATGTGTTTTCTTAATAATTTGAAATTTTTAGATGAGACGGTCATTCTACGCATTCGATATCCTATTAGAGGCTTAGTCTCGAGTTCCCAATAATTTTTTACATAAAAAATTCGTCGTACATACCTTGAAGGAGTAATATTTATTTGTGTGTTTCTTTTTTTTCTCTCTCTCTTTATATATATATAAACAAGGGTAAATTATACAACATCTCATGTGTCTTAGTAAAAATGTATAAAATATTATGTATTTTATTCATTCCGTAAAACTAAAATTTGCACAAAAACATCCTCCTTGTTCAAAAGTAATATTTGATTCTAAATAAAGACTTAAATTGTGCAAATTGTATACAAATAAAAAAATACAAAATTATCTTAAATATCAATTTCCGACAAAGAAGATCCTTTATGCAAATTTTACATTAATGCAAAGAGTTTCACGTAATAAATAAAATATCTACGTGGCAAACAACGCGACAATTTATAAACACATCTTTTCTCCATTACTTTTGGTCAATTTTAGTAGGTAATTTTAAGTAGAGTTAATGTCAATCAACAAGTATAAGAATATAAATTAAAAAGATCATCAAATACAAAAGTGAAAAATGCAATTATCCACTAAACATGTGGTCTGTTGTTGTTATTACTTATGTCCAACCAGGACGGAATTACACTAGGTTTGGGATTCAATTGATCCCAAGCTAATTTTTTTATAAATTTTTTAGTATTAAAAATATTAATTTTTATGTATTTATATACAATTTTTCCTTCTAAAACTATCTAAATTCATATATAATTTTATCATTAATATTTATTTAAATTTATTAGCTAAATATTAAATAACTTATAATATTTTGCACATTTCGAAATTTAGATGCTAGTTTCGTCACTGTATCCAACAGTATGTCTTTGCACACTGCAGTATAAAGACATTGTTGAAGAGTCTAAATATTGCTATGTTAGTACTTGTTCATGTTGTACTTAGACTTAGATATTTTAGTAAACACTCATGAAGTAGATGGCAACAGTTTGTCTTCGTCAAATATTGTGGCTGATTCGTTTATGTGTTGTTTGTCTTTATAAGTTCCTAAATATAATTTTCCTTTAAAAAACCAAAAAAAATTATTGTTGCTGAATTGCCCTCTTCTACTATTTATAACACAAAAGTTGCAGCAAATTGCATTCAACTCACTCTTCAAGATTTAAATCTATGGATATTGAATTATCATCTTCTTCGAGTATCCTCTTTTCATCTCTCATATTTTTTGCTTTCCTATGGAACCTAATCTCCCGGTCGAACCGTGGCCGGAGTTCGGCCAATCTTCCTCCGGGGCCAAGAAAGCTGCCGGTCATCGGGAACTTGCACCTCCTCATTAGTTCCCGACCTCCCCATCATATTTTAGCCGACTTGGCGTCGAAATATGGGCCGATGATGCACTTGCGGCTAGGTGAAATCAGCACGGTTGTTGTATCGTCGCCGGAGGCAGCAAAAGAGGTCTTGAAGACGCACGACATCAACTTCGCAAACAGGCCATCAAGCCTTGCGACGAAGATTTTATCATATGATTATTCTAACATAGCTTCCTCATCGTATGGCGAATACTGGAGACAGTTGCGAAAAATTTGCACGATGGAGCTGTTGAGCGCAAAGCGTGTCCAATCTTATCGTCCCTTAAGGGAAGAAGTGTTTTTCGATATGTGCAGCTTGATAGCTTCGGAAGAAGGCTCGTCGATCAACTTGACTGATAAAGTTTCCTTGGCGACTTGAGATATGGTTTTGGGGGCATCCCTTGGCAGTAAGATTGATGAACACACAGCTTTGGTATCCATAGTGAAAGAAATTTTTGAGTTAGCCGGAGGATTTTATGTCGGCGATCTGTTTCCCTCCATCAGATTGTTGCAAGTGATCGGTGGATTTAGAGGCCGCGTGGAGAAGGTGCACAAACTATTCGATACCATACTCCAGAAGATTATCGACAGTCGAAAAGTAGCCAAATCTCAAGATGAACAGCAGGGAAAATTAGTCGATATTCTCCTCAAGTTCCATAAGGATACTGGGCATGAGCTCGGCTTAAGCGATGACAATATAAAAGCTGTGCTACAGGTTTGTCATTAAAATTTTACTATGTTGAGTAAATTAGATGTTGTCGTATCACTACAAAAAAAATAGTATATTTATAACGGAATTTCGTTCCTAAAGTTTACGTAGCTAACGTAATTTCATCCCTAATTCCGTCTCTAATATAATTAGTAACAGAAAAAGTGGATTTAAGAACGAAAAAATCTCGTTACAAAATTGATATTTTTTTATAATGTATATTTATCTCGCTTGGAAAAATATATTTTATGTCGTATATTTATCTCGCTGGAAAAATTGCAAAAAATATCATATACTCCATTATTACTTTTGTCCTATATTTATCTTAATAAAAAAATTGCAAAAAATATTATATACTCCATTGTTATTTTTGTCCTATATTTATCTTGTTGGCAAAATATATCTTATATGTTTGCACAAATCGTTATTTCCGTCATTTGGCCGAGCGTGATGTTCAGATCTCGCGCGGCCAAAGGAAATAAATAGTTACTTTTGCAAACATATAGATATATTTTGATAACTAGCTAGATAAATATAGAAAAAAAGTGATAATGGTATACATGTATGATATGTTTTGCAATTTTCTCTAAATTTTATTGATCACTATGAATCTTCTTGTGCGCATAGGATATGTTCATTGCTGGAATCGAAACATCATCTGCTACTACAGATTGGGCTATGGCGGAATTGATGAGACATCCGAGTGTCCTTAAGAAGGCACAAGATGAGGTGAGACGGGTTTTTCGCGACAAGGGGTTTGTTGATGAGTCCAACTTCGATGAGCTAAAGTACCTAAAGTTAGTAATGAAGGAGACTTTCCGAATGCACCCGGCGGGGCCTCTACTCGTCCCGAGAGTAAGCAAAGATACCTCGGAGATCCATGGATACACAATACCTGCAAATACAAATGTTTTGGTGAATGCATGGGCCATTGGAAGAGATCCCAAAATCTGGAAAGATGCCGACAGGTTTATACCAGAGAGATTTCTTGATAACAATATTTCATTCGATTACAACGGGAAGAATTTTGAATTCATCCCTTTTGGTTCTGGCAGAAGGATTTGCCCTGGAATGTCATTCGGCCTTGCCAATGTCGACCTCCCGTTGGCAATGTTACTCTACCACTTTGATTGGGTTTTGCCACAGGGAATGAAACCTGAAGATGTCGACATGGAAGAAACCTTCGGCAGTACAGCAACAAGAAAAAATCCTCTTTACGTGATTCCCAAATTGAGAAACCCTTTGGCTTCAAAGTAAAATCGAGGGACACTATCTTCCATTTCATGTTCGAGCCATTTCATAATGATGGATAATTGTTATAAAGCATAGAAATTGTAACTTATGAGCTGAAGTTTCGAGTGGAATACAAGGCGACGAATTAGTATACACATTCGTTTCAGATCGAATAATTAATTAACAATAGGGGTGCAAAAAATAATAACAGCCCAAAAGCTCAAAACTCGTATTGGAACCTTAAAAAAATAGGCTCGAAAATTTATAGCATTGTTTGATAATAAAAATCTTAATTTGTATATATTTGATTGTAAATTCAATTCTTCACTTCTACAATTAAAATATATTTTATTGTAAATTAATTCTAACTTTAAAAAATAAACAAAATAATTTAATTATTTTTAAAAAAAAAACGTCTCGGCACGGCACAGCACGGCCCGGTCCAATTTCAACTCGGGTCATGCTCGGGCCGGCCTTTCTGGGCCCAATTGCAAATAGAACCGTACCGACCCAACACGCTTTGAAATCAGGTCAGGCCGGCCTGGCACGAAAAAAACCGAGCCAAGTCTGAATTGCATAACAACAATCAAATTGAATAAAAACAGAAACGACTACACCTATTTCATCGTGTTATTGAGGAAGGAGACGAGTTATGTAACCAGGTAAACTGCTTAGGGGAGATGAATAAAAGAAATCGACAACAATCGCTACAAAAAAATAATATATTTGTAACAAAATTATGTCTCTAAAGTTCACGTAGCTAACGTAATTCTATTTCTAATTCCGTCTCTAATGTCATTAGTAACGGAAAAAGTAAATTTAGAGACAAAAAAATTTTGTTACAAAAATAATTTTTTTTATATAGTGGATGAGAGTGAATAACACTATTCATCATATTCATAGGCTTTTTCTATGGTTTTTCTTTACAGTTTTTCAAAAAAATCTACCTAATATAAGAATATCCTTGTAATTTAAAATATATTAAGTAAATATCATTATTTTTTTATTATATAATATTAATATGAATATTTTTATATTTTTTTACTATAATTCAATATAATATTAATATTAAAAAATTTATATGTAAAAAATAAAAGACAATCTTTCAATCGGAAAAATTGAGTATTTACTTTAGTAATAATAAATTGGTTAAATTCTTTTCTATTAAATCTTCCATTGCAAATTCTCTTCACTTGATTCAGTATGTGCGTGTCTATGTGGATATACACATTATCTTAAAATATTATGTTAGTTCATGTATTATATATGTTATTTGTAGTAATTCCATATCATATCAAACAGTACAAGATTTTCTATACTATTAATCATCAAATCATAAAATAATGATCATAATAATAATAATAATAATAATAACAAAATAATAGACAAAAAAAAACAACTAAAGATAATATTATTATATAATATATTTGTTAAATGGTGGGCTCATATAAAATTAAATTTACAAGAAAATCGAAAATTCCTACAAATATCCCATCGTTCAATGCCAAATTATATACTATTTCTTCGTTGGTTTTGAAGTAAAATTTTGAATATTAATATTATATTTAACAATTAAGAAAAAGTTCAGTATTATATAATACAAATGTAATAATATTTGTATAAAATATTATATAAATGTAAAAATATTTTTAATATTAACTAAAATAATACAAAAAAATAAATAGATATGGCTTGTTTGTTAAGAGACCAAGAAAATACTATATTTGCTTAGGTTAGATGCTGTTGGGGAATTATCAATAATGATTGTCCTAATTTATACATAAAAATACTATAAATAACATGAAAATATAACAAAAATATATACGATATATTACCTCCATCTGGTTCTAAGGGTCTCATAAAAATATAACAATAAAACATATGTTGTACTATCTCTGTCCGGCTTTAAGGGTTCTATTTACACTTTTGTGTGTTGATCTTTAAATATTAATTATTATATAAAAACGTAGTATCAATTAAAATAAAAAAAAATTGCAAAAATACTTTTATTAATTATTAATATGTATGATTAATTCTATTCTATAATGTACACTATATTAGATTGAATTAAATGGTGGAATTAATGGTTTAGCACGTGCATATCAAAAGAAAATACAAATTGTATGAATGGTTTTGGAGTCATTGGTCGATGCTCGTGCAATTATCCAAAACAAAGATTGAATTAAATGGGCTAATTAATACTCCCCCCGTCCCAAACATCGTGCAACATTTGTGTTTGGCACGGAAATTTAGGTGAGGAGTATTAAGTATGGTAATTTGAGATAATTTGGATATTAAGTTATGTGATTGGAGAGATAAATGATTATTTATTTATTTTATTTGAGCGATGTGATGGGATAAAGTGAAGTGTATATTTAATATATGTATAAAAATATTAGTAATTATTTCTAAATTTAGAAATGTTGCAGTGAGTTTGAGAAAAAAAAAATAATATTGCAGTGAGTTTGGAACAAAAAAAATATATATATATATATTTTGCAGGATGTTTGGGACGGGGGAGGAATAATCTTTGGAATTAAATAAGAAAAAATTATAATTATGTTGATATCTTGATACTTAAAAAACTTTATGCCAATCCTTAATTTCACTACTTGGAGGCTATAATTTAATCACAAAAGAATAAAATAAAGACCAAGAAACCAAAACCATCAACTTCCCTTGCATAAATTTATGCAATAAATTTCAAGAAACAATAAAATCAAATGTACAGAAACAGACAACATTTATATGGAAAACTCAAAGGAGAAAAAGGAAAGTCTACAGAAGATTCTAATAATAAAATGAACAAGCATAATTAACTCGTGGCAATATGAACAGCAACGGTAAAAACACTAAACACTCGGGTAGCGGCTGCAGGTTCCCACGTAATAAATAAATAAAATAAAATAAAATAAAAAGAAAATTTTATATCTTTGGGTTTATGTTTATGTTTTATTTTTTACATTTACCCAATCTATACGATGACAACTTGTCTTCAACTATATATTAATACTAAAATATTCGGTTTTTAATCGACTATATCAAGTTGGAGGGCTAGAATTATTGATACATTTATTGTTCTTATGAATTTTCATTTGGACGTACTTTTTAGACCCAATACTTTTATTCTTCGATGTTCTAGTACAGTAATTCACTAGTATTGTATCTCGTGTCATGCACGTTTTTAGATTTTTTGCATTGTGTACATTTTTTTCAACTTTAGTTTCTTTTGTTTATTATTATTATTATTATTCAATAAATGTGATAATTTACAAAATGATTTAATTTTATTTTACAGACCTAACTTTTTGTTCATTATTATTATTATTATTATTATTATTATTCAATAATTATGATTTTTTACAAACAGATTTTATTTTATTTTACAGACTAAACTATATATTATTCTAACAAATAAATAGTGTGTTTGCTTAGTATTTTAGTTAGATATGTTTTTTAAAAATTTAAGGTATGAAGAATCATCTTATTATAATATAAAAAATAATATTTTATATTAAATATTAATTTTTAATATAATATGATATGTATATTATAGAGTAAAAATCATTTTTGATCATATTTAATATCACAATTATCAATTGGTTGACTGGGACTGAACACGGCCGTGTTGAATGACTCAGAAAGTGACTAGGTGTCCCAGGCAGCCAACATGACCGTGTTGATTACCCTGCATTTCTGAACACGGCCGTGTTCATACCCATGTTCTGAACACACCCATGTCCTGCCCATGTTCTCAACACAGCCATGTTCTAGGCCATGTTCACGACCATGTTTTCAATATAATCATATTGTAGGTCATATTTATTATTATTTTCACTTTTTGGTTAAAATTATTTAATATAAATATATATATTTATAATTCAACAAAAATATTTTTTACAATTATTTTATAATATAAAAAATAATCAATTTTTAATATTTTAAAAATATATAAAAGTAATAATATATTAATATATATTTTTAATAATCATTATATATATTTTTAAAAATTTATAGTAAAAATTTTAAAATATTATTTTAAATTAATTATTTCTATAAATTATAAATTAAATTTATTATTCAAAAAATATTTTAAATAATACTCCCTCCATTTCACGTTGGATGTCTGAGTCAATGTAGACACGAAAATTTATGATAAGTATAATTAGTAGATAATTAAAAATGTATTAGTGAAAATAATTATCATATAATATAAATAATTATAAATTAAGATTAAGATAACTAATTAAAATAAAAAATTAAATTTAAAAAAGTAGTGTGTAATTATTTTCCAAAAAAGGAAAGTAACATGTGATGTGAAATGGACAGAAATTGCAGTATGGACATGGTAAGTGAGACGAATGGAGTATTATTAAAATATTAAAAATTGATTATTTTTTATATTATAAAATAATTGTAAAAAAAATATTTTTGTTGAATTATAAATATATATATTTTTATCAAATAATTTTAACCAAAAAGTTAAAATAATAATAAATATGACCTACAATATGATTATATTGAAAATATGGTCGTGAACGTGGCCTAAAAAACATGGTTGTGTTGAGAACATGGGCAGGAACATGGCTGTGTTTGAGAACATGGGCAGGAACATGACTGTGTTCAGAACACCGACAGGAACACGGACAGGAACACGGCCGTGTTCAGAAATGCAGGGTAATCAACACGATCGTGTCACTGTCTGGGACGCCCAGTCACCTTCTGAGTCATTCAACACGGTCGTATTCAAGCCAACAGGACCGTCTTCAGTCTCAATCAACCGATTTGGGACTAAAATTTATAAATTGTTACTTGAGTGGGACCAAAATTAATAATTTTTTTAATGAGACCAAAATTAATAATTATGATATTGAATGGGACAAAAAAATAATTTTTGCTCTATATTATATATATTGAAAATAGTGTTGATAAAATATTAGTTGAACAAACAAATTCAACAATTTTTAATTATAATATTAAACCAACTATCAAGTAAACAAAAACCTTTATTAAATTTTATTTTTATTTTCGCATAAATTTATTTTTAGTTTTATTTTCTACTCAAAATATAATAGTCAAAAAGTTTGACTTTACATTTTACTTTATTAGTTTTTCCATATATACTTTTTCCTTGCAAAGGAATGTACCTATTTGACTTTTTATAATATATTAAAAGATAACACTACATAAGTCCCATAAGGACACTATTTGCTTTTGCATGATTGTAGTTAATATTCAAATTAATTTTATATTTGTATAATTTACTCGACAAACGTTATTGTATTTGTATTATAAAAGATCAAATTATTTTGTAATTTTCTCTTGATTTGCATTACATATTGATATAATAATTGATATTCAAATATCAACGTGCAAAAAATCATAGTACGACGAAAGTAGTACTAATATTTTATTTTATATTTTATTAAAATTTTATTATATAATTAAAGTGAAAGAACAAGTGGCATCTCTTGATTGGATTGTATATATAGGAGGGGTTGAGCAGAAGAATATGGTAACTAAACCCTCGAATAACACAACAAAATATTTTAAAAATAAAATATAAATATTTTTAATTTTTGTTTTATATATAAACGGTTAATATCAACTATTTGTTTTATCAAATCAATTAATTAAATCAACTAATAATTATCAGCTAATTACCAAACAAACTATATACGCTAGTTGAAAGTTAAGTTATCATTGTAGAATGTTTCTAAACACCATAAAAGCTAGTTATGCAATATCTTCACCATGAAGAAGATGGAAAAATTCGATCTAAAATAAAAAATTAATATTTTATCATTCTAAAAATCTACTCTTCTCTACCCATGGCCACTCAATTAATCAAACTTGGTTTTGTTGTTGTGTTTAAGTGAATAAATTGAAGTCGTCATCAATGACCTTACTACATTGTTGATTTTTCTTTGTTTTCTACATCATGCAATAAATGTTTAACCCAAGAAGCACTACAAGAAATTATCAATTTTGTAACAAGATTTTTTCGTTCCTAAATTCACTTTCTTCGTTACTAATGATATTAGAGACGGAATTGGAGATGGAATCACGTTAGCTACGTGAACTTTAGGAATGGAATTTCGTTACAAATATACTATTATTTTTTTTTTTTTAGTGAAGAGGTATGATCGTTTCGAGTCATCCAAGTTTCTTTTCGTCGCATGATGACAGCTCATAGTCGGCGGCATCAATCTGCAACATTCCTTTGTTGTCGTTGTGTTAGCTAGGCTGATGGCAAGTCGTGAGAAATTTAATTTGTATTTTTTATGCCAAATCTAAAAAAAAAAGGCACAACTGTATCAAACTCTCTCATTGTTTTATAAATTATGTGTCTAGTCCTTCAGTCATCTTTATTTAACTGTATTTGATTTATACACACATTATTTTTCATTGGGGCTAGATATAAAAAAATGGATATATTTTTAATTTGAATAATTTAAAAATAAAGATTCTGAAACTCGTTCGCAGTTTGGACGTCTATAAGTCAAACACCGTCGAAGGGTTAGATATAAAATTTATGAAATTATGAAGGAATTTGACACATTTTTTAAAATATATAAGATTTGACATAATTTTGTGAAAGTGCGGATGAATTTTGTATGATTTTGCCAAAAAAAAAAGAAAAATTATTTTTTTTTGTCTTGTATATGACCCCATATCATTTTAGTATTATAACTATATCAAGTATTAGATTAGTTTCACAAGTTAAAAAAATTGACGGAAATGATCCTTAGGCACCGGAGTTACTGTTTTGGAACGCTGAAAACTGTGTAAATCACATAGATAACGTTTGAGGATCATTTATGCAAAAGGTTTTTGGTTATAGAACTAATCCAATATAGAGCTAATAATGGTCTTGAAACAATTCTAAAATATTTTTCGTCTGTCACGATAGTGTCACATCAGTAATTCCGGCCCCTGAAGATCATTTTTGCAAAATTTTTTACTTGTGAGATTAATTCAACACATGTTGTAGTTACGGCTATAAAATAATATGAGGTCACATACGAGACTAAATAAATAATTTTTCCTTTAAAAAATGGATTTTTCGCGATGGTCACGAACAAATCTGTGCGTTCATGTCTATCTTTTATTTACATATTTACCCAATCTATTCGATGTTAACTTTTCTTCAACTATTTATACTGAAAGTTTTCAGCAAATTGGATTAATTCAACTTACACTTAGGAGCGGGATTTGATCAGCTATTCATGTTTTCAGCTATCAAATTTCTACCCGACTATCCTGGAACATATCGGACAGTTTATATATTGCTTGAATTATGTTCTTATAATTTATATATAATAAATATATTTAAATATCTATGTCATTTTATAGAAAAAAAAAAAAAGTAAGAAGAAGATTTATGTAATAATATGTATAATTAATCATTATTAATTTAATAAAAAATAAAAATTGCATATATTTTATATATTAAATTATATAATTAATTGTAAATTATAAATATGCTCTATAAATAAAAACTTTTTCTCTACATTCAAATTTATTTTACTTTTTTTTTATCATATAAATTTATTTTCGTGTTTTCTTTTTAGTATAAATATCATTTTTTCTACTTTTTTTTTCTTTATCCTAAAAATTAGAAGTTTCTATTTTATCAATTTTTTAAAAATTTCGTATTCAATCAAATAAATACACAATTGAATGACAGATGAAATACTTATTAATAAATTGTACAATGATAAAAAGACTGCCAGATAGAATATTATCAGCACTAAGGGGACATTTTATTTTTTTTAATGACGTGGAATCAACAGTCGCTACCCGAGAGTGCGCACTGAGTAAACTTAAGGGACATGTTTTGAGTGTGCTCAAGTGGGTGTGATTGTTTAATTTATATAATTGTTTGATGTACTATAAATATACAAATATTTTAATTGTAAAATTGATTTTTAATATAGAGTAATATAAAAATAAAAATTTAGAATGTTTGAAGTGATATTTTGAAGAGAAGAGTTTGTTAATATAAAATTAAATTTTAATAAAAATAATATTATCAAGGAAAAAGTCAAAAAACTAAACAAGTCTTAAAAAACATAAAATATCATTTCTTATAATAATTTTGCAATTTTCCTGCTTCACACAATAAAAATACTTAAAAATATAAATATTAAAAATACATTAGTACTGTGAAAATGTTCTTAAAAAATTCTTTTTTTAATATTTTATAAAAAAAAATGTTTTATTTTTATTAAAAAATGATGTGCTTATTGCGAATGATGTTAATTTAAACCAAATGTAGTACATATTTGAAAAATCAATTTGAAAAAAAAAAAAAAAAAAAAAAGAAGAAGAAGAAGAAATGATAGTTATAGAATATTTGTAAAAAAAAAATAAAATAAATATTTGATAAGTTGTAAAAATATATTAATGTGATATTTTATATACTAAAAAAAATTAATATAATATTCTAAATGAACAATGTAGTATATTGGATGTGATGTTTTAGTCTAAAGGTTGCACGGAGATATTCAATTTAAATTTAAATTTGATCTTGTTTATAGGTATGATATGCATAGATTTTTATTTTGATAATCAGATAATACAATTTTTTTTTTTATTTTGAGTTCGAGTTAGACTATCCCGGTCAGGCATATATCCATATGTAAATCTCGCATATATCCCTTTGCGTGTGAATGGCATGATGATTGACTCTTATATGTAAATAAAAATTAATGATGCGTATCCTAAAAATTTAAGCTTTTACGTGAGACGGTCATTCGGTAAGTAATTTTTTTTGCACAATTGATCCTCGAATTACTGGATCAAAATGATAAAAGAAATAATTTTTAGACTAATAATAATTAAAACAGTGTCAAATTACATTAAAAGAAGTATAATGCAACGTTTGAATATTAGGGACTTTAGTAACGAAATTTTCTCATCAAATACCGTGACTGAATTGCTCATCATATACCGTGACTGAATTGCTTACTCCAACTACATTTAATTCATCTATTTATATCACAAAAACTTGGAACAAATTTCATTCAACTCACTATTCAACATTCAAAACTATGGATAGTGAATTAACATCATCGATCATCCTTTTTTCATCTCTCATATTTCTTGCATTGTTATGGAATGTAATCACTCGTTCCAAAGGTGCCCGAAATTCATCGATAAATCTTCCGCCGGGGCCGAGAAAGCTGCCGGTCATCGGGAACTTGCACCTCCTCATCAGTTCCCGACCACCCCATCATATTTTAGCCGACTTGGCGAAAAAATATGGGCCGCTGATGCACTTGCAGCTAGGTGAAATCAGCACAGTTGTTATATCGTCGCCGGAGACAGCAAAAGCGGTCATGAAGACGCACGACATCAACTTCGCTAATAGGCCATCCCTATTTGCGACAAAGATTATAACTTATGAGAATTCTGACGTAGCATTCTCTCCCTACGGCGAATACTGGAGACAGTTGCGAAAAGTATGCACAATAGAGCTGCTGAGCGCGAAGCGCGTCCAATCTTTTCGTCCCTTAAGGGAACAAGTGTTGTTCGATATGTGCAAATGGATAGCTTCGAAAGAAGGCTCGTCGATAAACTTGACTGAAAAAGTTTCCTTGGCGACTTGTGACATGGTTTTGAGGGCAGCCCTTGGCAATACAATTGATGAACACGAAGCCATGGCATTCGCGGCTAAGGAAGTATTGGAGTTACTCGGAGGATACTATGTCGGCGATCTTTTTCCCTCCATCAGTTTGTTGCAAGCAATTGGCGGATTTAGAGGCCGCGTGAAGAACGTGCACAAACTATCCGATACCATACTCCAAAAGATTATCAACAGCCGAAAAGTAGCCAAACCTCAAGGCGAACAGGAGGAAAACTTAGTCGATATTCTCCTCAAATTCCATAAGGATACCGGCCATGAGCACCAATTTAGTGATAAAAACATAAAAGCTGTGCTACAGGTTTGTCATATTAAAATTGATTATGTTAAATAATAATCTCACCTAGAAACACTACAAAAGAATAGTATATTTGTAACGGAATTTTATTCTTAAAGTTCACGTAGCTAACTTATCCCCAATTATGTCACTAATAGCATTAGTAACGAAAAAATTGAATTTACGAACGAAAAAACATTGTTACAAAATTGATCTTTTCTTGTAATGAAAGTTAAGCTATCAGAGAAATGCATGATTAATTACATATTATATAGTCCTTCAAACAGTCTGAAAGTTTCACTCAATATGAAAGTTTTTGTGCACATAGGATATGTTCATGGCTGGAATCGAAACATCATCGACGGCTACAGATTGGGCTATGGCAGAACTAATGAGACATCCAAGAGTCCTTAAGAAGGCACAAGATGAGCTGAGATGGGTTTTCCGCGACAAGGGTTTTGTTGATGAGTCTGACTTCGATGAGCTAAAGTACCTAAAGTTAGTTGTCAAAGAGATTTTCCGAATGCACCCACCGGGGCCTCTACTGCTCCCGAGAGAAAACAAAGAGTCCTGTAAGATCAATGGATACACAATACCTGGAAAATGTAATGTTGTGGTGAATGCATGGGCCATTGGAAGAGATCCCAAAATCTGGAAAGATGCCGACAGCTTTATACCGGAGAGATTTCTCGACAACAATATTTCAGTCGATTACACCGGGAAGAGTTTCGAATTCCTCCCTTTTGGTTCTGGGAGAAGGAGCTGTGCTGGAATGACATTCGGCCTCACAAATGTCGAAGTCCCGTTGGCAGTGTTACTCTACCACTTTGATTGGGTTTTGCCTGAGGGAATGAAACCTGAAGATGTGGACATGGCAGAACGCTTCGGGGTTGCAGCAGGAAGGAAAAAACCTCTTTTCGTGATTCCCAAATTGAGAAACCCTTTGCCTTCGTCAAAGTAAAATGGAGGGACACTATCTTACTTAATTTCCATGTTCGATCGAGCCATTTCAGTTAATTATAATCATGATAAATAAAGCTTGATGTAAAATAACTTTTTCGAATAGTAGATTTCAACTTGTGTTACTTTTCCAACTATCTTACAGGAAAGAGCTTTAATTTCAGCACTTTATTGTTCTTAATTGTTCTTAATTGTAAGGATATATCTTCCATGGCTAGTTCTTGTTACTTGATCGTATGTATATATATATATATATAATAGAAAATTAGAAATACAGCATATATCATATAGTATAATTAATTTCAGCATACATGACACATCTAAAATATTAGAGTAGTACACTCTAACAACTTATATAACATGTATTGTGTAGAATTGTATCCTCAATGAGTTCCCAAATTTGTCCCAAAAATACCATCAGCCAAACATCAATGTAATTTTAAAATATTTATTTATCCCACATGAATTAATTAATAAATAAATAAACACACACACACACACACAACTTGACTTGATCACATTCACACAGTTATAACGATAGGAATATTTGATCAAAATCAAATGCTAAAGACAGTAACTAAGGATGATGAAAAAAGAAAAGCATAAAATATACTCAGAAATAATAATGAAAACAGATCCCACATATCAAACGAAATTGTATCGAAAATCAAAACATCATGTGTTAGGCTGACTCGAAGCCCTGATCTGATCTGAATTAGCTCCTGTAAATTATTCATGGATTGCCAAAACCTAATCTTCAATCAATAGATTCATATAAAATTTGTGTTCTGTGATCGTGTTTCTGTATAGATCAATTGATTGATGACTGTGATTGGTTTGATTTTGATCTCAGTTGCAGCATTCAGTGGTTGGTGTTGTTTAGGGAAAGAGATCGATGGGGGATGTGGAAGATCAAATCCAGGCCGTTGATCGCCGGAACAGTAAAACTCCAATCTTGATCAGAAAAAATAATCTCCTCGTCACACTCAAGGTGATTTGATAAATTCGATTTTTGAAAATTTCTAACCAATCTAGGGTTTCATTTCCAAGAAAACCTATGATTAATGATCATATTGGGATATATGTATATGCAGTTCGAGAAAGTGATCTACAAAGCTAAAATCATCCAAGAACGATTCTTCTTTATAAATTCATCGAAATCCGAAGAGAAATTAATCCTCAAGGGCGTGACGGGAATCGTCCTGCCGGGAGAAATGCTCGCAATGCTCGGCCCATCCGGCAGCGGCAAGACGACGCTGCTCACCGCCCTCGGCGGCCGTCTCGGCGCCGCCGCCGCCGGAACCCTCTCCGGTACGGTCACCTACAACGGCAGGCCGTATTCGAACGGGATGAAGCGCAACACGGGGTTCGTCACGCAAGACGACATTTTATACCCACATTTAACAGTAACCGAAACGCTCGTCTACACGGCCGTGTTGCGCCTTCCGAGGACTATGCCGACGCCGGAGAAGGCGCAGCACGCCGAGGCGGTGCTCGCGCAGCTCGGCCTGGCGCGGTGCCGCCACAGCGTCATCGGCGGCGGCCTGCTGAGAGGTGTCTCCGGTGGCGAGCGGAAGCGCGTCAGCATCGCGCAAGAAATGCTGATCAATCCGAGCCTCTTGTTCCTCGACGAGCCGACATCGGGCCTCGACTCGACCACGGCGCAGAGGATCGTCTCCACCATGTCTGAGCTCTGTAAAGACAGCAGAACTGTTGTGATGACGATCCACCAGCCGTCGAGTCGGCTGTTCTATATGTTCCATAAGGTCCTGCTCTTGTCGGAAGGGAATCCTTTGTACTTTGGAAAGGGCTCCGGCGCGATGGACTACTTCGCCGGAATCGGATTCTCGCCGTCGGTGGCTATGAATCCGGCGGACTTTCTGTTAGATCTTGCAAACGGTAGTAATTGAAAACTTTAAATCCTGAACCCTAATTTTGATCGATTTTAATGGTTGGTTCTACTTTGGCAGGAGTTTCCGGCGATGGCGAGTCTCCGGAATTAGATCCGGCCGATGTTAAGCAGACATTGGTGACGGCTTACCGGACACATCTGTTGCGAAGTGTGGAATCGGAGGTCGAAGGCTATGACAGCCAGGCTAAACCAGGTTGTGCCGATCGTCATAATCCCAAACTCTTTAAGGAATGGCCTATCACTTGGATCGAACAATTTTCTGTATTGTTTAGGAGAGGAATCAAAGAAAGGAAGCACGAATCATTTTCCTCCCTTAAAATTGCTCAAGTTCTCGTCGTCGCCATTGTCTCCGGGCTCTTATGGTGGCAATCTGATGCCAGCCATTTACAAGACCAGGTAAGCCCTTTCTTGATCATTTTACCTCTACTGACAACACATTGCATATACGATAACAACATTAACTATCGCAATATATGTTATTATTGATCTTTCTTTATATATTTCACTACGGTACCGACAACACATCGCATATATACGATAAGCATCAACAGTCACAACATATGCTTATTATTGATCTCACTCTACATATAAATAGACAACACATTATCTACAAAGTAGACAAAAAAAAAATGACAAAAGTTCACATAGCACATAGATCACAATTGATCTTACCACATGTTATATCCTATATTTTTGTTTTAATCTATCTCATATTTCATGTCTCATTCTTTTTTTCTATTAAATACTTTAAGAACCATAATTTCATCAGTAATGATTAATATTGACATGATATAGGTAACGTTAACTTAAATTTTTTTATCTATAATTTTTTAACTTTAATCAGACTAATTAATTATTTTATAATATTAATTTATACTTTATTTACTAATCATACTACTATTTCAACAACAACAATACATAACCATCACACTATACAAATCAAAGCTAATCATCATACCACTTATTAACCCCAAATCAGCACCGTAACCAAAGCCCTAAAACATTTTCTAACAAGATTGTAACAACTGCAGGTTGGGCTGTTCTTCTTCTACTCAGGATTTTGGGGATTCTATCCATTGTTCCAAGCAATCTTCACATTCCCTCAAGAACGTATGATGCTCGCGAAAGAACGCTCGTCGGGTATGTATCGACTCTCATCCTACTTCATGGCCCTCACCTTAGGTGACCTCCCCATGGAGTTAGTCCTGCCCACCATTTTCTTCACCATAACCTACTGGATGGCCGGCCTCAAGCCCCACGCCGGCGCATTCCTCTCGGGCCTCTTCATCCTCCTCTACAGCGTGCTGTGCTCTCAGGGGCTCGGCCTCGCCATCGGGGCTGTAGTCATGAACCAGAAATCTGCCACGATTCTTGGATCGGTTATCATGCTGACTTTCCTCTTGGCCAGTGGATATTATGTCCAGCATGTCCCGAAATTCATTAGTTGGATCAAGTTCTTGTCGATTAGTCAGTATACCTTTAAATTGTTGCTTTCGTCGCAGTATAGCCCTGGAGACACCTACCCTTGTGGCCCTGATAGGACCTGCCTTGTGCGTGATTTTCCGGCGATCAAAGCTGTCGGGCTCGATGATCAGGCTGTGTGTGTCGTGGCGTTGGGGATGATGCTTGTTGGATACAGGCTCGTCGCGTACGTCGCCCTCATGCGACTCGGCGTCACCAAGAAGTGATGGTTATTTAATTCGTTTCTTTCTTTTGTTTTGTTTCTTGAGAATTTTGATCGAAAGCTACGAGAGTTTTTTTTGAGGGATTAGATATTAGATTTGATGTTGTAATTTGGGATGAGGTAGAATAGACATATATATATATATATATATATATAGTATAAGTAATTCTTGTAGGATGAAATTAGTAGCCGGCGGCAACCTTGAACAATGAGTCCTATGTTCTTTTTGATCGAGTGGTAGTTGTAGTCATTCCGATGAAAATCGAGCAGAGTCATCTTCCAGCAGAACAATCTACTGTCGATGTCGATAGTGCTATAGTTTGTTCTCTTGAAGCAATGCCACTGTCTAAAGATGCTCCAACAAAGTAAGATTGTCAATAGAAAAATAATATAATAAATATTTGGATTATGGAAAGATAAGGCTTGTCGTATCCTCATAATATCACTGCATTTTACAAATATTTATAAATTTATATTTATTTACATCAATATGCAATTAAGACTCAACAGCATAAATATATATATATATATATTAGTATTGTTAAATTACAATATTTATTAAATTCTACGCTATAACAAACCATATTTCACTTTCTATATATATATATATATATATATATGATCCTTATTATGTACTCAAAGAAAGCTAACCACCGTTGGTGATTTTGTTTTGTAGGCCACAATTAATGTGATGCTTCCATTCCAAGGCATCTTGTGAGGTTGAGGTTTGCTATATTGTCTCGTATAATTGAAATGTCTAATTTGTTTACCTTTTTTAAAATATGTGCGTAGAAATTAAAGTTAAGACCAAGGTTGGTTTTCCGATTTTTGAAATTTTAGAAATATAAAAAAACATTTACCCATTCAAAGGCATTTTTACTTTCAATATTATTTATTTTTCAAAAAATATATTTTTTTCTTTTACATATCATAAAATCAAATATTAACCATTTTTATTTTGTTTCTACATGTACATTAATTAGAATAGAGGCGTGAGATACTCAAGTATCTATTTGGAAAGGCCATCTGTCATTTATTTATTTATTTATAATATTTGTTTGTTCATTAAGGCACCGAATTCCATCCACCTTTGACTCCCCCGCAAGCTGTAAGCTGTTTGTCGTCCTTCGTTGTCTCCACGCCACACCTCATTCCCCTCTCTCTCTCTTCCCCTCCTCTCTCTCTCTCTCTCTCTCTCTCTCTCTCCATATCCAAATTCGATCAGAAATAATTCATCAAATCCAATCAATACATACATATATTTACAGAAACAACGTACGGCCTCGATCGGTCGGAAATGGCGCCCCGTGTCTTAAAATCATGCTTCGGCCGGCGCCCCTCCGACGTGGACAAAAAGCCCACGGCGGCAGACGCAACGGCGCCGGCGCCGGAGCACCGCCGCAAATTAGGGCCGGTGGTGGTCGAATTATTCTCGTCGCAGGGCTGCGCCACCTCGCCGGAGGCCGAGGTCCTCTTTTCCCGGCTGGGCCGCGGCGACTTCGCCGCCCAGCTTGCGGCGGCGCCGCTCATCCTTCTCTCGTTCCACGTCGACTACTGGGACTACGCCGGCTGGAAAGACCCCTTCGCCGCCGCCCAATGGACCGTCCGCCAGAAGGCCTACGTGGAGGCCCTAAACCTCGACACCATGTTCACCCCGCAGATCGTCGTCCAGGGCCGCGCCCACTGCGTCGCCGACGACCCCGACGCCGTCCTCTCCGCCATCGCCGCCGCGCCGCGGCACCCTGCGCCGTCGCTCCAGGCGGCGTTCCGCAGGCCCGGCCCGAAATCTCTGCGGGTGGCCCTAAAAGGATCTGCCAGGCCCGATCCCGGGTACGTGATTCTGGTGGCGCTGTACGAGTGCGGTCTCGTGACGGACTGCGGCGGCGGCGCTAATAAGGGTAAGGTTCTGGCGAACGACTATGTTGTCCGCCGGCTGGAGAAGCTGTCGCCGGCGCCGGCGGGGAAGAAGGGGATCTCCGGCACGGTGGAGTTTGGGCTTTGGGAGGGGTTTAATCCGGCCAAGTGTGGAATGGCTGTGTTTGTGGAGAACTCTTCCCGCCAAATATTTGGGTCTCAAAATTTTCGACTTCCCGATGAGATATTGTCTGAATCAATCGTCGATTGATGCTGTAATAATAATAGTTTGTGACCATTTCTTAGTTTTCTTCATTCACATTATATAACATTTTGTTGAATAATATGTCGATTCACAGTCGCTATTTAGTGAATTTTAAGTTCAACTTAATAATCTACAAACTAGGTATATAACTTCTCTTCCGACTCTTCTTTGTACAAGAATGAACATTGAACGGATCAGATCAACTGAGCCGCGAAATGTCAATGTCGTCGGGTAGTCGAAAAGTGTCGGCCGCGCCAAATTTCCTCCGCTCCTCCGATGACTCATCTTCTTCTTCGAACTCGGCATCGTCGTTGCTGCTGTATCCTTCATTCTCCGCAGGTGGATGCGGCGCGTTGATGCTTCTCGACCGGCACTGATTTTCCGCAGCGAGGATGTCAA
The DNA here is from genome assembly GCF_009805555.1 of Andrographis paniculata. Taxonomy (NCBI): domain Eukaryota; kingdom Viridiplantae; phylum Streptophyta; class Magnoliopsida; order Lamiales; family Acanthaceae; genus Andrographis; species Andrographis paniculata. Next base: position 1,697,180 of record NW_026137585.1, on the reverse strand, counting down.
CTTGTCCGAAATGTGAAATTTCGATCACCACAGTGTCGTCATCCATGGGAAGGGGCTGCTTCCATGGCTCGCCATCGATCCTCATGTATGTGTGATCGGCTGCGCCCTTGTGGAACTCGAAACGAATCCTGTTTGCCTACGGCAAGGACCAAATCGTCGTACAATTTACAATAAAAATATGTTTTTTGTCGAAAAATTGATTCGAAAATGTCATTTTTAAGGGGAAAAGAGTCGAAAGCTTTCACATACTTGAGCAAGGCGAGTCCCGTGGCCATTTGGAGCGAACAAGACGAGACCGTGCCATGCGTCTCTGAATCCAACAACCTCGAGATAGCCATCATCGACGTACGGGGGAGTTAGGTCCCTCTGTAAGAAAAACGAACTCATAAACAGCTCATCGACAAACTGCGATCAACATGTTAGAAATAATAAGCAATACTTGCCGAATGAAGCTTCTGCTTCCCCGGTTTTCCCCACGGATTGAGACCTCCCGAGAAGCTAGGCAAGTTGAGGCAAACAATGGACCGGATGCTGCAGGCGCACACGGATCGTAAGCAAATGTTAACAAAGATCACAAACTTGCGACAGAATCGAGATAAAACCCGAGAAAGTAAACCTCTGAGGTATGTGCAGATCTATCCATTGACCGGGCTTTTTCATGATCTTAACCTTTGCTAGTTGAGCTATATTTCTGCGAATCATTGAGCAAAACTGTTATTCTCTAAGACATAACTACTTTACATTGAATGTTTTCGAACGAATGCATTTCATTTCTCATAATTTTACGAGAAGAGCTGTGCACCTTGAAGATTGATGCGTGAGCGGCGTGCAAAACCATCCCTGCTTACAGCTAAGCTTTGCATAAGTAGCCTACGAAAATAACTCACAGTGAGCGGAGAATATGAGAATACATTCATCAACACGCAATCGTCAACTAGCAATAAACATGGAGTCGATAATTTGGTGCTCGAATGAAGCGAAAAAACGAGGACAATTACCTGATTAACCAATTGATTCTTGAATTTTTCCGGATGCAGCTTTCTCTCTGTGTGAAAAGCATATGAAACTTGGGCATCCATACCTACAAAGATCAAAAAATTGTCGATGTTGGTTGACTGCATAATATATAAATAAATTAGGCTTATTCGTTTAAGTTTAAGTTTTTAGGTGAGATAATCATTTAATAGTGAAAGAGCTAGGCGAGTAATAGATTGATCATATTGATCGAGAAGCAAGAAACTTACCCATGCTAAAATAATTCCAAAAGCCTCCACGAAATGTGTGGTAACCCTCCTGATAGAAGAACAATTCGAATCAGCATATTTTGCATTTGATCACAGCATGTTTAAGTGAAGATTTAAATACATTGCCAGAGTGGTTCGAACAAGTGAGCCCTTTTTATATGATTTTATTGTTCAAATATTACTTTGAGTACCTCATTCAGTTCATCCGTTTGGGAGACACGGTGAAAAGTGTGCAACGAATGCGGTAGATCAAGAGGTGCGATAGGGTCGCATATTCCTTCTTGGGGAGCCCTCATCCGCATGAGGATATGCCAGCTGAAATGAAGAAAAGCTTAGTATCGTTTATAGAAAGACACAGTAAGTCGAATGATATATAATATTCTGCAGATCCTATGGCATATAGACGTCGTGAATAATACATGTATGAAAAGGCTTAATAATGCATCTACCTGTCGATTTTCATCTCTTTCGCATCATGTACTCGTTCCAAGAATGCCTTAACAGCTTGATGGTCCGTGCCGGGATTTTTCTTCCCCTGATGCAGAATGCAAGAAATATGGGTGATAATCAATATATATCACAAGGCTTTCAATAATTATTTGATGATGTTTAGAATTTCGGAAAACATAGTGATTTTGTTTTGGTATAGTCATGTAGTCTCTAAGGCTATCGCAAGTCGCAACTCAGGCTTATCTATCCCATACTTCCCCGAGAATCTCACTGTCTACACACACATTTTTCAAACTTTTGGTACTATTCATCTACGGTAACTTTTTCAAAAACATCAAATTAAATAAATTTTTTTACCCATCCGAATGAAAATGGGAGATTATTCCCAGTTCCTAGAGGCATAGTAGCTATTGGCGGTGGCTGCGCTAGTTTCAGATCAGAGACGACACCAAGAAGCCATCCGGCTGTTCCATCCCCACCGGCAACCTACAAAATGAATAGCAGAAAGATCAATTACTACACCATTGCAGAATCAAACCTCTGTTGATTAAATAGTTCGATAAAAAGGCCTCCATTCAATTCTACTCGCGCCAAAACACATGTTTTTGTTATGATCGTTCCATGTAACAAGATTTCCTTTTGAAGATCATAGTATAACATTATCAGTGATTGATTTCAAACCACTTAAACTAAGTGAATTTCGGTACTATGGTAGAAAATCTTATTGTAATAGTTTAGCACAACTACAAGTATGTGTCTCTTAAACATTGCACCATGAAACGATTGTTCGACTTACTACAATCCGTAGCCTTTTCTGTATTTCAACAGCCAAGTGGTCTCCATTCTGCTTGTGTTTCTCCAAATTGAAATAAACCTGTCGAAGCACCTTGTCCGGAGTCATTTCACCAAGATCGAACACCTGAAAACATAGAATCCCGAATGAAACTTAAATAAAATGCTTCCAAAGAGATATTGCGCCACGACACCGGAAACAAACCTGGTTTTTGTTGAGCATACTACGGCATGTTAGCAAAAGTTCTCCCCCCAGCTGCCCCCCACTCCTCGAATTGATGAATAGAATCACCGGACAGGAAGGAACGCCGAATTCTAATTTGTTTTCTGATTCGGGAACAAGTATGTAATCAGGAATGTAAAAATCCTTCAATATTCCCACCTCAACGTTACTACTAACTGCAACCTCTTCACTGGAAAAAATCGAACAAAGTGATCATAAATTCTACCTCACAACAAGTGATCAGTTCATTCTTCAGCAGTTCATAAACATACCATTAGAACAATATGATACAAAAGCACGATTTGCTCAAACAAAAATCGAAATTCGAAACAACTTAAACCGAAAAACAAAATCAGGACACACCAATCTATGGTATAAAATCCAAAATTTCAAACTTAGAAGGAAACCAAAACACACACACATATAGAGAGATGCTATTCACGAAAGATAAACCGCTTTCTCACTTTTTATTGAACAAATTATGCAATGATTGCTTCAGGTCTTTGGCCATCCTCTTCGATCTCACCATCAATCATACAGCAATCGATGAACGCCAACCGAATCTGTCCACAAACAGACCAGTTTGATTTCATAAATGTAAAAAACACTCCCGAGATATAAAATATTGCACTGCAAATTCCGAAAAGAGAAGTAGAGTTGAAAAAGCAGAAATACTTTACCTGCCGAACAAATCAATAAAGATTCAAAAAGCAATTTGCCCACAGACACAGAGGATATTCAAATTCCTTCAGGAAGATGATAAGTCGTTCGGATTTCAGAGAAGTTTCAAAATTGACACCTCGATTAATTAATGAAATTAATTATATAGTAAATGAAGAAGATCGATTGGGCATCCGAAAGTGAAAACGCGTGAATAGGAATTAGGAGACTGTAGCAGGGAAGAATTTGCGTCGGGATGCAGTGGGGGCCTTGAAGGATTAAGAAATCGAAAATGGATGTCACTTACAGCAGCACACGCCAACGGGCAACGACGAAGAAGTCTCTCCCTCTCTCTCTTCTCAGCGGCATTTCATCACACTTGCTTAGTCGAGAAAGCTTCTTGATTCTGATTTGAGCGCGTGCTGATTCGAATGTTTGTTTTACAGACGATGTTTTATTTATTTAATTTTCTATTTTTATTTATATTTTTTTATTTTGAAATACCATGTGATAAAAGAATCAGAATTTTATCCATATTCATGTAAAAAATAATAAGTTTTGCATGTAAAAAATAATTGCATATGTAATTATATATTTGTAATTTTTTTCTAAAAATTAAAGGTATATTGGCACTGATGTGTGATTATTTTTACTAAAATTGAAAGAGATACTTTTCTGAGTAGACAGAAAAAAATGGTAAAAAGTGTACTATGAGTATTAAAAAGTAATCGCAAGTGTAACGATAAGTTTGTAATTTAGATAAAAGTTAAGTATTTTGGTATTGTACATTACTTTTTACTAAAAACAAAAAATGAATACTTTGGAGTAAGACGAACAAAAATAGTAAAAAAAATTACTTTAAATTAGGACGGAAAGAATATAAAATTTAACGTTCAAATATCTTTTACCCCAAACCTAGTTTTTCACTATTTGATTTTTTGTTTTAAAAAAAAAAAATTAACAAAATATTTCATTATATATTATTTTAATATTTAATTCAAATAAAAAATAAATAAATAAATCAAAAGAAAGACACCTTAATCATTATTACACAAATTCAAAACAAACAAATCCATTGACTTTTATTAAATAATAATCAAACGTCAGTAACCGTTGCTCTCTTTAGTTATACTACTATTTTAGTAGATTTATTTATTATAAAAAATTTGTACATTAATAAGAAAGTAGCACTCCGTCCATGTATTATGGGTCCGTACGTACTAGAATTTAGGTAAAGTGTGATCGTTAAATAATTAAGAAATGTATTAGTAAAAATAATTATCATATAATAAAATAATTATAGATTAAGATTAAAATAACTAAATAGTTTAATTAAAATTAAAAAAATTATAAAATTTAAAATTTAAAATGAGATTAAAATGTATAATTATATTTCCAAAAAAAAATGGATAAATTACTTAGGACGGACTAAAATAGAAAATAAGGACAAATTATGTGAGACAGAGGGAGTAGTTAATTGTTACATAAATTATAAAAATATCATTACATATATAATTAATTTATATTTTAAGAATAAAAATACTAAAACCATCTTATATATTATCTTTCCACTAGCCTTTGAATTATAATCGAAATATATCCTTAATGTAATCCATGTGCTCATTAATTACTTCGTCTGGTTAAAAATTTTCAATCCAACTTTTCGATTAAAAATACAAAACAAATCGAATAATTTTATTTAAAGATGTTATATTTAATGTTTATATATACGTTTTAAATTATCTAATATTTTTTTAAAAAAAATATTATATTAAATTTATTTTTCTTACAAAAAATCAAATTTTTATTATTTTTAAAAAAAATTGGAATTATTAATAATATCGATTTGGACAGCTTCTTTTCAATATTCCATTCAATCTTTTCTTTTATTTATGTAATAAAATTTCGAAACTTTTTTTACTTTTTTTATTTAGCAAGTCACTTTTTATTCTTTTGATTCTTTATAAATTTGTGAAAATTATGTATACACATTAATAAAATGCACTATTCTTTACAAATTGAAATTATAATTCATAAGATATTTTGTAAGTTTGATTTTCATGCAATTTTTCACACTCCTTAAATAAATAAATAAACAAATGCATCAATATTTTCTATAAAATACCAAGTCAAACAATCATGCAAATACAAAATATAAGAACAATGCATAATTATTTGGTAAAAGAACTGAAACAAAATTCTAAAAAAAAATAATAATAATAAATATATTTGTCAATTATTCATCAATTTTTTACTAAAAAATCATTAATGTGTATTGTAAGGACCATTGGATTAGCCATGATTAAATATTCCATGTGTTAATTAAATAATTTCACCTAATCCGCCAAAGTCTGAACACACCCTACCCTAGTACCCTACCTAAAAGTTTAGATCATACAATAGACTAGTATTTGATTAAAATTGAATTCAAATTAAATATAAAATTATTTCAAAAATTAATACTTCATCTGTCGTTTAAATTTATACTCACATTTTTTATTTTTTTTGAATTGTCATTGAAAAATATTCTTAAGTAAAAAATTATTACATTTTGTATTTTTTTATTATAAAAGAAAAAAAATAATCATTAGTACTTATTTTTATTAAAATTCGTGTCCGATCAAATAATCACACATTTTGCAGAACAGAAGAAAGTATATTTCAATACCAAAATGCACACGTCACTCTATGAAAAGGCAAAAAAAAAAAAAAAACACCTGGCACGTATTTCATTGGAATTTTTCATAATTATATATACCATAGCTGATTACCAATTTCTACCTCATAAATTTAAAAAAGAAAATTATATGTATAGTATAAATAAATTATATATTAATATAAAAATAAATTTTATAAGAACTAATTTTTTGAATATGTATATATATAGAAAAAAGATATTAGGTTACTTGAAAGGAAATAACAAATAAAAAAATATAAGTAGATTAATTAAAAAATATTTTTTCCATCCATTAAATTAATACTTATACCATAAATAATTTTATTTTTTTTTAAATGTAAAAGTCTAACCGCCGCTAAGCATACTCTTCGAATATCCTCCATGTAAATTTTCGACCAAATTTAATAGCATACAAATTATAAATAGATAAATAATTTACTATAAATAAACACTTCATAATTTTAACAAACAATAAAAGAACTGAAATAAAAATTTCGAACATAGGAAATAAATATTATAAACTACAAACAAATTCTTTACTTTGAAACATTTTATCATACTTTCCCGCCATCGATATCGAGCGGCGGGAAATCTTTGCGCGCAATAACACAGCTAGTGAAGTTCTAACGGAAACATGCCTACATAAATTAGCTGCCTCAATACAATTGTTAAACTTCTTGCAATGTACCTAATAAACTTTCCATTCGAGCTTTAGACTTTATCTAAGAGTTCTTAAAAAAGAACGATAATTCGGCAAGAGATGATGCCATTTCAAGCCAAGCCAATATTAGATAGTAATCGAGCACTTACCGATTTCAAACTAGTATAATATGATCAAAAAAAGAAACTCAAGCTTCATCAACCCAATTCGAGCCAAGCCTTCGAAACAATTTTCAATTAACACCTCTAGATGACTAAACTACGGCAGTTCTTAAATTTAGATGCAGAATGCGATGTATCTCAATGACAGGCATATATAGGCTTTAATTCAATGAAAAAAACTAAAGCACCGAAAGAGCGCAGTTATACTTCAGTAGATCGTTATGACCGAGAGGGAGGGAGTTTCACATACTTGCGCAGACCTCAAGGCTAATTGCTTGTAGAATGTTGGCGGAAATATTCAACCATCAATTCTCTCAAAGAAGTACAGGTATCCCATGTCGATTGGAGGATTTTTAGAGACTGCGACTTTTTCGTCGTTGAACATCACCCACCTGCCATCTTTGTAAATGTGGGCGACGTAATGCCCGCAGTGTGTAGATGTCCCAATGTGACTCACTAATCCGAGGAGGCGATACTCTGTAGAGAGATGCAACAAAAAATGCTAGTTTGAGAAAACATAGCTAGGGAAGGCAATAAGACATCGGTAAAGGAGAAAAGCAAACTAACTTCCTTGTCCATCAGGGAGAGCAGCATCCGCCAAAGTGTCACTGCCACTGGGTGTGGCATCCATATTCGACACGCCAGAAGGAGGATTAAATATCCATTCGGTAGCTTTTTCAATATCACCGCCCTACAAAGAACATTGCTGGTGTTACAAAACAATAAACCTAACATTGAGGAAAGCCGAAATCTGTTCATGAGTATCCCACCGATGCCTGTAGAGCCTTCCGGGCAACTTCTTCCTCAAAACCAAAGGATATCAAAGTCTCAACTTTTGAGGGATCAACAAACGGATCACTCTTCTGTGGTTTTGTTACAGGATTGTCGATGTCTGGAAAAATATATTCAGTTATTTAATAGCAGCAGGCTTATGACCCCGGAATTAACTACTTGCATAAACTAATCGATTTGCAAGGCCAATAAGGATGTGCACCTGGATCATTCATATGATTAAGTAGCCAATTCATTGCTTCTTCCACACCGGTATTGGATGTATTGATAGCAGCCTTTTGGCAGTGAAGATATGGAAATCCCATAGACACAAGTTGGTTTACAATTTCATCATTAGGTTGAAGCATTACATCTTCTTCCTCGGGAGCTGCAGACACATACAAAGGGTGCAAGATAACAACGTACGTGCGCTTGTGGAAGGGTGGGATATAAAATGATCAACCAGCATCTCAAAATAAAATAGAAATATTCGTACCACCATCAGGTAACAATTCCTCCCCCGGTTGAAGACCTTTGCTGCGCATAAAGTTAATGTCTATGGTATCTGGAACATCTATGTAGACATCTATGACATCAACCAGACAAGACATCGAAGGAAAGAAAAAAAGAAGAATCAGCACACTGAATTCGAAGGTAACATAAAATTGGGAGTACAAGACAGAGTGAACCTAATTTCTTCGGAACCCAGCCCTCCTCCAGCACAAATTTTCTCATGTGCAATACCAGATAATCAGGGAATGAAGTTAGACCAGCAGTTCTGTCAAGAAATAAAATAATAAGAATTAAGAATAAAAATAATTAACTGGATTGTGGGATTTAATTAGTAACTACTAATAAGTCCATATAGCGTGTTCAATTGTTTCAACATGTTCACATGTCAAGGGGAGATGAAAGCTAAACTCTCCTCTACAAGAAAAATAAAATTGAATATTCATTTTATGTTTCCAAGTGAGGGATGGAGGGGAGCGAGGTAGTGGGCTCACTTGGTCGCAGTTGTCTTGGCATTCAAAGCTGTGCTGTAAAAATCATGCAACTCTTCTGGAGCAGAAAAGCTACCCAAACAATCTGTAAGTTGTACCCTTGGGCGAACAATTTCATCTGTCAACCTGCCACACACAATATATTTATTGTAGAATGCAACATGAATGAAATATAAAGGGATCGTCACAACTTACAGTTCTTCACCCTTTGCATCTTTATCAGCTTTTAGTTTTTGAAATTGTTCTAATTCTTCTGGCATATCAACAAAATGCGTTATAATGTTGAAAAGGAGAACTTGCTTTCATCAATAAGCTTTCAAAAGTGTGCAGAACTAACTTTTGTTTGTGGCCTTGTGGAGCGGAATATTTAGGGAAAGAATATAGTCACATCGCTTGTTATAGGCAACTTTTCCAGAGGGGCATTGTAATCGCTCTTCAATGCCAAACTTGAAACTCCTCGAGGGATCATTGTTGGGGTTACCATTGTTAGTCCTCTCAACTTGGTCAATAAAATGCAGGAAGAACTCTAGAGCATCCTAAATAAAATTTTCTTGTCAATCACCAATACTGATTGCAAAAGCAATAATTTTAGACAAATTAGCGAGAGCCAAGTAATAAAAGAATGAATTGCAGCGCTCACAATTTCTCTAGCATATAACATATTTGAGTTACAAAAACTGATGAAGTAAACATCATAATTCACAATGAAAGCCAAAAACAAGAATAGAAAACACTATATATATCCGATAGTTAGGCCAAACTAATCTAGCATGTATACAATTGAGTTGTAGATACTAGATATTATCCACCCAACCAAGCATACAGTATCTGAGTGAAACTAACTTTCCAATTAATATTACCAAAAAATACAATATATACAGTCACCCAATACATATAAAATATATAGTTATATACTTTACTCACTTACAAAAAGTCAACAAGGATTGACCTAAAAGGGCTTTGTGCTCATTATTAATCAGCTACTTATTAAGAGCAATATGTTGCTGTAAACATACCTGTTGTCTCATTGTAGAAAATTCAGGATGTTTAGCAGCAATTACAGACTTGAACATTCGAGGAGGAATTCCTTCTTGTTTCTGGGGATTACGGCAGAACAACCAGAATTCAAGAACCATAGTATGACTCGTTGAAGCAGTTAAAATATTTATTAACCTCAAATTATATGAACTATAAAGTTGCAAGGCCAAATATAAAAACATGGATATGGAACTAAAAATTGCTTACATCCATTAAGGTAGCGTCTCCAGCATCATCTTTCTGTCAGGGTAGGAGTTGCAGCATTATTAATTTTAACCACAGTATCATAGAATAAAGGAAAAATAGAATGACGATGACGTACCTTGGATGCTAGGATGGAATATTTTCCGGAAAGCAATCCATGAGCTAACTTTGTTCTGTGAGTAAACAGAGATGTGTTAACAAATAAATTAGTGAAGTGGATTCATCAGCAACTGGCGCTCTACATGTATATGTAAAGGTTATTCGTATCATTATCTTAAATAAGACCGTTATGCCCAACTATTACAATGACGAAAGGATGTTTCATCATCTGATGATCAAGATGGTACCAGGACATCCATCATTATTGCAGAAAACCGACAAATTTTTTTCGCAAATAGGTAACATTATTGAGAGAATTGTGCACAAGAAGATGTGAACTATTACGTGCAAAACGGAAATGAAATCCCATCACAAGTTCCCAATCTAACAGCTATATCCAAGAATGAACTCTATCTATTCAGTATTTTTTAAGTTAAAAAAGGGATGATCACTTACAATTGCATGTTTAAATCCACAGTTGGATCAGCAGGAGCCGTACTAAAAGCACCTTTCAAGCTTTGAGTCAAATAGTACCTACAAACAAAATCACAATCAAACAGATAAATTATTCCCCATGTCATGGATAAAAACGCCTCATTGCTACCAAAAGCTAATTGATCCCAGAGAAAAATGATCAGATCTAACCTTGAACAGAAACCACGTGTAGAGAACACAACTTGCATAGTTGCAGCCAAATAACAACTGCAAAGCAAAGAGTCAATGAACATGCAAGCAATGACACAGTGATGAACTATAATAATAATAATATAATTCTGATAAACCTGTTTCCAAGATTCTTAAGTCCTGTGTAACCAGGTCCAAAAAGTGGCTCAACATCCTCTCCATTCTCTTGAATACGATTCCAGTCAAAATTGGTGTTATGATCAAGCTCTCTTTCAGCAGTAGTCATTTCAGTCTAACATATTAACAACATCAATTACATGATTCATACCAATGATGATAATATAAACAAGTAGCATGAGCATCTATTGCAGATGATAACAACAGCAATCTCAAACCAACAATATATATTTATTTTGGGAGTGTCTAGGGGAAGAAAAAAGTTAAGGGGGGCTAACGGCACCAAAAGCTCTAGTCCCATGCTTCTCAGACCAGGAAAGGAAATTAGAAATTTGTGATTTTAAGAAGTTGAAGAATTAAGGAAATCCCTAGGAAAGGAATAATCCAGAAAATATAAAAACAAAATAAATAAAATTATATGGCATAGAGAGCTGTAGCCCATTCTTCTGACTAGGAAATGAAACTAGAGTGTCACGAGTTTAATGGAAGAAACAAAAGAATAGAGAGAGCCTCATCAAAAGGTTCCCTCCAGAGGGAAATCATATGGCTAGGAAAGCTTCAGCCCCACACTTCTCAGATTGGAGAAACGATACTACAAAATTGTTGTTTAAAAATAATATATAGACTAAATGCCTTTAATGTGGAACATCTTGCAATGATTTTAGAAAGCAACATCTTTAAAGCTATATATATTTAATTCTGTCAGCCCTGTTGACTGTGGCATGGAACCAACAATAGAACGAACTCCATGTATTCTAACTTCTTACTTTTTGCAAGGATGAAAAGTCAATGCCAAAATGTTGAAGGTGTTGTGCCAGAAGTGGATCAAAAACGCTTGCATCCTCTTCATAAGAGAAAACATCTGAGCTGCCAAAATTTAAACTTCATGATTATGAATGAAATAAAGTAACAAAGCATATAGTTTAATTTTTCATCTATATACACTCTCATACAATGTATATAATATATATACTCTATCTACTTACGAAAGTCAACAATTAAATACTGACACGACTCTCATACCTAACATAAAAGAACACATTCATTCGAAAATACAAAGTGAAGACTCCCACAGTTAACATTATTTATTTTTTCAATTTAGTAAAACTAAAGTCGAATCAAGAATCTTATAACCCATCAACCAAACAATGGTTGCTAGAATAATGTGAATTGCTTTTAGTATTTGTGCTGAACAAATACCAGACCTATAGCCCTTAGTAATTAGTTATTCATATATGGAACCACAAGTCAGAATCCGAGGGTGAGACTTTTCACAACATGTTAATGGAAAGAGAAGAAAATCAAACAGAAATACATCATCCATCATAGTACTAACTTGGTTCAAATGCCAAGGAATGCATCACATGATGAAGAGGGTAATACGGTGATCTCACTAAGTACTGGATTCTCTATCAATGACCTAAACTATTGTTTTCCTAGAAAGCACCAAAACTACAATGAAATGTAACAAGGAAGATTAAGAATGGAGAGAAAGCACGCATTACCTGCAACCTCTAAATCAGCCGTTATAGTTCCAAGCTTCACAGCCAAAGGATATTTGCATACACTATAATGCTCAACGGCATGGTTGTTACCCCCACTTCCATCCCAATTTCTTCTACCACAGAGGATAGATCCATCCGTTAAATTCAACCAAAGATTGTCAGTCTTATCACATTTCTCACATTTCCAACCAGATGGAGGAACAGTGACTCCATTGTCCAGCTGTTTCAAATCCATGGCATGTTTGCTAGGGATTTTTGTTTCTGCGGTCCAAGAAGCTACTTGCTCTTTCTTTTCCGCACCCACATTCATAATGACAGAATCAACTGCTAATCTAACCTGAAAATACAATTAAGTATAAACAGTGATTAGAAGTAATAGAAGAAAGGGAAAAACAAATACTAATAAGTCTGTATATAAATATTATTTGCCAAAACACATATATGTAATACAAACAAAGGATAGATACCTTTTCTGGCAACTCCACTGATGGAAAGGGAAGAGTGACATACTCTGGTAGAACAACTATTTCATAGCTTGGTTCGTACACTGGATCATTGTTATCAAATCCTCCTTCGATGCCTATAAACACATAAATAGAAGCGATTTTGTAGAAGCTTTCAAACACAAATCAAAGAGTAAAGTATAACCAAACATCACATAAAATGCAAAATATTTCATTCATCTGGGAGAGACAACATTAATAAATTCAAAACAAACTCAAATCCCAAGCAAGCTATTAGTATAAACCAACATTCAATGAGAATTACATTAAACCTACAAATGAAAACCTTTCGATTACACAGTAGAAGGAAATTTACCTATGGCTAGACGCGTTGGCTTCTTTGATGGCCTATCCTCAGACGCCAGTTTCTGTGTCTCCGTTATGTGCAGATAAACAGGGTTTCCAGTCTTCTCAAAGTTCCAACGTACATAATCTTTTCCAAATGCCAGAAAGGAATTCATATCCACAAACAACCCCCCATCTGATTTCTGTCAATACAAACGAAAATTGAACAATATGTGAAACGAAATTATGCATTGCATCACACAAAAGATAAACCCTAATTCATAAACAAAGCCAAAAGAGCAAAGAAAACAACTGCAACGCACGAATTGAGGAAAATCCCAAATCCGCCAGTCACGCAAGTCAACTCCAAGCAAAGAAAAGCTCATAAACCTCACGCAAAACATCATTCACAACGGCATACATCGAACAGAGTGCAAAAAAAAATCAAAAGCATACCGGAGTATCAAAAGAAATACAGCATTCTTCCTTGTAAATGCGATTGGTCGGCTCCGGGATCCGAACCCGCGACAGATTCGACCGCAGCGACTCCATGGCGTTTCCGATAGTAGAAGTCGCTCGCTTAGACTCCCTACCTCTGCAAGCAGCGGAAGCTTCCAGAGAGAAATGAGAAGAGGGTTTTCAAGCGATGGGATTATTCCTTGCCCTTACACCCAGTAACGTGAGAGAGGAGGCAAGTAATGGCAGCGCTCTGAGGGGATGTTGGTTGGCGTTTTGCAGGTGTTTGTTTTCACTGCGAGCTCTCGACCTTCCTTATGACGGCAGCTTTGCGGGAGGCGGCGTGGGTCACTCGGATAAGTCGTGTTGTATCAAACAGCGACTCTTCATGTGAGTATTTGTAAATTGTTTTGCGACTTTAGGTCTTCTTTATTGTAATTCGAAATTTATCGGTAGAATTAAAATATTATTTAAATAACATTTTTTCTTTCCACTTCAATATATCTTTAAATAGATGGTCACATTGTTTACTTTATTTATATTATGTTCTACGATAATTTAAAATTTTTACTATTTAAATCTCAAATTTAAATTTCAAATTTTCAAAAAAATACATGCTATTGAATCTACACTGTATTTACAAGCCTGACCAAAAACTTAATCAACAACTCTTCACACGCCTGAGCAAAAACTTAATCAACAATGGCTTCTTCATCTTGCTTCTAAATCAGAAATGCTCATTGTTCCATTCTCATATTCAACACTATTTGAAGCGAAACTTCTCACAGCATCCGAACCCATGTCGATAAAAAATCCACGCTCCTACGGTTCGGGCAGTAGTCCTTCATCAGTAGCCAACATGGAATACACAGACATCATGTCTGGTCTATCGTCCGTGTATCGTTGAACACATAGCAACCCGATTTGTATGCATCGGTTAGCTTGAGATTCGATAATTGTGTCCATTAGGCATTCATCCAACAGCTCCAAAGTATTTGCAGTGTTCATTACACATTAAGTTTTGTTAGTTTTGCAAATGTCGAAAGCCAATGTAGCATAAGAGAGTTAGTAATCAGAAATAATGTTCTTTTACGCGTGCCAAAAGACCGTAATGCTGATGGCAATTGGCAAAGCTGCGGTTTTTTTTCCCACTCAATGTCTCGAGCAATATGACACCAAGGCTAAAGATGTCGTACTTCGCCGAGAATTTTCCAGCTACTGCATATTCTGGAGACATATAGCCGTTGCATAAAAATATCGATCCATAAGGACATTGTGAAAATAAGTACATCTGTTTGAGATTGAAGAAAGCTTACAAGGAGCCGAGAACTTTTGTAGTTCTTGAAGTAGATTCATCTTCTTCGAAAGGCCTTGCCATGCCAAAGTCTGAAATTTTTGGATTTAGATTCCCATCTACCAAAATGTTGCTTGTTTTGTATAGTAATAAATGGCACGGTGGTATGAAGATTGGACATATGATCTTGATGTTAAGGGTTCAAACCGTGTCGCCTCGAGATCCTACCTCATAATAGTACTAATATTTGTGTCAAAAGCAGGTATGCAGAAAAATATTGTTTATATTAGCAGCCATTTTACGCCATATAAAAAACACCTTTTATTTGAATGGAAATGGTCAAGATTAGAAAGGAAATTGTTCAATGGAAATCCGAATATTTGGCGACTTTTGACTGCTAGAGTAAAAAATTAATCAGCTTAATCCTCGTGGATATGGCATCCGGTCAATCGGACGAACGACTCAACGGGGTTGATGTTTTTAGCTGAAGATTTTCCCAACACTACAGACTCAATTGAACAATCGCCGCATTTCCGATGATTCGTCGCCATGCCTCCATGTCTGAGACTGTTCTAAGGAAATCAAGCGATAGAATGATGCCGACGATTTCGAAACTAGGTTTCTTCGGTCCAGGTAATCGAAAATATCGCTTCCTTGTTTGTACAATTGGACAAAAAACCCTTGCCAGGACATAAAAATCTTACACTTTTGACAAGTGAGAATCTACCTCTTCCGCTGCTGAATGCAGTAGCCATACGCTTGCTTGATAATCAATTCATTTACATAGAATCTGCAAATGGCGAAAATATTTTGTAGTACACATTTCCTGTCGACAGAAACGAGCATTGTAATTTGAGTTTGTAATCGTTAATAGTACATTCGAATATTCAACGAGGAAGCCTCTTTTTGACTCATGACAGTTAATCGTGACCAGATACAATTTTAAACACAGTTTGTCTATTGTTGAAAAGTCATTCATTTGAAAAAGCCATAACTGTTTGGAAGCACTGATGTTAATTTCTCTATGTTTTGATG
The DNA here is from genome assembly GCF_009805555.1 of Andrographis paniculata. NCBI lineage: Eukaryota > Viridiplantae > Streptophyta > Magnoliopsida > Lamiales > Acanthaceae > Andrographis > Andrographis paniculata. The sequence continues at coordinate 1,681,320 of NW_026137585.1, read as the reverse complement.
TGACTAAGGAAAAGGGAGAAAGTAAATTAATTCTTTTGGTCAAATATGAAGCATTAATTCAAGAATTCAATTTTTAATTCTCACATGTATTTGGTGTTCATACTGCAAAACAATCATGATCGTATAGAGTTTAATTTTCATTTGGATTCTCTAGAAACTTACCAGCATTTAAGGGTCACTGTTAGATATAGCTTCATCTTCTGTTCTGGGGCAATTATGGAGAGTTACCAATCAATTTTGATTCTCTGCTCATTAGTTCATTTCTTCATCTTCTTTAACTTCTCTTTTGGGCTGGATACACTTTTGGCTAACCAAACTATTGTGGATGGGCAGACTTTGGTATCTCCAAACCACATGTTCGAGATGGGGTTCTTTTCCCCTGGTGTATCCAAGAACAAATTCTTGGGGATATGGCACACATGCACGCCCGACGTGGTTGTTTGGGTTGCAAACAGAAACGATCCCATCAGAGATCCAGAAGGTCTCCACTTGACCATACTTGGACATGGAGCTCTTGCTATAGCTAACGCTCGGGGGATTATATGGTCAACAAGTTCTTTTGGATTGGTGTCCTTTCCAATTTTACAACTCCTGGATACTGGAAACCTGGTTCTTGTGGAAAAGACAAAGGAGAGCTTTATACAGTTGTGGCAGAGTTTTGATTTTCCAACGGACACATTATTGCCAGGAATGAAGTTGGTTTACAATCCTGATGTTGGTAAGGAGAAGAATTTAACATCATGGAGAAGTTCAGATGATCCTTCCCCTGGCGATTTCTGTCTTAGGCTAACCAACAAGGGCTTGGCCGATTCGGTAATTTTCAAGGGGTCACAGATAGTGCATCGAACTGGAGCATGGAATGGGCATTATTTTAGTGGAACACCACCATTTCCCAATCCAATTTACAAACCAGAAATAGTTTTCGAAGAAGGAAAATTGATATCATTTTCAATTCCATATGAGACCACAAATCCCCAAAGAGTAGTACTTGATAAATCAGGTTCATCCAGTCATTTCCTTCTGAATTCTGGAAAAAATAAGTGGAATCCTACCTATGCAAATCCACTAGATTCATGTGATGAATATGGGAAGTGTGGTCCTTTCGGGGTATGCACATTTGGGGTTACAATAAAATGCCAGTGTTTGATGGGATACACCCCAAAGTTTCCAGAAGATTGGGACCTTCAAGATTGGTCTGGAGGATGTACTCGAGCATCACCATTAGATTGCCAGATTGAAGATCATGATTTTTTTGAGGTTACAGGAATAAAGTATCCTGATACATTACAGGTCCGGTTAAACAAGAGCATGAGCCTTAAAGAATGCAAAACGGCGTGCTTAAGAGACTGCAGTTGTGTAGCATATACTAATCCATACATAACTGAAGGAAGCACTGGCTGCTTGATCTGGTTTGGAGAACTCATTGATACTAGATACCTTTCTACACCAAATAACAAGCAAAAAATGTACATACGGCTGCGGAAATCAGAATTAGGTAAGTCTTTATCCATAATTCCTTGGTATCTTGAATTAATCGTGGCAAATCATTGTACAATATATGCTTTTTCTGCAAATTAAGATGCTTCAGGTCACATATTATTCCAACTGAATTGTGAAATCGAAGGCATGCTATTTATAGTGCAATGGTACATAAATGTTAGAAAGTTAGCTGTGTAGGAAGGAGCTTAAGTGAAAGTTTTACATTCTCGCTCTCCTTTTAAATGTTACATTCTTCGACTCCATAGGCGTTGCTTCTTGTTCATTAACTTTTGGGAGTTCTTTAGTATAGCTTTTATTGAGAGCTTCCTACATGTCTAAATACATTTGAGAAAACACACAGATTAATACTTATCTACCACTAATGAAGGTTCATGTTTTTTTTCCTTTTAGATTCTCTCACTGCCATACAGAAGGAGGCGAAGGAGAAGAGCTGGTCAATCATGATACTAGTGATAGGAATTGTTTCTGGAGTTACTGTCTCATCTTTTGTTAACATAGGTATTCAATATATGTCAAGACAATCAAGGAAAGGTGAGAAAATTTAACCTCTAAAGCAGAGGCATAGAAATTCGCTTATTAACTTTTGGATTCCGACACTGAATTTGGTTCATTGTTTCCATATACTGTAGAAAAAACTGTGGAGGATGTGGAGTTACCTTTATATAAGTTTTCGACGATAATGACAGCAACCAACAACTTCTCCACAGATAATATTATTGGGGAAGGTGGTTTTGGCCCTGTTTATAAGGTATAGCGTTTAGATATATTTCAAAAGTACTTTGGAGTTCTAGATTGGTTTGGGAAGAATAAAAAGTTGAATACAAAATAAGTATTAGCTGAAATGTTTTGAAATGAGAATAAATTTGTTGATTCAATATTTTAAATGAAAAAACAATTTTGAATGTGATTTTTTTTAGTGAGAACTTTTATGCATAGTGAGAAAACATGTTTGAAAACATAAGCAAACAGAGGATTTTCGGCATCAAGATTCTTATTCTGTTATTTGATCAGGGCATGTTATCTGCTGAAGTAGAAGTAGCCATCAAAAGATTGTCAAGAAATTCCGAGCAGGGTTTTGCAGAGTTCAAGAATGAAGTTACCTTGATTGCTAAACTTCAGCACAGAAACCTTGTTAGGCTTCTCGGCTGTTGCATCGAAAAAGATGAAAAGATACTAATTTACGAATTACTACCAAACAAAAGCTTGAATACCTTTGTTTTTGGTACATCCTAAGTTTCATTTTTGTTTTCAGTTTCATCATTATCTTTTTGGGTAAAATTTCAATGATGCTATCTAATATGGAATCTTGTGCAGATCGAAATCGAAGGACACATTTGACATGGCCTAAGCGGTTCAACATTATCATGGGAATCGCGAGAGGATTGCTATATCTCCATCATGATTCTAGATTAAAAATTATACACCGCGATCTCAAAACAAGCAACATTTTGCTAGATGGGAATCTAAATCCAAAAATTTCAGACTTTGGCATGGCAAGGCCTTTCGAAGAAGATGAAGCTACTGCAAGAACTAGAAAAGTTGTCGGCTCATAGTAAGCTTTCTTCAATCTCAAACAGAATTACTTATCTTCACAAAGACCTTATGGATCGATACTTTTATGCAGCGGCTATATGTCTCCAGAATATGCAGTTGCTGGAAAATTCTCCGTGAAGTCCGACATCTTTAGCCTTGGTGTCATATTGCTCGAGACATTGAGTGGGAAAAAAAACCGCGGCTATGCCAATTGCCATCAGCACTACGGTCTTTTGGCACGGGTAAAAGAACATTCCTTCTGACTACTAACTCTCTTAAGCTACATTGGCTTAATATGTAATGAAAACTGCAACAGGCTTGGTTGCTGTGGAAAGAAAACAAGACTTTGGAGCTGTTGGATGAATGTCTAACGGACACATTCATCGAATCTCAAGTGAAGCGGTGCATACAAATCGGGTTGCTGTGTGTACAACGGTACGCAGAGGATAGACCCGACATGATATCTGTGTATTCCATGTTGGCTACTGATGAAGGACTGTTGCCTGAACCGAAGGAGCCCGGATTTTTTATCGACGCGGGTTCGGATGTTGTGAGAAGTTACACCTCAACTAGTGGAGAATGTGAGAATGGAACAATGAGCATGACTGATCTAGAGGCCAGATGAAGAAGATGCCATTGCTGAGATAATGCTTTTGCTCAGGTGTGTATGTACATTGTAGATTCATAGAGTGTTCTTCTTCTTATCCCCACTCCCTCTTAATTTTCAAGCAGCTAATTTTAATCCAATCCAATGTATTAGTTGGTTGAGTTTCGTATATAAATAAATAAATTAATGATACGTATCTGTGTAGGTGAGACGTGATTTAAATAATTAACATGATATCAGAACTATATGTTTTATATTGAAGTGATTTGTCGTGATTATTTGTCACGAGAGTAAATTTTTTTTTTTCCAAGAATCTTTGTTTTTAGTTAATGTTTTCCAAATATTTATATTATATTCAAAATATTATGTTCTATTTTATAAAAAATACTGCATTGATATTAACTTTTATCTAATGTTTATTATATTCTAATCAACAAAAATTATAAAAAAAAAATGTTAATATAAAGTATTATATTTAAAAATAATTTTACTACAAAAATCAAAATTAAAATACAGAAAAAATATACTATAGGGATGTGTTTAATTAGTAATTTCTAGTGATAATTTATAAGAAAACATAAAATCTTAAGAATTACATAATAGAAAATTAATTAATTATTATTTTAAAAAAAAAAAAAACAATACTTTCTAAAAATATATTACTATTCCTTAATTTTCATTAAAAATATTAAATAAAATTTTATTAATTACTGAAATTCGCCGGCGATGTGATTTTGATTTGATGGATCAACTAGTTGACCAATTATCAATATATATATATATAGTCATAATTAATTAATGGGATTAGTTTGCTCTAATACCATTTCTTATTAGTTTAATTAATATGTTCAATTTTATACTACCTCCGTTCGGTATTTTGGTCACTGTAGATACGAAAATTTAGGATATAATTAATAGATAATTAAAAGTAAAAATAATTAACTTATAGTAATATAAATTATTCTAAATTAAAATTAAAATAACTAATTAATTTAATTAAAATTAAAATATTTAAAATAAAATTAAGATGAATAATCGTTTTTTTTTTTTTAAAAAGAATGACACGATGAGATGTGGTTATTTCGCTTTCTAAATTGAAGAATTCCAAATTCTTTTATTGTTTCTGTTTAGACCATACGATAGACAGTAACCGATTTATTATTGTGAACTTGTATTGAAAATTATTTTCTGACTTTTGGACACTAATTTTGTTGAGTGGATAAGCAAATTATTTTATTTTATTTTATTTTTTGCCATCAAATAGCCTCCCTAATTTACTTGACTTGGCTCAAATTTGACATTTAACTCACCCTAGGAAGACTTCTACTGATTTAACTCCTCACTATGAGTTGAAAAGTAGTTGTTAACTCAGCACAAATTTTAATAAATATATTATTTTGATTGATTATTGAGTTTGTTAGTAGTTTGAAGAATATAAATTTAAAGAGTGTAAAAAGTTAGTTAGGGTGTGTTTGTTTGGATGATTGAATTTTGGATTGGAATTTGAATAGTAAAAATTTTGAATTTGAATAGTTGTAGGGGAAATTTTTTTTTGGATAAATAGTAGAATTTTGTCAAAATCCTACAAACAAACAAACACACTACTATAAATAAAAAGTGCATCAAACTCAAGCCCGGATGTCGAATTAGATGATTTAAATGGTTGTCTCATCTAAAACTATAAATCGTTAAAAATATTCGTAATTTGTTTATTTATCTACAAACGGGAGTCACCCGTGAATCCGAATGGACCAAATATTTAATTGATTGAAGCAATTGAATGATAGCACCTTTTCTTTTAAGATCATTGTTGGTTGACTAATACAAAATTATTAGAGTCGGGACATCTTGTTTTCCGAGTTTTACTGGCAGGGTTGACTATATAATAAGAGTTTTGAAGAACTTGATGATTTCAAAGGTTCAAACACTACTTTTAATTTCTAGGTATCTTGGTATTTGTTTGATCTGGAAAATGATGCAACACAACTTGATTATAATCCTTTATGCCTATTCCTTCGCCATTGCTAAATTCTCTATTGGATCAGACACTCTTTTTCCGAACCAAACTCTTGTTCTTGGACAGACATTAATTTCTTCGAACCAAATGTTCGAGATGGGATTTTTCTCTCTCGGACAGTCCAAGAACAGATTCATGGGAATATGGTACAGAAACACGCCGGACGTCGTCGTTTGGGTCGCTAACCGGAACAATCCGATAGCCGATTCAAATGGCCTGCAACTAGCCATAGCTAGACAAGGCTACATAGTGATAAGCAACAGTCGAGGAACCATCTGGTCGACGAATTCATCAGGACATGTGTTTAATGCAAGTTTGCAGCTAATGGATACCGGGAACTTGGTTGTTCTTACAGGGGAAAATCGCGAAAATTTATTCAAAAGGCATGCTTGGCAGAGCTTCGATTATCCAACAGACACGATCTTACCAGGACTGAAGTTTGTCGACGACATTGAAGCCGGCGTAGAGAAGTATTTAACATCATGGAAAACTTCGACAGATCCTTCTCGAGGAGACATCATTGTAAAGATCGAAAACAAAGGCTTGCCTGATGTGGTGTTGTTGAAGAAGGGAAAAAAAATGTATCGAACCGGGACATGGAATGGGATTTATTTCGGTGGCGCGCCGCCATTTCCTACTCCGCTTTTCAAGCTCGAAACAATTTTCAGGCAAGAAAGACTGATATCCATGTCTTTAGCTCATGAGAATTCGACTTTTGTAAGAATAACATTACAGAAGTCTGGTTTTATTCAGCATTTAGGATTGAATGCTCGAAAGGATGATTGGATAATCTTGAATTCTATTCCTCAAGATCCTTGTGATGAGTATGGAAAATGTGGTTCTTTCGGCATGTGCACGACCGGCGCAGGAATAATATGCGAATGCCTAAAAGGTTATGTCCCGAAACATAAAAAAGATTGGCTTTTACAAGATTGGTCGGGAGGATGCACTCGAACTTCGCCAATGAACTGTGATCATATCGAAAAACATGGTTTTCTTGAGGTTATGGGAGTCAAATATCCCGATATGTTGAGGTACCGATTAAATGTTAGTCTGAGCCTCGCCGAGTGCAGATCATTGTGCCTCAGAAACTGCAGCTGCACGGCATATGCTAATCCGTACATCACAAATGGCGACATCGGGTGCTTGATGTGGTTCGATGAACTTGTTGATACTAGATATCTTCCAAGAATTGATTCGAAGCAAAATATCTATATACGGGTGCTTAATACCGAGCTAGGTATGGTTTTTTACCTATATTTTGTTGGCTAACAAGCGGCGTTAGTTATTATATTGTTATAACGCACGTGTGGTTTAAGGGATTCTGTGCAATATTTTTGAAAATATGATAAATCTCGAGCAGTTTTTAAGGGATTCTGTTTCATGTTTTTATAAAAAATGAAAACGTTGTAAATCATGGAAGAGTATGTTTTCTAAAAATGTAGTATCTAAATTATGAGGGAGTATGGTGCAGACTTTTTCGAACTATAAGAGAGTTATCAACAATTTTACCTCAAAGTTTCGATTCGCCTTTCAAATTATGTTCATTGAAAAGAAGAGAAGTATGAGTCTATTCCGAGCATAGATTCGGAAAATATTGAATGAGGATAGCCGCGAATCGAAATTCTCTTGTTCCGATTAATTTTTTCTTATCTTGATCTTACAGAATCCAAAGCTACTTTAACTGAGGAGAAGAAGAACATGGTGATCTTGTTAATAGTGATAGCAATTGTTTCTGGAGTTCTTGTCTCGTGCTTCATCAATGGAGGAATACATTATTTGGCAAGACAAATAAGGCAAGGTAGGTAACAAACACATAATCTATTAATACATTTTGAAAGGTAGGATGAAATTTAACCATTGATTGATTCTTCTTAAAACTTTGTTAGAAGGAAGGACCGATGAGGATCTTGAGCTGCCCTTGTACAAGTTTTCGACGATAATTTCTGCAACAAACAACTTCGCCGAAGAAAATTTAATCGGGGAAGGAGGTTTTGGTCATGTGTATAGGGTAAACACACAACATTTCACAGCAGCCATTGTAAGAATCATGTTCTTAGTATTATGACAGCTAATGCGTCAACCATTTCTGCTCAGGGAAAATTATCCATGGAAGAAGAAATCGCTGTCAAAAGATCGTCGAAAAATTCGAGACAAGGTCTAGCAGAGTTCAAGAACGAAGTTATGCTCATCGCTAAACTTCAACATCGAAATCTTGTCAAGCTTTTGGGATGTTGCATCGAAAGGGAGGAACGGATACTTGTTTATGAATATTTGCCGAACAAGAGTCTCGACACTTTCATTTTTGGTAAGTCTCGAAACATATTGATCAACTTCTTGGTTTTTTTGTTTGTAGTTTCATTGATCTTACCAAGCTAATGTGAAGATCAAAATCGACGGATACACTTGACATGGCCTAATCGATTCAACATAGCCATGGGGATCGCAAGAGGATTGCTATATCTTCATCATGATTCGAGATTGAAAGTTATTCATCGAGATCTCAAAACTAGCAACATCTTACTAGATGGAAATTTGAATCCAAAAATCTCCGATTTCGGTTTAGCAAGAACTTTCGAAGAGGATCAATCTACCTCGGAAACAAGAAGAGTTGTTGGAACATAGTAAGTTTTCTTCAAACTCGCGTAACGAAGGCTATGTTTAAATAGAAATTTTTTTAAGTTTTTGAGTTTTGAATAAAAAAAGTTCTGTATTTGATTTGATATTTTGTGAAAGAAAAGAAAAATTGACGGTGATATTTTTAAGAAAGTTACCTTTCGTTTGAATATTGTCAAAAGTTCAAAAAATGTCTATGTAAACAGAGCTTCAAACTCTATTAAATTTTTACGTAGAAACCTTACGACTAATAGTGTTATACAGTGGTTACATGTCTCCAGAATATGCAATTGCCGGGAAATTCTCAATGAAGTCCGACATCTTTAGCCTCGGCGTCGTACTGTTAGAGATAGTGAGCGGAAGAAAGAATCGAGATTTCGACAACTGCTACCGCTACTACACCCTCTTGGAATATGTATTAATTTTCTTTCTTCTACTACTATCCTACATTAGTAAAAACAAAAATGTTTATCAAATAGCCTCTCGGCGCGATTATGCAGGCGTGGTTGCTATGGAAAGAAAACCGATCTCTCGAGCTGATGGATGACTGCCTAAACTCGACTTCTATCGAATCCCAAGTCAAGAGATGTGTACAAGTTGGTTTATTATGTGTTCAAAAGTTTGCCGTAGATAGACCGGACATGATATCGGTATGCTCCATGTTAGCGTCCGATGAGGCGATACCGGTCGAGCCCAAGGAGCCGGGTTTTTGCGTCGAAACGAGGCCTACTTTAGTGAGAAGTTATGCCTCAGCAAGTGTAAATATGGAGAATGGAAGAATGAGCATTTCTGATGTAGAGGCCAGATGAAATGAATGGCCTCTACTGTTATTCTTTTGTAGTTTGATTTTAGTTTTTTGTTTGGATAGTAGTTTTGATGTGATTATAAGATAAAAGAATGTACTTCTATTATTAGAATCACAATAGTTTAGTTGTATAGTGAAAAAATATCAAACTTTAAAATAATATTAATACGTATACTTTTGTGAAAATTATAGTTGTGTTATGTAATAAAAGTATATAACATAATGCTCTATGGAAATATATGTGTTATGTTTTTATGCATCCACGATGACAAATGGGACTGTAGGACTTGAACATGGGACTTCTCGACTTTGATAACATGTTAGATGATATTAAATAATTGTCTCACCTAAAAGCTTTAAAGTCGGGAAGTCCCATATTGGAGTCTCACTATCCCCATTCGTCATCTTTCATGTGTAAGATTTGTGTAGTGGCGTATATCCCTTTGTTTTTGCTTTTTTTAGTGACGTAGAAATCCGCAGTCGCTACCCGAAAGTGTGCACAGAGAACCTAATACGCTGCAAACTAGGCCCGACAGACAAGTCACACTAGGCGAACTATGTGTGGCAAGTGACCTGAGACGTCGAGGTTTAAACCCATGACCTCACAGTCACAAGTCCAACCCCTACACCACTAGGTCATCCCTTACGGGACTACAAGTATAAATTTTTAAGAGAGACAGCTATTGACATCACTTCAAAACTTAATCAAGGAAATAGTTTCGAGCTTATATTGGTCATGATTTGAGAACGGGAATTGAATTCTATTTGAGATCAAATCTCCAGTTGTTCCTCGATAGCTCTGTGGTAGAGTAGTCGGCTGTTAACCGATTGGTCGTAGGTTCCCTGACGAGGAAGACTAAGTACAACCATATATCATATACCTAGAAATATAAACTACACTTTGTTTTTATATAACACAAGTACGCTGACCGGAACAAATCAACACAGTAACCATAACTACGATGATTTACCTCAGTCAGCACAGTAACCATCCCCAAATATGTTCGAACATGTATACTGCACTAAATCTACACTATATCTACAGGCCTGCGGAAAAGCTTAACAACAATGGCCTCTTCATCTAGCCTCTAGATCGGTCATGCTCATAGTTCCATTCTCACAATCGCCACTTGTTGAGTTGTAACTTCTCACAACGTCCGAACCCGCTTCAACAAAAAATCCGGGCTCCTTCGGTTCAGGCAACAGTCCCTCGTCAGTAGCCAACATGGAGTACACAGATATCATGTCGGGTCTATCTTCTGCGCTTCGTTGAACACATAGCAACCCGATTTGTATGCATCGCTTCACTTGAGATTCGATAATTGTGTCCTTTAGGCACTCATCCAACAGCTCCAAAGTCTTGTTGTCTTTCCACAGCAACCAAGCCTGTTGCAGTGTTCAGAACTTCTTTGTTAGTTTTTGCAAATGTCGAAAGCCAATGTAGCTTAAGAGGGTTAGTAATTAGAAGAAAAGTTCTTTTACGTATGCCAAAAGACTGTAATACTGATGGCTATTTCTAAGGCCGCGGTTCTTTCTCCCACTCAATGTCTCGAGCAATATAACACCAAGGCTAAAGATGTCGGACTTCACGGAGAATTTTCCAGCAACTGCATATTCTGGAGACATATAGCCGCTGCATAAAAGTATCGATCCATAAGGCCCTTGTGAAAGTAAGTAATTATGTTTGAGGTTGAAGAAAGCTTACTACGAGCCGGCAACTTTTCTAGTTCTTGCAGTAGATTCATCTTCTTCGAAAGGCCTTGCCATGCCAAAGTCTGAAATTTTTGGATTTAAATTTTCGTCTAGCAAAATGTTGCTTGTTTTGAGATCACGGTGTATAACTTTTAATCTAGAATCATGATGGAGATATAACAATCCCCTTGCAATTCCCATGATAATGTCGAACCGCTTAGGCCATGTCAAATGTGTCTTTCGATTTGGATCTGCACAGATTCAAAAGTAGCTTGTGAATTGCATTATTAACATTTTACACCAAAAAAGATGATGAAGAAGAAAATGAAAATGAAACTTAGGATGTACCAAAAACAAAAGTATTCAAGCTCTTGTTTGGTAGCAATTCGTAAATTAGTATCTTTTCATCTTTTTCGATGCAACAGCCGAGAAGCCTAACAAGGTTTCGGTGCTGAAGTTTAACAATCAAGGTAACTTCATTCTGGAACTCTGCAAGACCTTGCTCGGAATTTCTTGACAATCTTTTGATGGCTACTTCTACTTCAGAAGATAACTTGCCCTGATCAAATATAGTCAATGTAATAAGAACCTTAGATGACGAAAAACACTCTATTTACTTATGTTCTCAAACTTGTTTTCGCACTATGCATAAAATATTCTCTCACTAAAAAATCACATTCAAAAATCATGTTTTCAGTTCAAAATATCACATTAAATATCTATTTATATCACATCAAACCCCTATAATGTATTTAACTCTTTACTCTTCCCAAACCAATCCAAAGCTCCAAAATACTTCCAAACATATCGAAACACAATACCTTATAAACATGGCCGAAACCACCTTCTCCAATAATATTATCAGTGGAGAAGTTGTTTGTTGCCGTCATTATCGTTGAAAACTTATATAAAGGTAATTCCACATCCTCTACAGCCTTTTCTACTGCAATGTATGGAAACAACGGACCAAATTCAGTGGCAGAATCCAAAAGTTAATAAGTGAAGTTCTATGAATCTGCTTCATAGGTTTTCTCACCTTCCCTCATTTGTCTTGCCATATATCGTATACCCACGTTAATAAAGGATGAGACAATAGCCCCAGAAACAATTCCTATAAATATTAACATGATTGGCCTGCTCTTCTCTTTCACCTCCTTCTGTATGGCAGTGAGAGAATCTAAAAGGCAAAAACACAGAACCTTCATTAGTGGTAGATAAGTATATTATTATTTGACTACCATCACTCGTTCAAAGAGTTGATCTATATTATTCATCTGTGTGATTTCACCGACGTATGTAGACATGTCAAAACTCATCAATAAAAGCTATACTAAAGAACTCTCAACAGTTAGTGAACAAGATGCACCGGTTATGGCGGCGAAGAATGTAATCATTTAATAGGAGAGGGATAATGTAAAAATTTCATATAAGCACCTTCCTATACATAGCATGCCTTTGATCAAACAATTCAGTTGGAATAATACATAATATATTACCTGAAGCATCTGGTTTTGCAGAAAAAGCATACATTAAACAATAATCTGCTACGTTTAATTCAAGATACCAATGGATAGTGGATAACACTTACCTAATTCTGATTTTTGCACTCGTATGTAGATTTTTTGCTTGTTATTTGGTGTAGAAAGGTATCTGGCATCAATGAGTTCTCCATACCAGATCAAGCAGCCAGTGCTTCCATCAGTTGTGTATGGATTTGTATATGCTACACAACTGCAATCTCTTAAGCACGTCGTTCTGCACTCGCTAAGGCTCATGCTCTTGTTTAACCAGACCTGTAAAGTATCAGGATACTTTATTCCTGTAACCTCTAAAAAATCATCATCTTCAATCTGGCAGTCTAATTGTGATGCTCGAGTGCATCCGCCAGACCAATCTTGAAAGTCCCAATCTTTCGGAAACTTTGGGGTGTATCCCATCAAACAGTTGCATTTTATTGAAACCCCGAATGTGCATATCCCGAAAGGACCACACTTCCCATATTCATCACATGGATCTTGTGGAGCTACATAGGTCGGATTCCACTTATTTTTTCCAGAATTCAGAAGGAAGTGATAGGCTGAACCTGAATTATCCATTGCCAGTCTTTGTGAAGTTGAAGTCTCATATATTATCGACATTGTTATCAATTTTCCTTCTTCGAAAACCAGTTCCGGTTTGTAAACTGGATTGGGAAACGGTGGTGCTCCACTAAAACAATGCCCGTTCCATCCTCCAGTTCGATATGCTCTCTGTGACCCCTTGAAAAGTACCAAATCAGGCAAGCCCTGGTTGGTTATCTTAATACAGAAATCACCAGGGGAAGGATCATCCAAACTTCTCCATGATGTCAAATTCTTCTCCTTACCAACATCAGGATCATAAACGATCTTCAGTCCTGGCAACATATTGTCCGTTGGAAAATCAAAACTCTGCCACAACTGTATAAACCTCTCATTTGTCTTTTCCACAAGAACCAGGTTTCCTGTATTCAAGAGCTGTAAAATTGGAAAGGACACCAATCCAAAAGAACTTGTTGACCATATAATCCCCTGAGCATGACTTATAGCAAGACTTCCATTTCCAACTATGGCCAAGTGGAGCCCTTCTTGATCTCTGATGGGATTGTTTCTGTTTGCAACCCAAACAACCACGTCCGGCGTGCTTGTGTACCATATCCCCAAGAATTTGTTCTTCGATATCCCCGGGGTAAAGAACCCCATCTCGAACATCTGGTTTGGAGATACCAATGTCTGCCCATCCACAATAGCTTGGTTAGCCAAGAGTGTGTCCAGCCCAAAAGAGAATTTAAAGAATGTGAAGAAATGAAGCAATGAGCAGAGAATCAAAATGGATTTGTAACTCTCCATAATCGCAGCCAGAATAGTGAACCCAGGGGAAGATTCAGCTGTATCTAACAGTCACCCTTAAATGCAAATACAAATTAAACTATGAAATCCTTCATAGTTGAAATGCTTCACAGTTGACCAAAAGAAATAATTCCCTTTTACGTTTTCCTTAGTCACGTCAAATCATAGATAAATTATTACTATATCCTTGATTCCAAACAGCGTATGGCTGCTTCAAATGAATTGACTTTTCAACAATACATACGCACAAACAGTTTTTAACCACTAAAATTGGTTCTAGTCACCATTAACCTCTTCCGTCAAATGTACCAGATTTTTTTTTAATTTTTTCTAATCGAGGTTAGGGTTATCTATTCAATCGCACAGACAAGGAAGCGAAATTTTCGATTACCTGGAGTGAAGAAACCTGGTTTCGAAATCATCACCGTCGTTTCGTTCGATTGCTTGATTTCCTTTAAACAGTCTCCAAAATCGATCCATAGCGATTAATCATCAGAAATGCGCCGATTGTTCAGTGGAATCTGCAGTGTCGGGAAAATCTTCCGCTAAAACATCGACCCCGTTGAGCACGTCGTCGGGTTGACCGCCCGCCCTGTCCGCGACCGCGAGGATTAAGGTTTTTAGTCGCTACGTTCGGCCATCCCAGTCAAGTCAAATTTTTTGCAGTAATAAAAAATGATGAGAAAATTACTGAAGCCAATGATGTCTGTGAAAATAACAGTAGATGGGAACAGTTATTGAAAAAATATATCGAATTATCAAAATACTGACTATAGCATACAATAATAAATAATATATATTCCCTCAATCTCATAATTACTACACTAAATAAGGATATTTGTAATAAATTAAGTTACCAAGAGAAGAAATAGATATTTTATTATGAAAAAATAAATAAATAAATAAATAATTTGTTATGAGATGAAGAGAGTATATTTTTTATAGCATAAAAATCTATTGTAATTATCTGAAACTAAAAATAAATATTGAGTAATTTTCCAACCAAACTTAATATCATGCAAACTCGAGTTTGAACCTATTACAGTCACAAGTTTACAAAATCATATAAAATCTAAATCAAATGAGTACTGAATTCTTGAATTTTTATTTTGGCTTCTCTTTATTTGTATTTAGAGTTCGAAGTACGTTGATGTGATGTTTTATAATAAAAATAACATAATTGTAAGCATTGTATTTAAAAAAGAGAAAAAAAAATCTCTAAGAACAAAGACTCTTAATTTTGATAACTTTCTTGGTGAATTTAAAGATTTGATTGTTGCACAGATGAAGTTGGATCATTGCAAATGTATCTGTGCATTGTTCTCTTTGATTTTGAATCATGAGATTTATTTTAAGATTGACATGAGAGTTTGAACAATTTCATAAATGTATAAAGAGGATAATAAAGTCACATAAGCAATGTCTATAAAAGTTAAACGAATATGATCTGCCTTGTCGGATCGAGTTTGTAAAACAAAACAAATATTCCGAAGGGTAATTCAAGATGTTTAAAGCATAGGAAGAATTAAGAACAAATTTAGTCTGTAAAACAAAACAAATATTTCTAAGAGTAATTCAAGATGTTTAAAGCATAGGAAGAATTAAGCACATGTATGAAAATTGATCGGTTTTTCGACTTACATACGAGTTAGCTCAATCATCATTCATATATACCTTCCATGAGGCAACAAAACAATAGAACAATGCAAGATTTAGTGTCTTCATAACCATACATATGAGTCGCTTCGAAAGCAAGAGCTCTCTTGTTTAAGCAATACTTTTTATTTTCTAAATATCGACTACTATATGCAAGTTTAGATCATTACATTATTCAATCAATTCGGTAAATAAGTAGTATGATTCCTCAACAAACTGTCCAATTATCAGATAATCATGAGTAAAATGTCGATGACTAAAAAGGGTCAAAATAACAAAGCTCAGAACACAGTTGTACAAGGCTATCGAATCACTGTAAAAATTTAAACAAAGCACAAGATCGATAAAGAGATATTTCTGCAAACAAGTAATCGATCGCCAGAAAACAGCAAGGTACCAGAGGTTGCTTCAATTTCATCATTCGATGCAATAAAAATGAAATCTGAGTCCTAAAGAACACTTCAAAAGCATGTAAGAATCGACAAAAGTTAGATAATGAGTTTTGAGGGAACAGGGAAACTAACCACCTCATACATTGGCCGCAACTCTAAACAAATATAACTCTAAGCGCGGTCATATCAGCCTCAACAGACAACAGACGAGCAAAAACTTCCGACCAAATCATCCGGAAACTATTGGCTAAAACAAATTCCAATTTTCAAGCCAATGTTCTATCTGTATTTGCAACCTTCAGCACAGGAAAATTCTTAGCCAAGTCTTGGCCAAATTTGCTCAAATTAGGGTCAACATATCTCTTGAAAAAGTTCTCATCCGACAGCAAGTAGACTGTGCTGAGAGAGGGCCAATTCTTAATCAGATTCTTCCTTCCCAAAATTTCCAAAACCTGAAACCTCCGCTTATACCTCTTTTCTATGCTGTACAAAAGTGACGACGGGTAATTAATAATGCAAGACATGTCGAACTTCCCAGTGGCCAAAACAACATCTTTTACTCTGTTTAACTTCTCCACGGATTTAGCGAAGATCAGCGGAATCTTTCGAAACGCTGCTGATAAGTCACTCTCCGAAAATCCACAGCTCCCAAACCTTCCCGGACAATGCAAAGGCAATATGAACAGCATATATAAACATCTTCGATGTTCTGTCGGCCCCCATTTTCTCAGCCCTTTCTACAGACCTGCTGAGATATTCCGGCCTTATCACAAAAGCCCTTGGATCAAGGTACATAAGTTTAATTATTCGTTCCATCCATATACCAAGGCTCTTCAAGAATTCAATATTCGGCGTCATCGTCTTCTCCAAATCTCAACTTAAAAACCATCCAGATCTCCTCAAAAGCTTGACAACAGCATCAGTTGTTCCTAACAACGCTTTCAGCTTAGATAATGAAGGAATAACTCTAGTATTCAAATTTAACAACACATTACAGGGCATACTGATACTATCGTGGATATGTCGCCAGGCTTAAATCCAGCCCCCTGGAAAAACGTAATTTTAGGTTTAATGGTGTTCTCAAGACTAGCATCTCAGCAGTCTCTCCATTTCAGTATCAGAAAATCCGATCTCTCGGAAAAATAAGAGGATTGAAACACATTTTTCGTGGTTTTTAACTCCATTCAATATAGAGGCGGCCTTCGAACCCGCTTGAGGAGTAATTAGGAATTTATGAACACATAAATCGGAATTGGCAGGGGAAGCAATTAACTCTCAAATACTTCGAAGCAGAGGAAAATCGAAGACAAAGAGAGCTTGATATACAGTGGCGTGGAGCGTGATTCTGCAACAAGCAAGCGAAATTCTTGCGCAGAATAGTAATCATATTGAAAGAAGAACTACCACCGCCACCGAAAAGATTAAATTCAATTACAATTTACCAAATCAAAGCACGCGACTGCTGAACTGAGGACTCGGAGCTGAACTTCTCAGGCGAGGGCTTGCCTTGCCATTGAAGTCTGAAGAAGTCGACGCCATGGCCACATGCAGAGAGTGACTGTAGGGTTTTGGATACGTGTCCTCCGTAGTCGATGCTGCTTGGCTAGTGAACCGGGCGGCCAGGCCCATACCGGTTCAGTTTATTTTAACTCAGCTAGGACCGGGTCGGTATAAAAAACATTCAGAGTTAGGCCTAATATAGGCCCATTCGAGCCCAATACTTAAGGTGTGTTTATTTTCAATTTATTTTCTATTGAATGGACATTAAAATTAGCACATTTGGTCTGAAGTTTTAAAAAAATAAATATTTTATTTAAAATGTGATAGATAGTTTAGAGTATTTTTAAAAATTTAGTTAAAAATTAAAGTAAATGAAAAAAGAATATAATAAAATTAGTGATATTTGTTGTAAATATTAATTCGTTTACTTTACCAAATAGTATTAAAATAAATTTAATGAACGGACTAAAAAGAAAAGTGAGAATTTATTTAGCAGACTGGAGAGAATATATATTTCCTCCGTCCACTAAAAATAGCTCATTTGGATCCGGCAGTTTAAGAAAATAAAAAATATTTTATTGAAAAAATGATAGGTAATTGAAAGTATTTTTAAAAATTTGATTAAAAATAAAAATAAATAAATAAAAATGTAATAAAATCAGTACTATTTATTGTAAATAAATATTGAAATGTATTGTAAATAAATATTGACTTTACTAAAATTAGCAATAAAAATAAATTTGACTTTTTTGGAGAAAGTATTTATCATATTCCCTCCCGTAACAAAAGTAACTGAACTATGTAACTAATATTACAAATATCCTTACAATTTATAATATATTATGTTATTATTTTTATACAACATATACTGATCAAATTATTTTAGTTATTTTTATTTTATTTTTACTATATTATAATATAATATTAATATTTTTACTGTGAAAAAATAAATGAATATTTTTTTTTTAATGGATGGAGGGAGTATATTATATAAATATATATTATACTCGTTTTTTTAATATAATATTTATATCAACGTCAAAATAAATAACCAACCATAAATAACAACACAGATGAATAATTAACCAGACAGGAATGAAAGGCAGCGCCACTGCCTCAACCTCAACCTCAACCATCTATAACTACTTAGAACTTCTCGAAGCTTGCATTGGATTGAAATCACTGAAACACGGCAAAATCATTCATGGTTATCTCCTCAAATTCGATTCGGGACGCCATTCATCAATCCTCGGCAACTTGGCTCGTCTCTACATTGCTTGCAGAAAGCCTCAGCTGGCGCATCGCGTGTTCGATTCAATTCCATCTCGAGAAAGGAACAACAAGACCATACTATGGAGCCAAATTATTAGGGCTTACGCATGGGAAGGGCCCTTCGAGAAAGCAATCGATTTGTACACTGCAATGGTGGACTCCGGAGCGAATCCGACGAAGTTCACCTACTCGTTCGTGCTCAAGGCCTGCTCTGCCCTGCAGGATTTAGAGACTGGTTTGAAGATTCACGAGCGTGTGAAGATGTTGCATCTTCAGAATGATGTATTTGTGTGTACTGCTTTGGTTGATTTTTACGTCAAGTGTGGGCGTTCGTTGGATGCACGGAAGGTGTTCGACGAAATGCCTGAGAAAGACGTCGTTGCGTGGAATGCAATGGTTGCAGGGTACTCGTCGAATGGGATGTGTCTCGATGCAATTAGTCTAGTTTCGGAGATGCAATGGAGAGGCGTGGATCCAAATTCGTCGACAATTGCCGCAGTCCTGCCGGCGATTGGAGATGCAAGTGGTTTGATGGAGGGAAAGACAATCCATGGATTTTGCTTGAGACGAGGTTTTGAGATCGGCGTAGTTGTTGGAACTGCGCTTGTTGATATGTACGGAAAATGTGGCGAGTTGATGTTGGCAAGGAGGGTGTTAGATGGATTGTCGTTAAAAACTGATGTCGCCTTGACAGCCATGATCGGAGCTTGTGTAATTTGCAATTCTATCGAAGAAGGTCTGAAATTGTTTAAAGAAATGAGGGTAGAGATCGATGAAGGAGCTTCGCCAATTATGGTTTCTACATTGCTCCGAGCTTGTGCGAAACTCAATGATCCGAGCATCGGGAGGCAACTGCACGGCTACATTGTGAAGTCGAGCTTTCTTTTTAACGTAATGGTGGGAAATACGCTACTTTCAATGTATTCGAAGTGCGGATTGGTGAAGGATGCAGTGAGCCTCTTCGAAGAGCTGAAAGTCAAGGATTCCGTTTCTTATAATGCTTTAATTGCTGGTTTCGTTCAAAATGGTTACGCCGAGAAAGCGCTACAAGTGTTTTATAAGATGAAAAGGGTAGGCGTCGAGCTTGAATTAGCGACGATGTTGGGGTTCTTCCCGGCTTGTTCATATTTAGCGGCGCTGGAACACGGCATACGTGGGCATGCTTATTCGGTAATTCGCGGATTCACAGCCGACGTTTCGATTTCCAACGCTTTGATAAATATGTACGCTAAGTGCGGCCGGATGGACGCTGCTAAGAAAGTGTTCGACAAAATGCCACACAAGGATGTCGTCTCATGGAACGCTATGACTTTCGGTTATGGGATCCACGGGCTGGGGAACGACGCGATATTATTATTCGACAAAATGCAGCGAGACGGTTACGAACCCGACGAAGTGACATTCATCGCGCTCCTATCGGCGTGCAGCCATTCCGGCCTCGTCTCCGAAGGGAAGCATCTCTTTTCCGAAATGAAATCGAAATTCAAAATCGTTCCGAGAACGGAGCACTATTACTGCATGGTCGATCTTCTCGGCCGCGCCGGGCAATTATCCGAGGCATACGAATTCATTTCCGCAATGCCAATCACGCCCGATGTTCAGCTGTGGAATGCGCTGCTCTCGGCGTGCAAGATCCACAAGAACGTCGGGCTCGGCGAGCAAGTTTCCAGCAGAATTCTGAGCTTGGGCCCGACGGGAACCGGAAACTTCGTCCTGTTATTCAATTTGTTCGCGACTGCCCAACGATGGGACGACGCGGCAAACGTTCGAATCCGGCAGAAGGAAATGGGATTCAAGAAAACGCCGGGATGCAGCTGGATTGAAGTTAACGGGATGGTTCACGCGTTCGTTGGCAGCGACAGGTCGCACCAACATTCGCGGGATATATACAAGAAATTGGAGGAACTATTCGCGGAAATTCGGAAACTTGGGTACACGGCGGAGTCTGATTACGTTTATCACGACGTGGGAGAGGAAGAGAAGGAGCAAATACTTCTGTATCATAGCGAGAAGCTCGCGGTTACGTATGGTGTTCTTAGGCTTAAGGATCGTAAGGCGATTACGGTGACGAAGAATTTGAGAGTTTGCGGGGACTGCCATAGCTTTCTCAAGTATGTTACGGTTGTTACTAAGAGAGAAATATCTGTTCGAGATACCAGTCGATTTCATCATTTTCGCCATGGATTGTGCAGCTGTGGGGAGTTTTGGTGACGGATCACGCTCTGCAATGCCTAAGGTTAGTTTGCTTCCTTTCTTTGTTTGTTTATCCTTTATTATATTTCTTTTATAAATAGTATATTTAAAATATTATTTAAATAAAAATTTAATTCAAAATTTTATTTTAAATCAATTTTAAATTACGATAGAATATTGAAGTCAACTATTATTGTAATTATTCAATTCAGTCACCAATCCATATCATACACCGTGTATCCAAATTTTTTTTATTTCGTTTTGTTGTTTTTAATTTCCATAACTTATTGATGTGATTTTACAACCCCTGAATATTTATTTCAATTTTTTTTTTAAATTTTTTTTTCGAAACATATGAAAAAACCATTGTATATTTTTTTTTAGTATTTAGGAATTTTTTAAGTTCTATGGTTAAAAGACTAAGAACTGAGAAAATCAAATATGATTTCACATTTTATTTAATAAATTAAAATTACAAAAAAAAGATAAGATCGATGATTCCATTCCATTACCTAAAAAACATCAGAATCTGATAAAACTTATTCTCAAACTTTAAAAAAAATGAGAATTGAACTTCTAATCTTCTGTTGTTCTTTCATTCACTCATTTGATCCTTTCGAAATCCTCCTTTGCATTCGACATACTTCTTCCAAACCAAACCATGGTTTAAGAACACTTTGATCTCACCAAATCAAATATTCGAGATGGGATTTTTTCTCCCCAAGATCATCCAACAACACATTTGTAGGCATATGGTATCGACATACACCAAACGTCGTCGTTTGGGTCGCGAACCGAGTCGATCCGATCGTCGACACTCGAGGGGTACACTTACCCATGGTTAACAAGTCTCTAGCTATACAGAATGGCCGAGGTGGTATAGTATGGTCATCAAATTCCTCGATGGCCGGCGCTGTCGTTGAATCCGATTTTACGGCTCTTGGACACCAGGAACCTCATTCTCGGCGACGAGACATGCGAAGAAGATTCGTCGAAGAGTTGCATGTGGCAAAGTTTCGATCATCCAACCGACACATTGTTGCCGGGGATGAAATTAGTCGACGACGCAGATTCGGGGGTCGAGAGATATTTGAGCCGTGGAGAAGCTCCGACGATCCTTCGCCGGGGGAGTTCGTACTTAAGATACACAACCACGGTTTGGCGGACGCGGTGTTGCTCGAGGGGATGAGGAAAGAATTTCAAACTGGGACGTGGAATGGCCTTTATTTTAGCGGCTCCGCACCCGAGCTAGTTTTCGCGGGGGAGAAGTTGATATCGATATCGATTCCTTACAGGCGAAACTCGACTCTCAAGAGGATAACGTTGGACGTATCCGGTTCGACGCTTTTCTTAGCAATCAATGCGAGACTGAAAAACCGCTCGACCCGTGCGAAGAGTACGGAAAATGTGGTCCTTTCGGGATATGCACACCGGGGATGCAAGTCAAATGCCGATGCTTCGAAGGATTCGAACCTAAGTCGCGAAGCGATTGGGACATTCAAGATTGGAGTCGAGGTTGTGTTAGAGTGACGAAGTTGAATTGCTCGATGATTCGAGACCATGGCTTTCTCGAGGTCGCCGGGATCTCTTATCCGGATATGTTGAACTATTCGTTGAACATTAGCGCGAGCCTTGGCGAATGCAAAGACACTTGCTTGAGAAATTGTAGTTGTATAGCGTACGCTAATACGTATATTACGGACGGAGGGAGTGGTTGTTTGATGTGGTTCGGGGAACTTATCGACGCCCGATACCTTTCTAGAGCGGACAATAGGCAAATAATTTATATACGGTTGCCACGCTCTGAGCTAGGTCGATTTTTTTTTTCGTTTCTTTTTTATTTTTTTCAAAACTTACGACTTCTTGGCATGGAGATGGTGCGATAGTTATAATATGTAATTAGTGATGCATATTTCTAATAAATTTAAGTTTGTAGGTAAAATGATCATTTAACGCTATTGATTTTCGTTGTTACTTGTAATCTTTCTAGGTTCGAGCATGGATTTAGAAAAGGCGAAGAAGTCGAATAAGCGCACGATGTTCATCGTGTCCGGTGTTCTCATCTCGTGTTTCCTTCATGGATGTATACATTTCATGGCAAGACGAATGAAGGCGCGAGGTAAGAAACTTAACTTTCAATCGTTGTTTCGCTATTGTTAAATTGTTAAATGATCATCTCATCTGAAAACTTAAATCCGTGGAAAAAATGCATCATTAATTATATATCACATAGTCTTACAACATCTATTATTTCTTATGTTTTTCTCTCTTTTTTTAAAAATTTGTTCAGACACTACGACCGTAAAACCATACGATGATTTGGATTTACCCGTATACAAGTTTTCGACTATAATGACGGCAACAAACAAATTCTCAAAGGAAAACTTGATCGGTGAAGGTGGTTTTGGCCCGGTTTACATGGTAAGATGTTACATTAGTGAGTTTTTTACGAAGAAACGAAAGTTTTCATCGTATACTCGGCCTATATCAATCATTGATGAATAGGGAAAGTTATTGACCAAAGAAGAAATAGCTGTCAAAAGATTGTCGAAAAACTCGAGACAAGGGTACGAAGAGTTCAAAAATGAAGTGAAGTTGATAGCCAAACTTCAACATCGAAACCTCTTGAAGCTTTTAGGATGTTGCGTCGAAAGAGACGAAATGATACTAATCTTCGAGTATCTACAACACAAAAGTCTCGACAAATTCATCTTCGGTACAAATCTAAGTGCAAAGTAGCTTTTAATCCCGTAAAATTTTGTTTGTACGATTTAAATTACATTCGGCGCTCACAAGTTATTCGATTCTCGCAGATCATGATTGTCGCGCACTTTTAACATGGCTTAAATGATTCAATATTCTCATTGGGATTGCGAAAGGAATAATGTATCTCCATTGTGATTCTCGACTAAATGTCATCCATCGCGATCTAAAAACCAACAACATTTTATTAGACGGAAATTTAAATGCAAAGATTTCGGATTTGGGGATCGCAAGAATTTTCGAAGAAGATAATTCTACGGAAACAACTAAACGAGTCGTTGGGACATA
The DNA here is from genome assembly GCF_009805555.1 of Andrographis paniculata. Classification (NCBI taxonomy): domain Eukaryota; kingdom Viridiplantae; phylum Streptophyta; class Magnoliopsida; order Lamiales; family Acanthaceae; genus Andrographis; species Andrographis paniculata. The sequence continues at coordinate 1,657,619 of NW_026137585.1, read as the reverse complement.
GTAAGTTCCCTCCATTTTTTTTTTTCAAAAAAAAAAAAAAAAAAAAAAAAAGAAGAGGATTCAATCTTTCTTCCTATGAACTTAAATAACCAATAATTTCTTCGACAGCGGCTACATGTCTCCCGAATACGCGATTGCGGGCAAATTCTCCACAAAATCCGACATTTTCAGCTTCGGCGTGGTATTGCTAGAGATCATAAGCAGAAAAATGAACCGAAATTTCGCGGACAATGCTCAATCTTACAGCCTCCTAGGACATGTAATAACCCATCCTCTTGCTAGTTTTTTTATACACATCATTCTCGATCTCTTTCGATGATTTTTTCGGCGTGTAATAAACAATCACTCCTTTTGCTTTTCGACAGGTTTGGATGTTGTGGAAAGAAAATAGGATCCTGGAAATAATGGATGAGTGTTTGAAGGATCCATTGATGGAATATTATTACTCCCAAGTCAAGAGATGTGTTCATGTTGGTTTATTGTGTGTTGAGAAAGATTTGGAAGACAGACCAGACATAGTAACTGTGCTTTCGATGCTAGCATCTGATGACGAATTGCCTGAACCTAAAGAACCTGGATTTTCGATTGATCTGAGGATTAGTGACGCCATTGTTGTCGGAAGCTGTAGATCATCTGCTGCTGCAATTGGAAGAACTGAGAATGGAATAGGAACTACATTTACTGATTTGGAGGGCAGGTAGCAACCAGTCAGGGTTCCATGTTGTAAGATAATGGGTTTGAATAGTTCGAATTTGTGTAACATTGATGCAACGTTTTGTCACAAAAAAAAAAAATAAAATAAAATAAAATTGTACACACATTTTTTTTTAAATCGTTTGTCATATTAATTCTGCGGCAGTTCAGAGTTTAGATTCATAATTTCACAGTCACAAATTTATCTCCACAAATCATTCGGTATTGAAATACAAATAAGTCTACCTTTGCAAGAGACACGATAGAAAATTTTGATATTTCAATTAAATAATTATATATAGATAATAAAGAGTTAGATATTTTAAATTTGAAATAATAATAAAATATTTGAATAGGATAAAGTATTCCATACATTTAAATAAAAGTATACTAAAAATAATTTAGGATGCCAAATTTCTCAAAATCTTACTATATTTGGAGTTTGTATTTTCGAAAACAAAATATTTCGTCAAATATTATTTTAATACAAAATTCAAATTAATTTTGTCCAAACCCATCCAAAACAATCACACCCTTACCTTATTAAAAAGTGTCTTCAACATTACATCATCCTTACGTAGCCACTGTATCATCACATTTTTGTTGTTCTTATTCTTATCCTTATTATTAGTATTATTTTGCGGTGAAGTGGCTGTTTGGTTGCCCACTTGATATCAATTTTTTATAATTCTTAGGAGTATTTATTTTTGTTATAGAAAAGTAACATGTTTTTTTGAGTTTTTTTTATTATTATTTTTTATTTAAATAGTAATTTGAATATAATATTTTGTTAAAAGAATATATATTTTATAAAAAATTATTAATTATATAATAAAAAATTAAGTTAAATTCCAAAACAATAAAATATTGACTGTAAAACATTTCATTCTCTTCTATATTTTCCTCTATCCGATTAAATTATGTACATTTGGTTTTTAACACAATAACACAAACACTACAAAGACTAGAAAATAATAATAATAATAATAATAATAATCTAATATTAAAATAAAATAAATAAAAATAGAATGACACAGAGGTGAAGGTGAACATATGCTACATCAAGCAGGCTATTAAGTTCGGCCAAAAATTTATCCAGTGTGCACTTTCATGGTTTCAGATTCTACATGATTAGCACTGTGGGTATATACGTAGTTTGACACGTGCGATTTGTCTAATTCCATACTTATTACAGTTGTGTTCGGTATGTATTAACTACTATCGAATTAAAATTAATTTATTTTAAGTTGAATCAAATTAAAAGTGATCAAAAATTATAATAGAAGCAAAGTTGATTTTTTCCCTAAATATAATTTTTTTTATTAACTAAATATACACTCCATTTTAATTTATACATCAATCCAAATTCAATTTTAAATAATAAAAAATTGAATTTTCAATCCAAAGAATTTCATTGGTAAATTTTTTTTTATATTTCCAATAACAATTTGAATTAATATTTTATAAAAAGATAAATATTTGAATATTAGTTACTATATCAAAACGTAGTATAAGTTTAAAAAAAATGCAAAAATATTTTCATAAGTATTTTATAATACTAATAGAACATTTATACAAAAAAAAAAAATTATATAAAATATAAAAATATTTTTAATATTAAGTGTAATAATGCAAAAAGTAAATATGACTTGCAGGCGACAGAAAAATAAAATTTTTAAAAATAAACTTGGAAAGAAGACACGCTAAAAACAACCCCAAAGTGAAAACATACTGCGTGACGACACAATGATTAGTTTGAGGAATGTTAAGTAACGTCGCACGACATCGTTTTAAGGGCTCCGACTCATACGCGTGGGAGCCACCCTACCGCACGCGCACCAGCATCACGTTGACTTGTTTTTCCTCTCAAAAAGTCAAAATTGAGAGCGACGACGTCGTTTCTGAGTCACACACTCACCACCACTAACTCATCCCATCTTTCATTCCTTTTCTTCATTTTTTTTTTTCTTTTTATAGTATTCTATTATTAATAACAATAATAATTAATATTATATGCATCGGTGGAAGTTGAATTTACTTCTATCCGTACACGACTATTAATAGGAATATAACTATCGATTTTATCGCAAAAGTGCCAATTGGATAAATCTCCGATCGAACTTAATATTCTGTAAATTAAACTCGATAAGACAAGTAAGATTAAACGAACCATATGTGGCATATGAACCTGTAGATGTTAAAGTTTAAATCTATGACCTCACGATCATCGATTTTATCCTTATTTATACTATAGACATATACAACATAATATTCTTCTTTTATAAACACCGAGTTCATCTTCATATAGTAATATATAACCGTAACGTCATAAGTTCAAATCCTGTTTATATTTACGTTATAAGTTTAAACCCTATTGATGGCTTATCATAAAAATGATATACTCCCTCCGTCCCGAAATTAAGTATCTATTTGCTTTTTGCACGTAGTTTTAGAAATATTAATATTATATTAGGATATAGTAGAAATAAAGTAGAAATGACTAAAATAACTTTATTAGTACGTGTGATATAAAGGTAATGGCATTTGTGTAATATATTGTAAGTTGTAAGGGTATTTGTAATGTTATGTAGAAAGTACAATTACTTAAAAAAAAAAAAGAAATAAATACTTTGTTATAGGACGGACTAAAATGAAAAAAATGGATACTTTGTTATAGGACAGAAGGAGGATATTGTTGGGTGCAGATCCAAGTTTCATATGAAAATTGTAAAGAAAATTTCTTAAGTTCCAAATAAACTTTACTAGTAAGAGGTTTTTGAAACAAGTTCAAAAACAAATCTGCTCGAAACGGACAATATCATACTAGTATTGCGACTAACCAGTGTCAATATATACAAATTTTTTAATGTAAGTGACTCAACTTGGGTAATATACAAACTATCGCACTCAATACAAGATTTATATATTATGCATTTGATAAATTGTAACAGCAAATTTTTTTATTTTTTATTTAAATATCTATAATAATAATAATAAAGGTATGATAGCGTTAATTTAATTAATGATGGGATTTTGTGAATGTTTGTGTAGTGGCATTAGTCAGTGACGTTGACTCCACCACTATTATTTCATCATCAAGGCAAGAACGAATTGTGCAGTACAACGTTGACTTAATCCAATTTTGTCTGCGCCGGCGCTGTGTAATTGCAATGAATTTGGCTACCTTGATATATGTGACTGGTTTCAAATTGGAGTTGTAGTTGGAGTTTTTTTCTTTTTTTTTTTACATAATAATATAATATATTTTTTTTTATGACCTTGGAATCAGCAGCCGTTACAGAAAGTGAGCATCGGGTAACTTAATACCCTACAAACTAGGTCCGACAAACAAGTCATACTAGAGGAACTCATGACCATTAAAAAAATAATAAAAAAAAAATAATAGGTTCACTGTACTAACTTGGCCTTATGCCCTTATTATATGCTTTCTTATTTTTAGTAGAAGTGAAATTTTAACAAAATAATAATAATAATAATAAAATTGAATAATAATAATTAAGAAAAAAAAAAAAAAACCATAAGAAGGATAAAGGGATAACAAATAGTATATCATTATCGTTATTTGAATTTATTTTATACATTCTTATTAATTAATAAAATATTATTATAAAAACTGAAAATATATAGTAAATATTGCAGACAGGGAGAACAAACAAGAATGTCTAATAAAACTTGTAATTGGTTAAGGCTTTGGCAGGGAATTTGCTTTCAAGATGACCTCTCCTTTTTCTTGTCAAATCACTCTTCACAAAATTCATTTAAAAGTCAACCACAAAATCTCTTTTATGTATAAATAAATAAATTAATAATCACAGATATTATCATATACATATAGAGTGAGAAAATTACATAGAGAAAGAAAGATCATCATCACCGAATTATACTCTGAAAACTCTCTGACTTCTCTGAAGCATCGATCAATCCATTTCTTCAATTCCCAAATTTTAATTTTTCGACAACAGTAATTATTCTGGAGAATTGAAGCTTCGCAGCTATGGCGGACGACGAACAATTTCCGCTGGGAACCGGAAACTGGTGGGATCATTCATCAAGGAACAGGTTCGAAAACAATCCGGGAACGTCGGCGCCGCCGCCGACCTCGATTTCCACGACGCTTAATGCCATCGCCAGCTTCGGATGGCCGCCGGAGATGGTCGATATGAAATCCGCCGGCGGTGGAGTTTTGGCCGATCCGATGATGAAATTAGGGCTTTCTTCTCAAACCATTGATTGGAACCAAACGTTTATGTAATTTTCCCCAAATTTGTATTAATTGTGTTTTTTAATTTTTTGATTTTTAATTTTTAATTTTTTTTTTTTGGAATAGGAGAGGTGAAAAAGGCGATCATGGAAGTTTCCGGTGTTTACTTCAGGAGGACATGAGTTCCGCGAGCAGCAATTTTCCGGCGGCGGCGGCGGATTCCGGCGCCGCTGCGTACGGTTTATTATTGCCGGAGCAGCAGGCTCCGAGCTACCAGAACCGGCCGCCAATGGCGGCGTACGCGGCGGCGGAGCTGCCGCCGTGGAGCAATAAATACCCGCCGTCGTCGTTTCTGAGAACATCTCCGCCGAAACAGACGCCGCCGGCGGGAGGCGGCGGAAGCCATTTGCATTTCACGAACAATACTCCATTTTGGAACGCGTCCGCCATGGCCGACGGTCGATCGAGCTTTTTCCCACCTTTACAAAATCAGATTCCCTCAGCTAATTCGACATTCGACGATAAGCTAAAGGTCAGTCCCAAAAATCAATAAATAAATAAATAAATTCTATGATAATACTTCATTAATTCATTACACACTCTTGATCTAGGGTTTTCAATTATCCTTAAAATTTCCAAATTTAATTCTTAAAAAAAAAAAAAAACATCAATATTATTGTAGTATGAATTTTTTAGTTTATTTCCTATACAATTTTTATTATTCACTATAAAATAGGATGCTTTCTTTTCCTTTAAAGATAGTTGTTTTTTGCCCATATTATAACTATCTATATAAAAATTATTGATTTTCTTGGTTAGATACAAATGAAGGCACAATTAGCTTTCAAAAAATAATTGTGATAATTAACTATAAGTATAATTAAATTTAGAACACATCTGAAATGAGGGAATCAAGTTCTTCGACGAGCAAGAAAAACAGCGGCGAAACATCGAGCAAAAGGCCGCGGAACGAGAGTCCATCGCCATTGCCAGCATTCAAGGTATGGAGATCGATCGATCGAATTTTTTTGTTCTTGATTATTCAAATAATTGAATTCAATAATGAGATGATTAATTTGTACATATATTTTGTTTGTTGTTAGGTGAGAAAAGAGAAGATGGGAGACAGAATAACAGCACTCCAACAATTGGTTTCACCTTTTGGAAAGGTATATATGCAATACATATATAGATTATATATATATAACTTCTCAAAAAATTTCATCACTTTTCAGCAAGTGGATTCCAGAAATTCAATCACCTTTTTATTTATGAGATAAATATTATTTTAGTCTCGTTCGCACTTTTTTATTTTATTTTTTTGTCATTTTGGTTCATTAGCCGAAGCTTATATAGAAATCGTTTACACATAATCTTCGATATATATTTGGTGCTAGAAATTGCTCACAAGATTAGTTTATGTTAGTTTCGGTATTATATCATGACACGTGACAATATTTCAGTTAGTTGCAACAAACCTTTCTATAATGAATTAGTTATCGAACTATTTTTATATAAATTTTATTTGATAGACAAAATTAATAAAGGGTACTAAAAATCCATTTATATCTTTATTTAGTTTTATATATATATATTTTCTTGATTATTTTTGTGTTAATTTGTTTCACAGACTGATACAGCTTCTGTTCTGTCTGAAGCCATTGAGTACATCAAATTTCTTCATGATCAAATCAGTGTAAGTCAATCCTTTGAACAACAGTTTATACAGTTTGCTTACAATTTTTTCTTCACAAAATAATTAAATGGTGACAAGTATCATATCACTTTTTGCTATCAATTTTTTAAAAAAGAGATTTTGGAATTTTATAGAGATCTTTTCGTTACATATATATATATATATATAAAGGGAATAATCATTTTTTATGTGATTTAATTATACAGATAAATTTTAGGGTTTGTTAGATTTTGATTTGAGATTGAAATTTTTATTTGAAATTTAATCTAATGAACAATGGGAATTGAATAGTATTTATTCTAATTTTAAATCAAATCTAAATAAACCCTTGGTTTTGCAAGTTTCAACTATCGATAATTTTGATCCTATAACTCTGATGTTACGTAATGAGATAGTTTGATGGTGCGATGATGGACTTGTGATTGTGAAGTTATGAATTCAAATCTCAATTTTTATTTTTTTTCAGGTCTTATCTGCCATCAAAATAATAAAATTGTTGATTACAAAAACACTTTTTTGAAAAAATAAAATAAAAATAAAAACTATTGGTACAAAGATTGAAAGTTTGAAACTAATCATATTTGTAGAACCACACATTCTTCCTTTGGCATCAATCAATTTCATCAAAGTAAGCACTTTTCCCACACAATCTCCAGAAACAATTGGCATATTCTTTTGGAATTTTTTATTTTTTATTTTTTAATAGTTATTTGGTTGTAATGTTTAGTAAGAAATAATAGTATATTTTTGTGGAAAATTACAATGAATAAATAATAATAATAATAATAATAAATAAATAAACCTTATCAATTTTACATTCATTTTTGAAGGTTTTGAGCACACCTTACATGAAAAATGGATGTCCTCCACAGCATCAGGTATACAATATATCATTTGGGAATACAGTTTCAATTCTAACTTGCTCGTCGTACTTTAAGTGCATCGAATTTTACTCGTCATCATTCTAATAGTTTTAATCTTATGCATAAAGCTCACAGATACTTACAATAAGTGATACATAAGTGCTACGCGCAAAATTATGAAAAATTATCAAAGTAATAATTGATGAGATATATGACTATTTTCCGATTCAATCCACTTATAAAGATCAAAATGATACGAATTTTTCTTTAAATAACCAAAATTGTAGGGTCTTTTTTTTTCTTTGGTTGCAATTTGGGATGTTTTGAAAATAGTAAAATCTTAGAATTAAAAATCTTATTGATGTGATCTAAAAAAGATGATTGGTCTAATGTTTTGAAATAAAAAATAAATTATATATGTAATATTATGTAAAAATAAATGCATAATATTGAAATAAATTAATGTAGATGCATAGTGAAAATGAGGTATATAAAATACTCCCTCCGTCCCACATAATTTGTTCTTATTTTCTATTTTTGTCCATCCCACATAATTTGTTCTTTTCTTTTTTGGAAAATTAATTATACATCTTAATCGTATTTTAAAATTTAAAATTTATTTTTTTAATCTTAATTAAACTATTTTGTTATATTAATTTTAATCTATAATTATTTTTACTAATACACTTCCTAATTACTTACTAATTATACTTTACCTAAATTCTCGTGTCTACAGTAATTCATCCATATTAGATGAGACGGAGGGAGCATACGAGCAAACATATGTGTAATTTTTCCATAAATAATTAAGGGTCTATTTGGATTGGTTTTTACAATTTTAGCTTTTGATTTGAAAGTCATCGATTTTATCATACCTAACCCTAAAATTTCCATTTTATTTATTTTGATTTAAAAACTTTTACAAGTATAATATTTTTGTTATTGTGGAATGCATGTAAAAGTTATTTATTTTACCACTATGCCATTTCTTATAACTTTATAGGTTATAAATATTTTTAACTTTAATACATCAATTCTTTTTTTCTAAAAGCCTCTAAGGCTTTTTTTTAGGTGAATTTAAATAAGCTTTGAATATCATCATTGCATCCATCAAAATTTTCAAACAAACATGACCCATCGTAATGTAACTCTTTTCGTTCCACAGAATTCAAATAAGTGCAACGATCCCGAAGAAATGCAATTGGATCTCAAAAGCCGGGGTCTATGTTTGGTTCCGGTCTCGAGCACCTTTCCCATGACACACGAAACAACAGTTGATTTTTGGACACCTACGTTCGGAGGAACTTTCAGATAACTACATTAACTCGTACAAGCCCAAAGATTGAATGGAATATATATATTCATTACCGATGAATTTCATCTTCTAACAAGTGTCTAAATGCAAGCATACTTACATACATACATAGGTACATCAATCAATCTTGTAATAATTCAGTTTAGAATTATGAAACAAAGCTTGTGTAGAGATCAATATAAGACTAGATATGTAATTTGTAGCTGAAGCTAGCTAAAGAGAATTAGATGCACAAGAATTTATAAATTTAGTCTTGTACTTACGGTCAATTATTATTTTTATACCCTATGTTTTATAGGTCGCGATTTGGTTCTATACCTAGTAACAAATTAAATTTTGTCCTTAAAAAAAAAAAAAAAAAAAAAGAAAGATGATGGCGAAAAAAGTAAACACGTTTCATAAATACATGATTAAATTTGTAAATTTCCTCAATGTATAGCAGCATTTAGTGTTATTTGTATATGTATCTATGTTTGATACCTAAAGGGTTTCTTGTTTGTTTTGTAAGTTAGAAAAGAAATGAAGTTAATTTTTTTTTTTAATTATGAAAACTATATTAAAATAATTTTCTTTTAAAAAAAATTAAAGATATAATTTAATATTTAATGTATTTATTTTTATTTATAATATTACATAAAAAATATTTAGTAAAATATTATATTTTATATCATTTTCTATTAAAGATACTATATTTAATTTTTATTATTTTGAAAATTGTTTTAAGCAAATTAAATATATAGAAAACAACAAGTAAACCGATATTGATGAATAAGATGTGTGTTTGTGATTTGATTGAAAAAAATCTCACTTAAATTTTTTTTATAAGTATAGAATAATTTAGTGGAAGGCAGAAGATGGCCCATTGTGGCCATTCTCCTTTTTAGGGTTTGATTTTCTTAATTAAGTATATATATATAGAGGATTTAATTTGTTTGATTGTGTCTTTAAATCAAAATTATTCCCTTTTTTTTGTTTCAATTAAATCTATCTTTTATTATTATTATTTTTGTCTAATTCCACTTAAAAATATTTATTTTTTATTATAGTAAAAATAATTATTTAAAAATATTAAAATATCAGTACTTTTAAAAAAAAGATATTCATTTTTTCTAAAAAAAAAAATTCAAAAGCAAAAATAATAAAATTATTTTATATACTTTCACTAATTAATAATCTGATATCCAGGCAGGAACTCAAAGTAATAAACAATACATAAAATAATAACAACAACGAAGACGACATAACATGTTGAGAGTCATAATTAAAAAATTATCAATATACATATATATATATATATTGTGCATAGATGCTATATATGTAAGGGTATATTAATTAAATCTCGATCAAAAAAGAATATATTAACTAAAATTATATTTTTATATATTATAAAAGAAAATAGAAGCATATTTATAATTTTAATATTCCGTCGCGGAATGGGTGGCGATCCGGCACGCCCGCATCGGCCGCGCTCCCCGACCGACCGCCCGTCGGCCCCCGAGCCGGAAGCCGGCAACGTCTCGTGGTGCGCCAGCCCGACGTCCGAACGGACATCAAGCTCGCTGCGTGGCGCATGCCCTCCCCCATTCGGGGGCCATCGTGCGGCCCGTCGTCGATAAAAAATATAACAGTGTTTTAATATCTATGTTGGACAATTTGTATAAATTATGGAATTAATATATTAATGATAAAATAAATATATTGATTTTCTTGGTATAGACACTATAATATTATATATATATATATATATGTCTTCTTTCTTGCATGATTTTAATAACGAATTAAAGCAGGAAAAAGGCACTATGGAGGGCATCTAATGGCCACATTCAACTGCTTTCATTCGAACATACATATATATATATATGTGTGCAATTTTGTTATTTTATTTCAAAATTTTGACTTGTGTTACCTTAACAAAAATTGTTAACTTTAGCTTTATTCATGAACTATATTTTAAAATTATAAAAAAAAAAAAATCAAGATCCCATATGGGAGGAGAAAATGTGGGTGTGCATTCTTTGAGGGTTAGATAGAATTTAAATTTTTTATTTTTTATTTGAATAATATTTTATGATTGAAAAAAATTCAAAGTTTAGAAATCAAGTACTATTTAAATATATATATATATATATGTGCTAAAATATATATAAATACATATTGATCATCCCTATTGTATATGTTGGTCCGGTTAGATTATTATCATAGTCAAATTCTTTCTAAATACATTTATGACCTGTTATATTTTATTTTTGTTAATATAATTTTTTTATGTATATATCTTCCAACACGCTATCGTCACTTCAATCTCCATTAATAGAGTTTTGCTTCCGACTCTAGCGTAGCTTTGAGCAAACTCCCAATTGTTGTAAACAAATGCTACGTAAGCATCGATTCTTTGTTCATATTGTCAAATAAATTTTTTTTTTAATCTATATTATAAATAATTTTATATATATATATATAATATCGTATCAAACAAGTATTTGATTCAATTTTTTTATATCTATATTATTTTTCATGGAAGACGTGTGTATGTTTGAATGTGTTTCCTCAATGGAGGAAATTAATCTTTGTTTTCTCATTTTCTTTCAATTATTGTTAATTATGATTCAAGTCCAAATTATTTTTTCAATTAAAGAATTAATCAATAATTATACTTTACTATAAAAATTTATCAATAAATAGGCTTGAAATCTCTAATACCTTAGCAAGCTTATATTTACTATGAGTCCTCCGTTATTCAATTTTGTGCTTATTTCATTGGATACAGATTTTAAGAAAAATATGTAAAAATAGAAATTGTACTTTTTTTGGTAAAGAAAAGTGGTATTTTTTTACTAAAAAGGAAAAGAGAAGAAATTTGAATGATGACCAAAAAAGAAAAATGAGAATATATTTGGATGACGGATGAAGTACTAATATTTTAGATTATATAGTAGGTTACTATAATCATATCATATATATATATATATATATTGATTATATATAGGGGTGAGCAAAATATCCGAAATCCGAAAATCCAATCCGAACCAAACCGAAATTTAAAATTTGGTTTGAGTTTTTCGGATTTGATCGGATTGAATTTTTAACAAATTTTGGATTTTCGGATCGGATCGGATCGGTGTACTTAAAATCTGAACCAATCCGAAATCCGAAATATAATATTTTAATATATTTTTTTATTATACATATTTAATATTATATTTTAATATAAAAAACTCAAATTTATTAATTATATTTTAATATATTTAATTTTTATATATTATATATATTTAATATTATAAAATAATAATAAATAAAAAAATTTAAAAATTAAAAAAATATATAAGTTGGTTCCACCAAACTTACAAACTACCATATTATATTGGGTCAAACTATGGTACGTTCTTTTAGTAAAAAATATATAAATATTTTTTAAAAAAAACTAATATATTATATACATTTATTATATTTGATTATGTATACAATTTTTTTATATTTCATATATGCCAAGTAATATTTGATTAATGAGTCCATACAAAGTTCATATTAAAACCCAGACTTTTGGGTCAACCCAACCCACTAGACAAATACTTACTATCGATTTGTTTGTTTTGTATTTTTTTTTAATGGTATGACCTTCTAAATATAAAAAAAAATATATATATATATATAAAATATTAACACAGTATATATACAATTTATTCGCTTATAATAATTTAATAAAAAAATATTATTTTTTATATTATCGATATTATTATTCCTATAAACATAAAAAATATATATATAAAAATACAAAGAAAACACACTTATGTATCCCTCCAATTTCTTATTATTTTATAGCAAATATATTTGGCTTTAGCCACTATATAGTAATCAATTTTTTTATATATATCATACTCTCTCCGTCATCCAATTGTATATTCATTTGATCGAACACATATTTTAAGAAAAATATGTAATAGTAGAAATTTTTATTTTTTTTAAAAGAAAAGTGTTTTTTTTACTAAAAAAAATAAAACAGAAATAAATTTGGATAACAACCGAAAAATAAAAGTAAGAACAAATTTGAACGAAGCAAGGAGTAATAAGTTACCTCCATTATATATATATATATAATATGCATTCACATCATATTAAATTATCATTGTATTTAAAAATATTATTTTACTAAAAAATTTTAGATGAGATGCTCATTGACGCAAACAGTTTTATAAGATTGGTTGAACTGATTCATAGAAACAATTTTGTTTGAAAAAAACATTTACTTTTCTTTTTTTTAAATTGGTGAATTTAAATTGATTGATTATAGTACTAATGTCAATAATATGCATATTTGTTTTGAATACTAATTTTAAAAAACTTTAAAATTAAACATATTTGTTTTATATTGACCTGTGAAGTGAGGCAATCTATAATATTGACACGTTCAGCTAAATATTACAAGCATAATCAATTTTTGGACTCCAAAAATGTCAAAATTACTTGCTTGAGGACCATGGGTTCTTACATTTATATATATATATATATTTATATAAACACACCATTATTACTATTTTTCGATGTCGCTAAGAACAGCGCCATTGTGCTCCGTTGTCGGGAGATTTTCTGTTAAAAACAACACCAATATGTTGATTACTCCTGTTGAACTATCAATCCGATGTTTTTTTTTTTTTAATTATTATCTGTTGTCTTAGAATTTAGAAATATAATTAGAAATAAAAAAAAATTGATTATTGAGATATTTTAGATATTTAGATTTAGTATATTTATATCTATATTTGATCTTATTCATAGATTAGATTATTTAGATTTGAGTTTATCGAATCTGTTTTATATTACCTATATACATAAGCTCCTTATTTTGATGATCAATAACACAATTTTATTATTTTTCCCCAAAATTTCTAACATGGTATCAGAGCCTATTGAGTCTATTTTTCTCATGCAGTAGGTTTAGCCTACCAACGCGTGTTTCTCCGGGTACATTCAACCTGGATTGTACCCGGAGGTCTTGTGATTTTGAGATCATGCCTTTGCAAGTTATCTTTTTGCAAATCTGTCTCGTCTTGTCTCCGATATGTCATCTGTCCGCTGCTTGTTTGTTGTCTGTGTGCAATCTGAAATCTTCGTTGCTTGTCTGTTGTCTGCGAGCGATCTGAAACGATCTGCCATATGTCCGTTGTCTATCTGTTGCTGCGTGCGATCTGTCATATGTCGTTGCCTATCTGTTGCCTACGTGCAATCTGCCATCTTTCTTGCTTGTTTGTTGCCGAAAATCTGTCTACGATTTGCCATATGTCCGTTGTTTGTCTGTTACCTGCGTGTGATCTGTTTGGTGTTGTGATCTATCTGCTTTTCGGCTCCGGTGGAGTCATGTCATTTTCGGCTCCAGTGAAGTCATCTCATTTTCGGCTCCGGTGGAGTCATCTAGTTTTCAGCTCCGGTGGAGTCTTGTCGTTTTTTGCTCCGGTGGAGTCATCTCGTTTTCGGCTTTGGTGGAGTCATCTTGTTTTCGGCTCCGGTGGAGTCATCTCGTTTTCGGCTCCGGTAGAGTCATCTCGTTTTCGGCTCCGGTAGAGTCATGTCGTTTTCGGCTCCTGTGGAGTCATCTAATTTTCGGCTCCGGTGGAGTCATGTCGTTTTCGGCTCCGGTAGAGTCATGTCGTTTTTTGCTCCGGTGGAGTCCTGTCGTTTTTTGCTCCGGTAGAGTCATCTCATTTTTTGCTCCGGTGGAGAGTCATCTCGTTTTTTACTTCGGTGGAGAGTCAATCTCATTTTTTGTTCCGGTGGGTGGAGAGTCAACTGCTAATTTTATTTATATTTTTTTTTTGCGTTTATATTTAAATTTCTCGTCAAACTCAAGTTGGTTTATGTTATACCACTTGAATTTGAGGGAGATGTTGAGATATTTTAGATATTCAGTTTTGGATTTAGTAAATTTATATCTAGATTTGATCTTATTCATAGATTAGATTACTTAGATTTAAGTCTATCGAGTCTGTTTTGTATTACCTATATATATATAGACTCTTTATTTTGATGATCAATAACACAATTTCATTATTTTCCCCCAAAATTTTTAACATCATAAAGAAAAAATATAATAAAGATAATAATATTTATTGTAAATAAATTTTAAATAAAAGATAATAATTAATGAATACAAACATAAAATTTAACTCACTATATTTACAAACTAGTTCAGTTTGTTCGATATTATTTATTCAAAAAATAAAATTGATATTTTTATATTTAGTATAAATATTCATTAGTATTATTTTATATTATACTATTTTTTAACCAATTAAGTCACGATCACAAGTTTACTTCAGTATTAATTTAGACACTTATATATTATCTTTGTAAAAATAGTGTTAATGAAATGACATAAGCTCAATCCACAATCAACACATGCATTGTTATTTTCTCCTTTTAGGACCTGATCACCATTATCTTTGTCTTTAATTATTTTATATATTATTTTAATAATTTTTAAATACTAAATTTATTGAATATAGTATAAGATTTTGTATAAAAATAAATATTAAATATATTACTATTATTATTTTAGGATATGAATTTAACTAGTATAAATATATAAAGAAGTTCTTCTATTATGAAAAAAGTGATGGTGTTTGTAATATAAAAAAATAATATATTTTATATTAAATTATTAATTTTTGTGAGTATAAATAGAGCATATATTATACATACTATTCCCTCCGTCTAATTTCTATTGTCCTAAAGTATATTTGTACGTTTTTTAGGTGATTGTTTTTTTTTTTTTTTTGGTTATGAATTGACAAATTTACGGTAGAGATTAAAAATAATAAATTAATAAAGGGTAAAAATATAAAATTTGTGTCTAAAAAAAATAAAAAAACAATAGTTGTTGGACGTTCCAAATAAAAAAAAGTAGTACATTAATTTATGGACAGAGGGAGTATATTCTTTTGTAATATTTATGAGGAACTGTATTTTTAATGTAAAATTATTTTTTCGTAATATTTACGAGGAATTGTATTTTTAATGTAAAATTATTTTCTTTAATATAAAATAATATATATTTAAGTTGATATATATACATATATATTTAGTATTAATATCGTTTAAAAATATATCATTAATAAATAGTACAAAAAATTCAAATATATATATATATGGATATTGTGTAGTGAATAGAGATCAATTGTGGATACGGTACTGTGTAGATTATTATCATATAATATCAATTTATATTTTATGCATTGATTAGAGAAAAAGAAAATGAATATTAATTTATGTATTGGTCCCAACTAGCTTAACATCTGTTTTTTTTTTTTTTTTTTTGTTTTTTTGCTTTCTTTTTGGTTTGAATATAATTTTTTATGAGAAAATATTGTATTTTTATAGAAAATTATAAAATTTGAATACTAACCATAAATTAAATTAAAAATTAAAAGACAAAACCTTTAAAATTTGGAAAAACCAAAAAATTATATCCAAACAGAGCTTTTAAGTAGCTTTTTTTATGTAATTTATGCTATATTTTCATTCTACTGTGTAGTTTTATAAAATTAATTGCATTTTTATCATCCAATTTCCTATATTGCTTCGTTATTTTATTTTTATTTATTTATTTATTTTATGAATATGTACGTATGGGTTGATATGTATATATAGACAATGACACAGTGGCTGCAGCGGGAAAGTTGACCAATTTAATAGAAGTAACAGTGGTGTGTTTTTTGAAACTTGATTTTAAATATTTTATTATATACTTTCTCCGTCCAATTTCTATTGTCCTAAAGTATATTTGCTAGGTGATTTGACTTTTTGTTATAAATTGACAAATTTGCCCTTAATTGTATGATAGAGATTAAAAGTAATAAATGAATGGAAGATAAAAATATAAAATTTGTGTTTAAAAAAGGAAATAGGACAATAGTTCTTTAAGGTCTCAAATAGGAAAATAGGACATTAGTTTGTGGACAGGGAGTATAATTTTTTATAAAAATATTATTATTATTATTGTCGGATGCATTAATTAGGATATTGAAATTTGAAGATGCATATGCCGCAAGCTAGAACTATTAGAAAAATACATTCATTAATTATTGTATACCTTCACTTGCACCTGAGGGGCGTATTGGGACTCTCGTTTGTGTATAAATAAATATCTTCGATCCGTGATTTTATATATATATATATATATATCTAAGAGAGAGTTGTAATTTTAAGAAAATTATATTGCAGTAGAATTTTATTAAATTTATTTTGCATTAATAATTAATAATTAATAATAATATTTAGTTAAAATGTTGTCTGAATCTGTTGTGGATAACATAACTGCACAGTGTGTGCCATTAGTATTGGCTGTATAATCTGGGGACATATCACTGCTCCCCCTTTTATCATGTTCAGGTTTAATTTAATTTTACCTCTATATATACTTATTTTATAAGTATTTTTTTCAATTTTATTTTTTGCTATTCGTTAAAAAAATATATTGGGTTTGCTCGTTTAATCAATTTTCTTTTACAAAATTTTCAATATATATAATATTTATATTTTATTCTCTCAGAAAAAGTTTATAATTAAACACAAAATATTAAGTTTTATATTACCGACAAAATTCACATGTCTCATAAAAAAATCTCAAACTAAAATACTAAACAAATTAAACAAACGACTTTGTATCTTTGAAAAGTAAGATATTTTTTTAAAAAAAATATATATATTTAAAATATTTATATGATTCCATTTAAATAGAAAATTTGAAATTTTTAGAATTTATGAAAATTTTATTAAGAAATATAGATTTAAAATATATATATATATATTGAGAAATGAGGAAACAGGACCAAACAAACCATAAATTTCTACTCACTCATCACATTTTTATCCGTTATTTAATAAATTTTTTGTAATACCCTCATTTTATTTTATTTTATTTTATCTATTTTACTTAAATATTAAAATAATATTATTATTTTAATTTTCGTACCCAAACAAAGTTACATAATACGTCTGGACCAAAATACTTTATTTTCGAAACATTAAAATCCAGATGAATTATGGCTCTTAGGAAAGATGTTCCGAAATACAAAATCAAACAACATAATTACGAACACGTGAAATAAATATCCGAAATGTTGAAATTGAGGTAAGAAATATAGCTAACCACATTATGATTAAGATGAAAACTATGAAAGATTAAGAGCAAATAACAAAATGTTCGAATGGATTGTGTCGATTTCCATTTTACTACTATATATGTTGCTTTTACGTCCTTTTCTACCATTTCTTTCAAATTTTAATCTCTCGACTATTTTGTTTTCAATTTTCTTTATTTTCTTTCAATCCGAACTTTTAATTGTTTCACTATCAACGGATTTTTGTTCATTTTTTATCGACTCGAAGCTTTTAGGCTAGCTTGTTTGTGGATATGACCTATCTTATATATCATTTATTTCTTTTAACTTTAGCTTTAGCCTTCGAATCAAGCCTTTTTTATTATTATTATTATTATTAGGGATTTATTTTACACTAATCCTTTGTATAAAAACAACTAATATCAATTTAATATAAAAATAAGGCAAATAAAAAATAAAACGGGGTATTATTCAAATTTATCAAATAGTTAATACAAAATAATGGCTTAACTTAAAAAAAAGTTAGTGTTGCGGGTTAAAGTAAAAATAATAAAATTATACATTAATAAGAAAAAATCATTATAAATAAATCGGATATAAATTTAATTGATAAAAAATTGTAACACAACGGACGTGTTTGACAATTAGTTGTTAGCTGTTAGCTTATTCAATTAGTTGATAATTGTTAGCTGATTCAATTAGCTGGTTTGACTAGCTGATTCGATTAGTTGTTTGTACGTAGAATGACAATTGATGACATTTATATGTATATATATTAATATATTCAATTGTGTTCTTTTGAGTATAGAATGTTTGAATTTTTTTGTTATTAGTTATTGAAAATTATAAAAGTGTTATAAAATAGTATTTATTTTTATTATAGGTAGATTCAAAAAATAATATTTTTTATTGAAAAATATAAATAATTTTTTTCTATTCAGAATGATGTAAAATATAAAATAATAAATTTTTTGTTTATATATTTATGGTGTTAATTATCGATTAGTTCATTGTATTTATAATTTTCAATTTATTTTAGCATAAAATTTATATAATGTAATTTTAATATAAAAATAAATTTTATTAATATTTATATTTTCTATTTTGGGTTGATTTTAATAAATTTATATATTTTACCATTAAAATAATTTTTATATATAAATTAATTATTTTAAATTTATAAAAGTAAAACTATAATATAATTAATAAATAATTAAAATATATTTATTTGTGTAAAATGCATAATAAATTTTTAAGGGCAAATAAGGAATAAAAAAATTTAAACTGAAAGAGCTATTCAAAACGTTGGGTAAGTTAGTTTTTCAAAAATTAGTTTTTTTGGTCCAAAAAGCTAATTTACCAAACACCTAAATTAGTTGTTTGACCGGTCAAACAATTAAAAGTTGTTTAATAAGTTAAAAGCTCTTTAAAAAGCTCTTTGTCAAACACCCTCAATATTTACAAATAAAAAATTAATATACTCCCTTCCTCCCAATACAATAGTCTTATCTACCATTTTTGTTCGTCGTAAAATAATAGTCTTATTTTCATAAATAACCATATCACCATAAAATTACCCCTACTTTTTAATTTTTATTACACAATTGCCATTTTTTTTTACACTAATACACTCACAAAAGGCAAAAAAATCTTTTATCCATACTTTTTACCTATTACCAATATAATATCAATATTCCTTAAATCTCGTGTCTAACCCAATTAACACTATATTTATGGGACGGAGGGAGTGAGCATTATTTAATATTTGTGTATAACACAGAGTTCCGATCTATTCAATTATGATTAGAAAACATGAAATAATGACAAGCTATGAGTCATCAATTGTGTGTGTAGTGGAAAATTATAATTACACAAGATTAGATCACAGTGCCAAGCATGAATAAGCATGCATCACCTATATCCCTCTACATATAATAAAATTTAAATATTATTAATTTAATTTGGAGTATAAAAATTTATTGCATACAAAAGCATATTAATTTTATAAGAAGAATATTTTTTAGTCCATGTGACCTCCTTATCATTTCATAACCATAATAAGGTCCTATATTGAATTAATGTTATAATTATAAAAAAAGGAAGAAATTTTTTTCGATAGTAACGATCCTCAAATGTCGAAAATTATGTAGATAACAAGTGAACATCTACCTGGGAATCGTTGTAAGACGATAATTAGTTCACCATGTATTGGATTAGTCTTATTTTGCGGAAAAAAAAAAAAAGAACAAACAAATTCTTCAGACACTGTACTCATATGCCATCCACGTAATTTTCAACGTGTTACATAAGCAATTTTGGCGCTTTGGAACTATTTCTTGTCAATTTTTTTTAGTTATAGAACTAATACTTCACATTATTTAATTATAGTTCTAAAATAATAAAAGGATCAGACTAAAAAAAATAAAATTTTTTTCTAGTTTATATAAAACATCATTATATGAAATTTAGTTATTGAATAATTCTGGTGTAAATTTTTTCGATCATTTTCTTTTTTTTTTTTTTCTTAATCTGATTTCCTATCATTTGAATATATTAAATGCGTATACAAAATTTTACACGTAAAACAGCATGAGTTTGTTTGTAAGTTTTTTATTCAATTTTTAT
This sequence comes from Andrographis paniculata, assembly GCF_009805555.1. NCBI lineage: Eukaryota > Viridiplantae > Streptophyta > Magnoliopsida > Lamiales > Acanthaceae > Andrographis > Andrographis paniculata. The sequence goes on along the minus strand of NW_026137585.1, from coordinate 1,637,092 downwards.
TATTCATAAAAAATTCCCAAACATATCAAATAAAAGTATTTTATTTTTTATATTATACTAAAATTAATTTACATTCAAAATGAAGAATCGAGTTATATAAATATATATATCAAATAATTATTTGAATTTAAATTTTTAATATTCAAAATCAAACTTCTGTAAGGGTCTGGTTTGCAGGGTATTAGGTTCGGAGATTTACCCAATGTGCATTTTCGGGTAGCGGCTGCAGGTTCCCGCATCATCCAAAAAAAAAATCCCGTAAAAAATAGTTTGTTGATGTTGATCGGAGATAAACTCATGACTATATATCCTCAAATGTAATTTTTTTTTTTTTTTTTGAGCCTAGTTTGCATGCTATTAATAAATTGTAAAGTATAACTTGAAATTATTTTATTTTATTTTATTTTATTACACTAATAATTATGTGGATTATCAAACTTAATCAATTCACAAGTCAAAGAAATAGCAAAAGCCTTCCTGTGCTATCATCATTATTTAAGTAAATTATATTTTAAAAATAAATAATTACATAGCATTTAATTTAATTTAATGCATGTGCTAAAAGTGAAGTCTGTAGCACACTGTTACATTCTTCATCAATTGAACCCTACACCTACCCTAACCCTAACCCTAACCCTAACCCTATCCTATGAAGCTAATTAATTAATTAATTAATTAATAATAATGGCTTTTGTCCGCAAATGTCACACAATTTAGACACCTTATTGAGTTTACTTAAATTAGGGTTTCGTCAAAATGGAAACACTCAATTAGGGACCATATTATTTGGTCTCTTATTCATTGCAATTTTTTTTTTTTTATTATATTAATAGTTTAATGCGCGTGATTTTATTTTATTTTATTTACTTGAATTTTATTTTTATTAAATAAACAAATAGATAAATGGGAAAAATAAGTAACAAAATAAAATTACCGCTTTGGGGACCAAAATAGAATAAAATTAATTTTGGGTGAACGTGTGGTGTGTAAGAAATTGAAATTCCCAAGGTAGGTAATTAGGTAGGTTTGCCTAGGTGACGGTTAATGATCATAAATTCATCATCACCAGCCCCAAGGATCATTTATTCACGCTAAAAATATTGTTATTTTACTTTTTAATGAAAATTTAATTTTTCTGTGCGAGCGATTAATGTTAATATTATTTTAACATATGCAGTAAAAAATAATATTACCACCGCCCGCGTTTGTCTTGGTCACTGTACAAACGAGAATTTAGAATAATAATTATTAATAGATACTTAAGAATATATTAGTGAAAATAATTAATTTAGGGTGTGTTTGTTTGAAGGATTTTGGCAGATTTCCACTATTCATCCAATTTTTTCCCCCCAAAAACATCAAATCAAATACCTATTTTTCATTTTGTATATTATACTAAAAATCAATTTTACATTCAAAACATCACATCAAACCCTATTTATATCACATCATAAAACTATTCAAATTCAAAATTTTTACTATTCAAATCCCAACTCAAAATCCAAACCTCCAAACAAACACACCCTTATAATATAAATCATTTAAAATAATTAATTAGTTTAATTAAAATTTAAAAAAAATTAAATTAGAAAATTTAAAATAAAATTAAGATGGGTAATCATTTTTAAAAAAAGAAAGTGACATGAGATGTGAGACGGACAGAAACAACAATATGAACATTGTAAGTGAGACGGAGAGAGTAATATTTAATATAAAACTAAATCAATAAAAAATAAAATAAAATTATTATAAAATATTTTTTTAAAAGAATTATAAAAAAGGTATGATAGGTAAAATTAATATGAATAAATTAATTATTATTTATTAAAATAAAAATAATAAAATTATACTCCCTCCATCCCATTGAAAGATTGTCATTTTCTATTTTCGTCTGGTCCAAAACAAGGTTATCATTTCGTAATTTAGTAATTGTACTACCTACTTAACATAATAAATACCCTTTCAACTTACAATATATTTCACAAATACTATTTTTATATTACACCATACTAATAGGGGTATTTTTGTCTTTACTATCATCCAATATAATACTAATATTAAAAAATCTACGTGCAAAAAGCAAACAAGCAAACGTCACCCTTCCAACGGGACGGAGAGAGTAAAAAAATTAAAAAATTTACTACAGTATAAATTATTTATAAATTTAATAGATAATAAAAAATAATAATAATAACGGTAAGAAGTATAATTTTGTCATTTAAGTTTTACTTTTTATTTTTTTTAGTTGCTATTAAAAATTGTTTCATTTTATTTTTTAAAACAAAAATTTATTCTCCCTCTCAATTCAAGATACATTTTTTACCATTTTTATTTATTTCATTTTAAAATATTTCTTTCTTATTTCAAAGAAAATAATTATATACTAATACAAAAATATATTTAATTTTTACTCAAATTACAAATATACAATTATACATACAATTATTTTATACATGAAATCAAAGGGTAAAAATGTAAAATTATCTTACGTACTTCCATTAACCAATAAAATACTACTTCTTCCGTCCCACTTACCATGTCCATATTGTCGTTTATGTCCGTCTCACATCTCATGTCACTTTCTTTTTTTGGAAAATAGTTACCCATCTTAATTTTTTTTTAATTTTAATTTTAAATTTTTAAAATTTTAATTAAACTAATTAGTTATCTTAATATTAATTTATAATTATTTATATTATAGGTTAATTATTTTTTCTAATACATTCTTAATTATCTACGAATTATATTTATCATAATTTTCCGCGTCTACATTGACCAAGACACCCAACGTGGGACGAAGGTAGTATTATTTATTAATCTACTACAAAACTTCAAATAAACTACTCCCTCCGTCCACGGATAAAGTATACATTTACTTTTGGCGCGGAGTTTAAGAAATAATAGTATTTTAATTATAGTGGGTAGGTAAAGGTAATGTAATGACATTTTTGCCCTTGCTTTTTGGTATAAAAGTAATGATGTGATGTAAAGTAAGGATATTTGTGAAAAAAAGTGAGGTATTTAATGAAATGATTACTTTGTAATTTGACGAAATATATATAGTTTGTAGCTGGACGGAGGAAGTATTTGATAAAGGGACAGAGAGAGTACACTTTTTTTTTTTCTATTTTCACTATAAATAATTTAAGTAACAAAAAATATACTCTATATTTTAATTGGTTGTTTGAATTTGATTTGAAATTTTGTTTAAATAATATTTTAATGTAATATTTTGTGAAAGACAATAACATATTTTTATTAGAAAACTTTTTTTTTAATAATAATAATAATAATAAAAAAAAAGATTATTTGAGTTTCTTAAGAAAAAATTCGGAACCGTGTTCAATGAATTTTAATAAACAAAAAAGGAATAACAATTGAATCAAGAAAGCAAGGAAAATAATTAGGAAAAAGCAATAAAAACAAAAAAATAATGAAAAGGAAGAAAAAACAAAAGCATGAAGAGAAAAAAATAAATTGAAAGAAAGGATAAAAAAGGAAAGCAGAATAATCAATGAAATTGTTTGTTGTTACATTTATATTTTATATTATTATAATTAATATTAAAAATATTTTTATATTCGTATAATTTTTTAATAAATATTATTATATTAGTATCATCAGACATTAATAAAAAAAAATTATTTTTATTTTTTTATATTATATTTTGATATAATAATTAATATAATAAATTTTTGGAGTTGATCATCTTGCCTTTCTGCCCTCAGGGGATGCTGTTTTTATTTTGGCCAGAGTCGTGTACTAACAACTAAATCTTATCAGCATTTAATTTTCATGTTTTTATTCAAATTCAATTCTTAATCAAATTTATTCCAAAAGTAATTTTAGAATAACATATATATATAATTATTATTTAAACATAAATAAAAAATAAATAAAATACTATTATATATTTGAATAAAATAAAATAAAATGTCATATCTATCAAAAAAATTCTACTAACTTTGAATCAAATATGAACAAAAACTTGAATAATAAAATTGTTTAAAGAATTGAATTTCAAAAATAAAAATAATTAAACTCAAATGTTTAATAAACGAAAGGTTAGTATTTCATGTGATATATTTTTTTTGTAAGAAAAACAAAATCTATTTAATTTGATATTTTTTAAAAAATAAATAATGTCAAATAAGTAAAAATATGTAAAATAAACAAAGTCTAACAAATACAAACATTTCTATGGAATCACAGTCTATAGTATGTCTTCAGGTCATCTGTCACACATGTTTCGCCTAATATGATTTGCGTTGTCAAATCTAGTTTTCAAAATATTAGATTCTGTTGAAATTTATCCAGTGCAACTACGACTTCTCTCGCATCGTTTAAAAAACAAAAAAAAAAAAAGACCCCTCCTTCTTCTTCTTCTCCTCTATATATACACACGCTCTCCTCTATACATACACACTCCACTTCCCCTTCTTTCTCCACACCACCCACCTCTCTCTCTCTCTCTATATGTATAAACTCTCTCACTCTAAAACCATGCCTGAATACCCCAACGAAACCAACAACAATGCCGCAGAGAACAACCGCAAAAAGCTCGAATTCATCAATGACGTCACCAAAAACGCCGACGAGGTCCAGGCCCGTGTTCTCTCCGAGATCCTGACCCAAAACGGCCGTGTTGAGTACCTCCGCCGCCACGGCCTCGACGGCCGCACCGACAGAACCACCTTTAAAACCACCCTCCCCGTCGTCTCCTACGAGGACATCCTCCCCGACATCACCCGCATCGCCGCCGGCGACTCCTCGCCGATCCTCTCCTCCGAACCCGTCTCCGAATTCCTCACCAGCTCCGGGACCTCCGGCGGCGAAAGCAAGCTCATGCCGACGATCGAATCGGACCTCCGCCGGCGGTCGGAGCTCTACAGCCTATTAATGCCGGTGATGAGCCAATTCGTCGCCGGCCTAGATTCCGGCAAGGGGATGTACTTCCTCTTCGTCAAATCCGAGACCAAAACCCCCGGCGGCCACCCGGCCCGACCGGTGCTGACAAGCTATTACAAAAGCCCGGTTTTCAAAAACCGGCCGTACGATCCGTACACGGGTTACACGAGCCCTACCGAGGCGATATTATGTCCGGATTCGTACCAGAGCATGTACGCGCAGATGCTCTGCGGCTTGGCGGCGCGCCGCCGCGTCCTCCGAGTCGGCGCCGTCTTCGCCTCCGGATTCATCCGGGCCGTCCGATTCTTACAAAATCAGTGGCAATTACTCTGCCACGACATCCGATCTGGCACCGTTAATCCCCTCGTCTCCGATCCGACGGTCAGGGACGCCGTGACGCGCGTCGCCGGCGGTCCCGACGCCGAGCTGGCGGCGGCGGTGGAGGCGGAGTGCCGGAAAGAGTCGTGGCAGGGAATTATCCGGCGGCTATGGCCGAACACGAAGTACGTCGACGTAATTGTGACGGGGACGATGTCGCAGTACATTCCGACGCTGGATTATTACAGCGACAAATTGCCGCTTGTTTGTACGATGTACGCTTCGTCGGAATCTTATTTCGGCGTCAATCTGAACCCTCTCTGCGACCCCGCCGACGTCGCCTACACGCTTATCCCCACCATGGCGTATTTTGAATTTCTGCCGCTCCACCGCGGCGGCGCCGCCGCCGGTGATTCCGACCACCGGGACCTCGTCGACTTAGTGGACGTCCAGCTCGGAGAGGACTACGAGCTCGTCGTCACCACCTACGCCGGTAATTAATTTTATCACACACTCCGTTGTTATTATTATTATTATGTTAATTTTAGTGTTCTTATTGATCGTTTTATTATTTTAACTTTTTTTTTAAAAATATTTATTTTTATTTATTTTATTACATTAAAATCTAATTTTAAATTTAAAATATTATATTAATACATATTTATATTACGTCAAATTACTATTTTATTTTAAAATTTTATTATTTAAAACAAAAATCAAAAACTATAATATGACAAATAAATACATTTTTTTTTTAAGAAATGGAGTATATATTGCTTCCATCCTAAAAAATTATATATTGAGTTATGTACATTTATTTAAAGTAAATGAGTTTATCTATTTATAATTTTGTTAATTCTATTTTAGAAAAAAATAAATAATTAATAATAAGTTTGTTCACTATAAATGAATTGATTTTTTGTGTGGGGATGGAGAATTACGTTCGTAATATAAAAAAAAATTGTATTGATAATATAAAAAATAATATTTTGTATTGAATAATTAATTTTTATGAGTGAATGATGTATATTATATTAATATGTATATATATTTGTATTTTTTTATAATAATTTTTATAGAGAATTGTTTAATTAAAAAATGACTGAGGAACAGATTGAATAATTTTGTCACAATATTTTTATTTAATTAAAAGAAATCAAACTCCAACGTTCCAAACATAAGTAATTTAAAACTAAAATTGATATACTTTATCTAAATTCACGTATTTTTATTACCGCAATTGTCCGACATCGACGGCAGGGCTCTACCGGTACCGTGTCGGCGATATTCTTCGCGTCGCCGGATTCAAGAACAACGCGCCCCAATTCAATTTCATCTGTCGAAAGAACGTCGTCCTAAGCATCGACTCCGACAAAACGGATGAAGTCGAGCTCCACAACGCCGTCAAGGCCGCCGCCGCGCATCTGGCGCCATTCCACGCGCATTTAACGGAGTACACGAGCTACGCCGACACGTCGACCGTTCCCGGCCACTACGTGCTCTACTGGGAGCTGAGCCAGGAGGGGCCGTCACCGCCGGTCCCGATTCCTCCGTCAGTCTTCGAGGACTGTTGTCTGACAGTAGAAGAGTCCCTCGACACCGTGTACCGGCAAAACCGGACGGTCGATTGGATCGGGGCTTTAGAAATCAGAGTTGTCGAAGTCGGGACTTTCGACAAGCTGATGGACTACGCCATTAGCCTCGGGGCGTCTATTAATCAGTACAAGACGCCCCGGTGCGTCAAATTTGCGCCGATAGTCGAGCTAATGGAATCGAAAGTGGTGTCGAAATATATTAGCCCGAAGTGTCCGAAATCGACAACTCCGGGCCTCAAAGTAATGGAGTGAATTTCGATCAAAAAAATTGTTGTTATGGTTAGGTCCTTAGCTTCTTCTTGTGTTTCTTGTAATGTTTGAGTTTGATTTATTAACTTAGGATTTGTTCGGTTGTGATCTGAGTACTGTTGTGTTGTATAAAAGCTACTATTGGGATGTTAGAGTAAATTTTTTTATTTCAATCATATCAAAATGTATATATTAGAGTAAATATTTTTATTTATCATCTATTATTAGCAGAAGTAAATTTTTTTTTTACGAAAATATTAAATCAAATATCTATTTTTAATTTTTTTTTATATTATATTAAAAATTAATGTTACATTAAAAATATCATATATGGAAGATCTATCGGAGAAGCCAAATTGTTTGTAAATGGTGGAATTATCCAGACATTATCATAGTCTTTCACCAAAAACCTAATCATTCTTACAAAGTAAGAAGTACAGTAATTTTTATTTATTTTGTAAAGAGGATAATGTGACTGCAGTGCATGCATTTATTTAAATAATGGGAGCAATGATTCCCATCCATCTTGGGAGAAGCACAAAAAAGGAATAACAACTTCTATTCTAACTGTAATTATAACAGACAACAAAACTGGAGAGGAACCCACAAGGACACGTGGCACCATATAATAGGATTTTGGTCATTAAATTTAATTATTTACCTATCATTAAGTAATTGTTACTGTTAAATGTTTTTTTTTATTATTTAAGAATTTCTTTTACTTCTTCCGTTCCAGATACTATGTCCATATTGCTGTTTCTCTCTATCTCACGTACTATATCACTTTCATTTTTTGGAAAATGATTACACACTTTAATATTATTTTAAATTTTTAATTTTTTTTAATTTTAATTAAACTAATTAGTTATCTTAATCTTAATTTATAATTATTTATATTATAAGATAATTATTTTCACTAAGATATTCTTAATTATCTACTAATTACAACCCTCCTAAAATACCGTGTCTACAGTGTAGCAGACACGGTATCTGGGACGGAGGGAGTATTAATATTACTATTAGAAAAATAAAAGAGCGAAAATGTACATTGAGGGTGTGTTTGTTTGGAGGTTTGGATTTTGAGTTGGGATTTGAATAGTAAAAATTTTAAATTTGAATAGTTGTATGATGTGATATAAATAAGTATTGATGTGATGTTTTGAATGTAAAATTGATTTTTAGTATAATATAAAAAATAAAAAATAGGTATTTGGTTTGATATTTTTTTGAAAAAAAAATTGGATGAATTGTGTAAATCCAATTCAATCCCCAAAACAAACACACCCTGAGTTTGTTCATTTATAATTTTTTAAATAAATAAAAAAATATATTAATAAAAATAATTATTATATAATACAATTAATATTAATATAATTAAATAATTTAATTAAAATAAAAAATTATATATTATAAAATTTAAAATGTGATTATATTATATAACTATTTTTATTTAAACAAAAAATGAAAAAGACAAATCATATAGGACGAATAGAAATGAAAAAAATAGACAATTTATGTATAATTTCACCAATATAAATTTACATAGTACATTCATCAAAAAATACAAAATACATAAATTCATTAATATACTCAAATGATAATATATGTTTGCTATAAATAAATTATACATAAATTTAATATTTAACATATAACTAAAAAAAATAATGACAATTATTTTAGGCGAAGAAAATAATATATTTACAAAAACTGTTATAATTATATAGTAATAAAATTTTAAGTAAAAAAAATTATATAGAAAAATTAAAAAATATATATTTATTTATTAACAGTAATTTTTAAATAAATTATCATAGCAAATATATTTTCTTCAATATAAATATCAAATGTCTCAATTTATATATATATATATATATATATTTACCAAATTTATTGAAATTGCAAAGTTGCAAAGCTCCTATTTAAAGGGAGCATTAGTTTGGTAAGATAGACAACACATTAGTTTGCTTCTATGTCGGCGGGGTCCACGTGGACCGGAAAACGCGGGAATAACTCGGACCGGAAGTAGGGGACCACCTCTATCTGAACGCCACGTGTCGTTGACGAACTGTACGGTGCTTTTGTTTGGCCCCACCAACAATTTGCCCAATTTGACAAATGCTAGCCACCTCGATTTACCTTCGCTTTTCAATTTATTTGTTACTTTTCTTTCCTTTTTTCTTTGTTTCGTCATTTGAATTTAAATTTATTTTTCTATAATTATCATTGTTGAAAGGTGACTTGAATTTAGCGGTCTATCCGACTCTAAATCAAAGCGAAAGAACTTTCAATTGGTAGGGTTCCGTTTAGACTTATCCTAATTAATAACAAATAGACTTAGAGTTTAGGGTGTTTTAAAGTGCTTATAAATAGACAACTATGGTTCTTAGTCGGATGACATATTGTAAATATCTGAATCAGTATAATAAAATCTCTCCGGTTCCTGCCCGTGGACGTAGGTTGATACACCGTCACCAAACCACGTAAAACCTCTGTGTTCTTTATTTGTTTTCTTTCTTGTTTTCTCATAACAAGTGGTATCAGAGCTATATCTCATTGATTGAAGATGTCCTCGTAAAAGTTTGATCTGGAGAAGTTTAATGGGTCGAATGACTTCACGCTCTGGAAGGTCAAGATGAGAGCACTTCTGGTTCAACAAGGATGTGCGGCTGTGTTGGAAGGAGAAGACAAGTTTCCTAAAGACACGAAGGAGGAGGTAAATAAGAAGATTTTGGCAAGGGTTCATTCCGCGATCTTGTTGTCAGTTACTGATGAGGTGTTACGGGAGGTTGTAGATCAGACAATGGTTTTGGGTTATGGAATAAACTGTGTGAGAAGTACCAAAACAACTCTCTCACGAACAGGCTATATCAGAAGCAACGTCTTTACACCATCCGGATGTCCGAAAGTACTCAGGTAAAGGATCATCTTGATACCTTTAACCACATCATTCTTGATCTTCAAGGAGTTGAGGTTAAAGTAGATGATGAAGATCAAACCCTAATTTTATTGTGTTCACTACCTGGTTCATATGAGAATTTTGTAAATACTATGCTATATGGTAGAACTACAATTTCTGTTAATAATGTGAAAGATGCCCTTATGTCCAAAGAATTGAAAAGAAAGGTTTCTCTGGAAGAGGGTTCTGGTTCAAGTCTGTTTGCAGGTAGGGGAAGACCACATGAGGGGGGTAACGGGAATGGGAGGTCGCGTTCAAAATCAAAATCCTCTAGCAAATTAAGTGTTATCTTTGCAAGGAGAAAGGGTACGTTAAAAGGGATTGTCCACAAAAGAAGGGAAATATAAAAGTTGATTCTAGTAACAGTGGCAACAGTGCTGCTGTGGTACAAGACAGTTCTGATGATGGGGACTTTGGTGAAGTTCTGACAGCGTGTAGTGCTAGTACTGTTGATTCCTGGATTATGGATACCGGTGCTTCTCACCATATGACGTTCTCTCGTGATCTACTCCCTTCTTTTAAGGAGTGGAATGGAACGGTGAAGTTAGGTGATGATGGGGTTCTAGCCATAAAAGGGAGCGGGGTAGTGCAGATAAAATTGCATGACGGTACTGTAAGGAAATTTGACTGTTGGTATGTTTCTGAACTCAGAAAGAATTTGATTTCTCTTGGTACCTTAGCAAAAAATGGTTTAAAATATCACGATGAAGGTGAGTGGGTGAAAGTCCTGAAAGGTGCTCTGGTAATGATGAAGGGAAAACTGCAACATGGAATTTATTTTCTACAGGGCAGTTCAGTGATGGGAACGACGGCGGTATCCCAGTCCTTGGATAAACATGATGACAAGACAAATTTGTGGCACCGGCGATTAGGTCACATGAGTGAGCTAAGGTTGTCTGTGTTGAGCAAGCAGGGTTTATTTGGTGGGGATGTGATAGGTAAAATTTAATTATGTGAGGCTTGTGTCAAAGGGAAGCAACGCAGGGTGAGGTTTAGTACCGGTCATCACACTTCAAAAGAAATTCTGGAATATGTTCATTCAGGTCTATGGGGTCTCTCTCCGGTGAAATCGCAGGGCGGGTGTTCTTACTTTGTCACTTTCATAGATGATTATTCGAGAAAAGTCTGGTTGTACTTTCTAAAGACTAAAGATGAGGTGTTTGGGAAGTTCAAGGAGTGGAAGACCATGGTTGAAAAATGGACGGGTAAACAGGTCAAGACTCTAAGAACTGATAATGGGTTGGAGTTCTGCAACGCTCCATTTGATGATTTCTGCAAAAAAGAAGGTATAGTGAGGCACCGCACTGTACGACACACACCACAGCAAAAGGGAGTTGCAGAGCGAATGAATCAAACCCTCATGGTGTGTGCTAGGTGTATGCGCATATTTGTTGGCTTATCTAAGCAATTCTGGGCTGAAGCAGTTAACACTGCTAGTTATCTGGTTAATAGATCTCCATTAACTGCAATTGACTTAAAGACTCCTCAAGAGGTATGGTCCGGTAAATTCTCTGATTACTCTAATCTAAGAATATTTGGATGCTCTGCATACGCTCATATGAATGATGGTAAGCTGGAGCCGAGGGCGGTAAAATGCATATTTCTAGGGTATGCAACAGGAGTAAAAGGTTATCGACTATGGTGTACAGAAGGTAAAAATCCTGGTAAATTTCTTATTAGCAGAGATGTAACCTTTGATGAATCTGCTATGCTTGATCAGAGTAGAGGTTATGAAAGTATTGCAGGTACAAAAGATTGTGGTGCTAACTAGATGGTGGAGTTTGAAACTCCTGACAGAGTTGTGTTAGAGGAAGAGCAGCAGGATAATACTATTGATCAATCCGATCAACCAGATCAGTCAAAACCTCAAGGGAAACCGGTTGAGGGGGAAGCTGATGACGCTGGTACTAGGGTTGAAGATTCCATAGCAGCAAGAAAGGGAAATAGAAATATTCAGAAACCAGCTAGGTTTGCAGGATGTGTCAATACATGTGACATGAATTCTGTGGCTTATGCACTAGCGGTTGGTGATGATCTTGACTCTGATGAGCCAAAGACATATAAAGAAGCTGTGGCGAGTAAAGATGCAGAAACCTGGATTATGGCAATGAATGAAGAGATGCAGTCTCTTGAAAAGAACAAGACTTGGGATCTTGTTGCACTACTAAAAGGGGTGAAGCCAGTGGGATGCAAGTGGGTCTTTAAAAGAAATGAGGGAATTTCTGGTGTTGAACCTGCTAGGTTCAAGGCGAGACTGGTGGCAAAAGGGTTTTTACAGAAGGAAGGAATCGATTACCATGAAGTCTTTTCTCCTGTGGTGAAACACAAAACCATTCGGGTTCTTTTAGTAATGGTGGGTCTGGAGCTGGAGCAGCTTGATGTAAAAACAGCATTCCTTCATGGTAATCTAGAATAACAGATTTACATGTCTCAACCGGAGAGGTTCTACAGTTCTAAAGGGGACCGGGTATGCTTGTTAAAGAAATCTTTGTATGGCTTGAAGCAGTCTCCGAGGCAATGGTATAAGAGATTTGACTCATTCATGGTGTCTAATGGTTATACTCGTAATCAGTTTGATAACTGTGTTTACTCGAAGAAAGTTTCTACTGATTCCTTTGTGTATATTCTGTTGTATGTGGATGATATGTTAATTGTAGCTAAAAACATGGCTGTAATTAATGACTTGAAAGCTCTACTAAAGGGTGAGTTTGAGATGAAGGATTTGGGTGCGGCAAAGAAAATACTTGGTATGGAGATCTGGCGTGATAGAGAAGCAAGACGGTTATAGGTTTCTCAAGAAAAGTATATTGAGAAAGTTTTGCAGGCATTCTCTGTTGATCAGTCCAAACCGGTAAGTACCCATTTGGCGGCACACTTTAAACTTGATCGAAGCACTATACCTGCTACAGATGAAGAGGTTAGTTATATGAAGACGGTTCCATATTCAAGTGCAGTTGGAAGTCTTATGTATGCGATGGTATGTACAAGACCGGATCTCGCTTATGCGGTTAGTGTGATGAGCAGGTTTATGGCTAATCCGGGTAAAGCTCACTGAGGAGCTGTAAAGTGGATCTTGCGATATTTGAAAGGAGCGTCTGATATTTGTCTGGTATATGATGATAAAGGCCATGGTAATGGTCTTGTTGGCTATGCAGACTCTGATTACGGGGGTGACTTAGTGAAACGAAGATCACTAACTTGTTTTATCTTCACTCTGTTTGGATGTGCAGTCAATTGGAAGTCTACGTTACAACCTACGGTTGCATTGTCGACGACTGAGGCGGAATACATGTCAATGACTGAAGGTATTAAGGAGAGTATCTGGTTATATGGTCTGGTGCAGAATTTGGGTCTGAAGGTGGAGAAACCAGTGTTATTCTGTGATAGTCAAAGTGCTTTGAGTTTGGCTAAAAATTCAGTGTATCATGAGAGAACCAAACATATTGATGTAAGGTTGAATTTTATCCGTGATGTTCTGGAAGAAGACAAGTTTTCTATTCAGAAAATAGCTACAGAACACAATCCAGCTAATATGTTGACAAAGGCGCTACCGACGGAGAAGTTTGAGCATTGGTTGAACTTGGTGAATATTCGTAGGAGGTAAAGCCTTCTCGGGGCATCTGACAGGAAGGAGACGATTGAGAGATACTGACGAACCTTTGGCGGTTGGAGAAACTCCAAGTCAAGGTGGAGATTGTTGAAACGTGACTTGGATTTAGCGGTCTACCCGACCCTAAACCAAAGCGAAAGGGCTGTTTCAATTGGCAGGGTTCTTTTTGGGCTTATTCTAATTAATAACAAATAGACTTAGGGTTTAGGGTGTTTTGGGGTGCTTATAAATAGACAACTATGGTTCTTAGTCGGATGACATATTGTAAATCTCTGAATCAGTATAATAAAATCTCTCCGGTTCCTGCCCGTTGACGTAGGTTGACACACCGTCACCGAACCACGTAAAACCTCTGTGTTCTTTATTTGCTTTCTTTCTCGTTTTCTCATAACAATTATAAAAAGAAATATTTTTGTTTTATTAGTGAAAAATAAAAGTTAAAATGTCCAATTACAAAATAACTATTTTATTAAATATTCAATTTTTATTTTTTTTCATAAAATATTTTTACTTTACATCAAATCGTTATTTTTACACAAAAAAAATAAAAAAAATATCATTATACTATTTTTAATTGTCCATTATAATTAATATTATATTCTTTCTTAAATTTCGCACCAAAAATAAATATTTACTTTGTACCCGGATAAGATTAATATTATCTATTTTTATTAAAACTCATGTCCTAACATTTGAGTACATAATTAAATTATTATGAAATATTTGCAATTTCTATTTTATACTATTTTTTCATTCATTACTATAATTAAGGATATAATAATAATAATTTATAAATATTATAAAATCTAAAAAAAAGTGTTGGGAATAAAAACTAATTTTTTACATAATTACTTTTACAAAAAAATATATATATTTTTGCACTATTTTTAAAAATACCCACTACTTTTAATATAATAAATATTTATTTATTGAAATTGTAAAAATCGTATAGTGAAAAAATCAAATTGCAGAAAGAACATGCCATTGAATTTGCATTATCTTGTCATTAGTATATACATTTATAGTAGTCTATTACTTACAGAAAAAATTCATATTACAATTTTATTTTATTTTTTAATATATTGTACATGAAATGTATATTCATTTATATTATACTATTAAATAATTTAAAATTATATCCTTTTCGTCAATAGATGAATGTTGGAGTTTGGGTGGATGCAATGTATTTGGAGATAATAATTGAAATAGTTGATTTAACGAATATTTATATATATATACAAAAACTTCATAACAATAATATATATATATATATTAAAATGGATATCTATGATAAAAATCAGAAGAAATAGAATAAAAAGGTGTCTTTTTCAGTCTGTTTCATATTGATATATTCCATTTCTACTACAATAAATATATTGTTATTTATAGCATCTACAAACAATAGACATCTTTTTATAATATCAAGTTAAATATATACATCTAATTTAAAATATAATCCCCCCTTACAGCAAAAATTATAATACTCCTTCATCTTTCCCATAACAGATTATCAATTTTTCTATTTTAATCCGTTTCATAACAAAATAGTTATTTCTTTTTTTAATAACTGTACTATTTACCTAACATTACAAATACCCATAACAAACTATCAATTTTTCCATTTTAGTCCGTCCCATAATAAAATATTCATTTCTTTTTTCAACTGTTTAAGAAATAATAATATTTTAATTATAATAGGTAATAGTGTAATGACATTTTTGTCTTTATTTCTTGGTGTGAAAGTAATGATGTAATGTAAAATAAATATTTGTGAAAAAAAATAGGATATTTAATAAAATATTTACTTTATAATTGAACGTCCCAAAATAGAAATATGTATACTTTCTAACTGACGGAGTATTACACAAATGCCATTATCTTTTATCACACCATACTAATAACATTATTTTAGTTATTTCTATTTTATTCCTACTACATTTCAATATAATACTAATATTTTTAAAACTATCTTTATATTAAAAATATCTTTATACCTGTATTATACATTTTTACTAATAAAAATATTTTTATCTTTTTTGAATAATCCTACTTTTTTGTTAGAACTATTGTTCTGCGACAAGTGTGATTATTAATTATAGTTCAACTTTTGTTCTTTAATAGTTACATCAATAACTAAACAACTCCAACGCAATTTTCAACACAATTAAGCAACATTTCAACTAGTTTTTCAAACATTCACCAACACAATTCTAAATTAAATTAATCCCATGTGCCAAAAATCTTTTATCTGATCCACAGGTGAATATGTCAAACATTACAGTAAAGGAACTACTAAGACATAACAGATAAGGATGTCGAACTCACCCGGTTTGGTTTTTTCATCGATGCGCTGCTTTTATACGGAGGCGAATCAGAATGAATAAGTAATGCCCGTAGCTCGTTGGAAATTTCATGTTTCGTCATTGATGTACACAATATCCTCTTTCGAAAGGTGCATTTTCCCTTTGTCTCGTCTTGCGTTGACTCGGGTTTGGTCCGGTTGTCCTCTCTGCGCACCAAATAGAAACTCTGTTAGGACGGAAGTACTGTAGCATAAAACCGGAGAAAAACAACAGTCGAATTATAGACACATTCCGGTTTAACCCTTCTGATAATTCTGGGATTATCTCTAACTAGACAAAACATGCTTTTTGGGTGTATGAAACTTGTTAATGTTCTAACAATCTGAATTCAAAGAGGCTAAGATTACTTCATCAACGTTTTATTTAAAAATAGAACAAGAAAACCTATACCTTTCTCAAAACAAATGCCAGATATAAGTATGCTGCCTCCCATTCGTCTGGTGACAATGTGCCTGTAAAAAGCATTCAAACCCGATGAGGATTGCTAAATTCATCAACAATGTCTACCGGACTACCAGATTGTTTTAATTGAATTACTAGGCGACTCCCACAACAAAGTATATAAGATGTATGTTAATGGACAACATAGCTATGATTTACCTTGGTCATCTTTACCGTCTCCTAGAGCACCGAGTCTTCGCATGAGCTCAACAAAATCTGGCTTTTTCATGTACTCATCTACAAACGCATGAGAGTTCTTGACAAAGACCAACTCCAGATCATACTGCAAGGTTGAAGGAATGCAAGGTTATGTTAACTCTAGCTAATAACAAGGTTTATAGAAGTTGCATCTTTTTCTTCTAATCTATCCACAATGGAGCAGAAACTACGTACACTTTTGAATTATAATAGCCGATACGATTTCAGATTCAGATGATGCTTTGTACTTCAGATAAACGTCCACTTAGATGATAGGATAATAGTTAAAAGGATATTAAAATGGTAATGTGGTGGTACATGGAAAGAACTGTGAGAGGAAAAAAAGTGATGAAAACCAAGAGAGAAGAAACAATGAGCCGGAGAAAATTAGGAAGAAAGATTAAATAGAACTTTTCATAACCTTAAATTGAAAAATAATTAAAATAAAATAACCCTGTTTAATCCTAACTAATCCTGATAAATAATATTAAATTGTGCCTTGCACAATGGCACAGATGCTGCGCACAAGCCATTTACAACACTGCTTCACTATCGACATCTCTAACTAGAAGGAAAAGATTAATACCTCCTCAGCCAATGCTTTGAAGACATGGAAAGAGACAATCCACTCAGGACAATCAACGGCATCCTGTAAGAGTATTGAAGCCATTATAGCATAGATATTTTCGGAAACAAGCAAAACAACCTTCAAAAACAGCCCAGTTATCAAGGACATGGCAAAAATGAGGAGCAAGGGCACTTCAACAACAATATAACTTTATGTAAATAACAACAAATGCAAAAAGTACCTCTAGATGGAACTTGTACTTGATGCCGAAGGGACTTGACGACTTAAATTTCTGGAAGAAGCCAAAGTGGTAATAAAAAGTTACATTCCAACTAGAGGAGAGCCAACAAGAACAGAAGCAAGCCTTGCCAACCAGAATTCACCTTGTTTTTATATTCTTCGTCAAACTGTATCCAGTAAACATTATTGCCAAACTCTAGTCCTTCAGCTGCATCCATATGAATATTTGTTTGTAAATATAAAATACTGTGTCTTTAATTATCAAATTTACGGTAGGAAAACACTGGAAAACACAAATTTATTACTGAACTTCCAGCCTATAAATCTGTCTCCATTAACAAACAATGAATGGTATGCATATATTTTATATATATATATATATATCGGTGTAGGCATATGTATGCACATGATGAATTCTAGTAAGTATTTTGCATCAGTACATGAATAGTTCATTTGAATATAGACTTTAAATAGAATGGCGATGATAAGAACTATGAGATCAGAAGTTGCTGCGTATATAAATAAAAGTGAAATCAAAGTATATATCGCTCCACGAAAAGCCAATAAGGGAAATTAAAGTATAGGTCCAGCATGAACATCTCAAAAAATAAACAGGAGAAAATTACTGCTTTAGTAAATTCAAAGGCAAATTAGACTGTCTTCTACACAACCCCATGGAATCAGGAAAACTCATACAGGCAGGACAGTGTCTTAACAATATCCACCTACAGGTAAAAACTTTTTATGAGAGCTTCAAAATTTAGCCATTAAACAATGTGAATAATTCTATCATGGAAAAAATCAGCATATCACTTTAAACAATTGAGTGAGTCAAATAAAATTTCAAATTCCACTTAGAGAACATGTTTAGACAGAATAAAACCTTCTCTAAGCTTTTTTACTATGACATTTGCATCTGGCATAGTTCCAACAAAAATGCCTCCTGGCCGAAGTAGAGCCGAAACATTAGCCAATGCCCGCCTAGCACGTGCCTCGGTGGACCAGGAGTAATGCATGGCAAACTGCAAATATCCAATTTTGACAAGTTAATTCATTAAATACATAATATTAATTGTGCAGTTAGTAATTCATATTTCCAGAAAACATTTTTAAGTTCATAAATAGTGGTACAATCAAACAATGCTTTACACAAATCGATAAAATAAGACCAAACAAATATTAGTCATGATAAGCAAGAATGAATCAGCTTCTAGCTGTTACATCATCGCTTGCATCATGTCAAATGGTTAATAAGTCAAGTGAAAATATGCTACAGTATAACAGAAAACTGGCCAGCTCTTGGTCATACCGCATTGGATTGGACAGAACAGCGGGTTCACATGTGTAAAAATTGTAAGAGAAATTTTTGAGATATATTGATAATTGCATATTTAGACAATAACAACCTAATTTAGTAGATATGATTATATGATAACTAACAAATTCAAATAAAATCAACTAAAATATCTATCTAAAATATATTTCAACAATATGGAAGATGTTAACTAATCAAAGAAAGAAAGATGTTGATTGGAACTGCAACAAGTGATCACCTGACAGCTACAAATATCAAATGGAGCATCTTCAGCCAAAACCTTGTCCAGCTGAACCTGCAATGCATACAAACTATTTACTCAAACATAGTCCCAATGTCCGGTGGCAACACATTACCAACATATTTTCGGCAGTCAGATCTACAGCAGATGGGAATGTAACACTCCGACATGTACAGTCCACAAGCAT
The DNA here is from genome assembly GCF_009805555.1 of Andrographis paniculata. Classification (NCBI taxonomy): domain Eukaryota; kingdom Viridiplantae; phylum Streptophyta; class Magnoliopsida; order Lamiales; family Acanthaceae; genus Andrographis; species Andrographis paniculata. The sequence continues at coordinate 1,617,903 of NW_026137585.1, read as the reverse complement.
CAGAATTTTTTATTGCTTGAAAACTCACACAGCTTGAAGATAGACAAGCTTGTTTCTAGCATTAAGCCATTAATAAACTATATTAGTTTATATTTACCTCAAAGCAGTCACCACATATAAGTCGGGCAGGAAATGAGAACTTTTTGCGACGCTGGTGATGGTCTGCATCGCCATTATATCGTGTCCGGCAATCTTCAATCTGATATCAAGGGAAACAATTGTGTAATTAAAATTAATATAGTTTATTATATAAGTTACCTAATCTCTTAAGCATAGTTGTCAATGATGGACCAAGGCACAAACAGTAAATTGGCTTCGGCCATTCGCCAGGGCATGCAGCAAGCATAGGTTGTGTGGTGCACCCCACACATGCCATTACAAAGAAATTCTTCAACTGTCGGCAATTTTTTTTCCTTTTCTTTTTTATTACTTATAATATTTGAGTAAACAGGAATGTAGAGTCAAAACATGTGAACTCCAACTAATATTGTAGTTTATATTTGCGATTGATCACAGAAATTTCATTGTCCTCGCTTGTTGATTTTGCTAACTAGGGTTTTAGGATGAAATGTGCATTTAATTTAGAACCTAGAAGTGTGAAATAGTAAATAACAACCGTTGACACTCCATGCGATTTATATAAAATTTGAGTACGAAATTTTTTGTGCTTTTTGACCATCAGATATATCCGCTATTTAAATTTATAAGTACTTGTGCTATACTTTGTTATGCTGTGCACTGCACGGTGCGCATTCACGATTGACAACTGTCATCTTAAGAGATTGCAATATTATAACAGATGTTCTAGACATCATTAAATACTAGATTTTGTTTAAATGTGATCCTCAACTAGTCAACTACAATATCTTATATTGAAAAGGATATCTTAGTTTCACACAAAACCCTACAATTTCAATCTAATTCACTACCAACTTAAGCTTATACCACACAACTTGTAGTTGCCCGAAAAATGACACTCTTCACTTTCCAACATATTATTTAAGACTTTGATTTTTGAAGCATAAGGAATTTGTCTGTACAGTGAAGCATGGTTTGGAACAAGCAAGGCTTATCCCTAGAGAGAAACACATTGAACATGGAACTTTAAATGAAGCTGCAACTAGAGAGAGAAAGGAAGATAGCGTAGTAATGTCATATAAGTTTCAGCCTTAATCCATTAGCTGAAAGTTTGAAATTTTACCGAGCCTTCGGCTATGTCAATGCCAACGTAATAACCAATTCTTGCTTTGTCCCATTTGATGAGATCACCACCCTGTTACAATCCATATATAAGAAAACAGAGCCATTCATCTACGCACGACAAAAATGTAAATAAATAAATAGCAACAATTCTCGAAGCAACCAATTAATAACTACCTTTCCGCAAGCCAGATCAAGCACAGTGTCTCCCTTTTTAGCAAAGAGCTGAATTAAAACACTCTTTATCTGTACAAAGGAACAAAAGGTAAAAGAAACAATGCAAAACTTCAGTGACAAAATTTTGCTTATTCAACAAAAGTTTAACAACATCAGAACTTACTAGTAAGTAGCACATGGAGCAGCTCAGAAATGAAACTAGAGCGATATCAATACTTAGAAAGATAAAATCTCTAACACTCACCCAATTATTAAGCTTCTTCAATCGAATGATGGGGCTCGCTTCTCGCTCTTCAAGAGTTTGATTCGTTCTTGCACTATAATGGTCGGCCACTTTCTTCGCAAATATCTTTGTGCTCTCATCCTCCAGAAATTGAGCATCACCTAACAACAACAAAGCAGCTTAAATCTTCCCTTAAAACATCCAAATTTCAGTACACAGCTTGACCCCAATCCGAAATTACGTACAGGAATCAAAACATCACACTACTTCCTCGGATTCTAGGGGGCAAAACACGATAAAATCACAATGGAACTCCATATTTACACCACCCAAATTTCACCGAACCAAATTCTCCTCTTCAGAAGAAAGAGGGCAAAAAAAAAAAAAAAAAAAAACTTAAAAGGAAGCATCGCGCATCCAAATTAGCACCTAATTCATTAAACAATACCTTCAGGATTTTGCTTGAATTTGGAGTGAGGAGGCTGATAAGCCCCCGAGGATGAAGATTCTTGATACCCTCGCTTCATGCCAATCCGTAGATTCAATACAATCGCAACAAACCAGTAACAATCAATTCAGACTTATTTAACCTACAATGATTGCAAGAAACAAAGCGAGAATCAGCGAAAGACTGCTTCGAGATTGAAGAATCGTCGATGAAAATGTACGGAGAGAAAAGGGAAGAAGCTATGTAGACTCGAACAGGCGGTTGGAACCTTCAAACCGGAACCTCCCGGTTTTTATACGGTTCGAACCGGCGGTTCAGCAGTCACCGGAGCAGAGTAGCAGGTTGGGCGAAGAAGAAGGAAAAGGAAAAAGAAAGAAGAAAAGAAAGAACGAGGGAGGAAGAAGAAGAAGAAGAAGAAGAAGAGAGAAGAAAATCTGGTGCAGCGGCGGCAATGGATCTGTTAAGAATTATTAGTATATATTTTTATAAAAAAAAAAAAAATAATAATAATAATATACTAATATTAATAAAGTAAAATTAAATAATACTAAAGCCCATGTACATCTTGAGACTGGACCCATTTTATTAATGGGCCGGGCCCAAATCAATGTACACCTTACAAACCCTAATCTCTTTAAAACCCTAGTTGCTGTATCACTCGCCATTCACCATTTCGCTATTCGATCCTCCGCCGCGCCGCCGCTGCTGCAGGCGTTGTCTTCTCCGATTCCTAATCTGACCATCTTCGCAAACCGCGCTCCTCCGAGATGGGTCGCGTGATCCGTGCGCAGCGTAAGGGAGCGGGGTCGGTGTTCAAGTCCCACACCCACCACCGCAAGGGTCCTGCCCGGTTCCGGTCGCTCGACTTTGGCGAGCGCAATGGCTACCTTAAGGGCGTCGTCACGGAAATCATTCACGACCCCGGCCGTGGTGCGCCGCTCGCACGCGTGACCTTCCGTCATCCCTTCCGGTTCCAGCACCAGAAGGAGCTATTCGTCGCCGCGGAGGGGATGTACACCGGTCAGTTCGTGTACTGCGGGAAGAAGGCTAACCTTGTTGTCGGCAACGTGTTGCCTCTTAGATCTATTCCTGAGGGTGCCGTTGTCTGCAACGTTGAGCATCACGTTGGTGACCGTGGTGTTTTTGCTAGGGCTTCTGGTGATTACGCGATTGTTATCTCGCACAATCCGGATAACGGAACGACCAGGTATGATTCATACGATTCTATTCTCGATAAAATCATTCTAATTAGTTAATGGAATTTTGTTTAATCTGAGTAATAGGAACGTTGGTTTAGGGTTGTGTACAAATTGTGGAATCAACTCTTGTGCTTATAGGTTCATTCTTTGAATCTTCGGATTGATATTACAATGCTATTTTGTTGCTTTGCTAATGTTCTTTATATTAAAAAACTGATTTTAGAATTGTTTCTGTTTTTTATGCTTGTTTGCTGGAAACAATTCTTGGACCAAAATTATTGTAATTATATGTGTGAAATATAGTTGTTTTAGAAGCATTGAGTTCATTCAGAGGCTTGTGTATTTCCATGTTGGTAAGATTTCTTGGGTTAGATGTAGGTTTAGCTTGAACTCACACCTTACTTGAATGTCATATAAGTGTTTCAAGCAATTGGGGAAAGGTTAAATTCCTAAACAAATTGTTTTATCTGTACTTGTATTTTTAAGAGTGTTGATAAGCAATATCACCTGTATTCTCTTGGTAGCATTACTTGAATCTAGCTACTCTACAGTTTGGTAGTTAAACTTGTTAATTATAATAAATAGTCCTAGATCTTGAAAAAAAAGGACAATTTTTGTGTTGGATATCAGAAGAAGAGCATTTCCTTTTTTTTTTGGCTTGTCTGTGGCCTACATTTCTTCGAATTCAAGGTGGACTCATTTGGCATAAACAAACCCTAGCTTGATCCACAGTTCCAGGAAATTTAGATTCAAGTCCATTCACTTAATTGAGCCATTGAGTATGAAAGGTTAATTTTAGCAAGCTTTCACTTTGCGCGTTGGAAATCATTGAAATATTGGTTACATGTTTTCAAGAATGATAACTTTCGGCGAATATTTTCCAAAATCTTGGTTGAATTGCTTGATCTGAGTCATTTACATATTGCTGCCTTTGACACTCTATTTGATTTGAATCATTTGTTGACACGGCTCAACTTTCGAAAACTCCAAATTCAGCTAATACCTATGAATAGCCTTTAATTTCTGGCACTAATACAAAAAAAAACTCAATCTTTTTCCATTGTTTATTGACCCAACAAATTCTTCCACTTCCAGGATCAAGCTCCCGTCAGGATCTAAAAAAATAGTGCCGAGCGGATGCCGTGCCATGGTTGGCCAGGTCGCCGGTGGCGGGAGAACTGAGAAGCCACTTCTGAAAGCCGGAAATGCATACCACAAATTCAGAGTGAAGAGGAACTCTTGGCCCAAGGTGAGAGGTGTTGCCATGAACCCCGTGGAGCATCCTCATGGTGGTGGTAATCACCAACACATTGGTCACGCCAGTACCGTGCGCCGTGATGCGCCGCCCGGGCAAAAGGTCGGTCTCATTGCTGCTAGAAGAACCGGTCGGCTGCGTGGTCAAGCTGCTGCTACTGCTGCTAAAGCTGATAAGGCTTAAGGTGAGTCATAATCATTATCCTTATATTGATCGATGCTGGTTTTTGTGTCTTTTGGTTATTTGCTGTTTTATGAACTACTCTTCAGTTGCTGTCTTGAGGATTGGACTAGACATTTTGCTTGTGGTTTTGTCGATCTAAAGAACTCCCATTTTTATATTATGCAGTCATTGCAATATTTTATAAAATATTCTCTACCTATATATATGCAAGGAAATTAAAAATAATGGTAGCATAAGGATAGAATTGGGTTAAAATAAATAGTGAATCGACAACATACATAGACATTGGACAAATTTTACGAAAAGAGGTAAGAGTAATATAAAAAAAGATAATACAATGCATATTTTAATATAAAATAATTGTAACCCATAAATTAACAAGGTACTTGTTACATAGATCCACAATAACCTGACAAATATGTATATAATATTTAAAATCTCACATCCTCATCACAAATTTAACTTTCATAAGACTATTGTAATATAAAGTTTTGTGCATAAATCAAAAGATTGCACTTTACATATGAGATGGAGAAAGTATTTATTAAAAGTGTATTTATCTTGTTCAATGAAATTATAATATATATACATTTAATTTAATATATCATATAAGTAAATAATAAAAATAATTTAATATTTCCCTTAATTGTTTAAATAAAATTGTTATTGTTTTTAAATATATTTAATTATATAATAAAATTAATACTAAGTTAGCCGTTCGTTAATAAAATATAAATTATATTTTGTTACAAAATATTATACTATTAAATTATTATTATTTTATTTTATCATGCTAAATTTATTTTTATTTTCATTTTTCATGTTAAATAAAAAATTAATATTTAATTATTACTATTTATTCAATACTTATTTACCATAAATAACTACCTTTATTACATTCTTCGGTTCTTTTTATTACTAACTAAATTTTAAAAATATATTCAACTACATTTTTACTTTCTTTTTTTTACTTTTAAATAAAATTAATTTTATATTTAAAATATTACACAATATTTATTTATATCATATTATACAATTATTTTAATTCAAAATTTTAAGAATTTCAACAAAAATATCAAACCCCCAGACAATCATACCTTTAGTAATGAAGGCCCAATGAGTTAATACAAAATTTCGGCCCAAACCAATCCTGAGTATAAATACAAATCTCATTTCCCCACTCGAAAAATCTCGCCTAAACCTCTCTTCGTTCTCGGCCGCGGAGAGCTAAAACCCCACCCCAGATATGGCGTTGAGGGCCGCGATTTCTGCCAATACTCACAACCTAATGGGGATCAGAGCAGCTTTCTGCTCTTCCTTCTCCACCTTTCCCTTTAATCTGCCTCAGAATAAAGTCGAGAGGCCGCCGCCCGCCGAGCCCTCAACCAATCTCTTCGTCTCTGGTATATTTTTCGATTTTAGGATGTGCAGAGCGCTATGAATTTATCTGTGGTGTTATTATTGTTTAATTTGAATTTTCTATCTGTATGTTTTGATATATATATATATATATATGTTTTATTGTAAAATATCTGAATGCGAGCGAAATGGTGTTGGTTTGTTCATATTTTGTTGTTTAATGTTTCCTAGGTTATGATATTTATATGTTGGGGGAGATCTGAAGATTTTTCCGTTTTGCTGTTAGTATTGTGTTATTGTATAATATAATACATTTCATACCTTGTTTGATGTTTTAGGATGGCAGTGATATTTCACTTTTGTTGATAGTTTACCTCAAAACGTAATCCAATTCGAATTTGTGATAGACAGTTGCTCTAAGTCGTGCAGAGAAGTCCGAATTTATCTGGTGTTGTGCACTTATTATTTCTTTTGAATATGAACACCAACCGAATTGATCTTGATTGCATCAATTGAGATAGCCAAAAAGAGAGAAGTTTGACTATCAAAGATCGAACGAACTTTTTTTTTAGTGAAAACAAAATTTTAAATCAAAGAAAAACAACTAAATACTTAAACCCTAAAAGCCCCTCCCTCCTGTAAAAAAGGCCAGATGCTAGAAAAACTTCACTTTAAGAACCTAAATGGACTTGAATGGCCAAAAAATGCAGAGTCATCATTGCATCTTTGATTCGATGAGTTTGGTTTGTTGGACTGTTTCGGATGAGTATGGTGAATTTCGTCTAATTCCAAACCAGGATATGGAAATGATAAAAAATTGGCAAATTGCATCACAAATTTTTTACATTTTTGTTTGTTCACCAGTTTAAACAAATTAATCTTTTCAAGATAATTGCATCGTAGCCTTTATGGTGGCTGATCTTTGGGCAATGCTCATTCGACTCTTTTCTCTGTATAAACTTCAGGGCTCAGCAAACGCACAACAACAGAAGGTCTTCGTGATGCCTTTGCTAAGTTTGGTGAAGTTGTTCATGGTACGTCCCACTTTTCCATACTGGTAATTTAAGAGGGATTTTTGGAAACCCTAAGCCAATTGTTTCCTCTGGCATATTTGTGCAGCAAAAATAGTGACTGATCGCGCATCTGGCTACTCAAAAGGCTTTGGTTTTGTGAAGTATGCAACCCTTGATGAAGCTGAAGCTGGAATCAAGGGCATGGATGGCCAGGTGCATATAAATTTTCTAAGATCGCCAAGATAATATTCTTATCATAACTAAAATGATAATCTGGTAGCTAAATTGCTTGATGGATGGACTTAAATAGGATATATCTGCTTTCCGTGTTACCTTTAATGGATTCACAAACTTTAAATTTCACGAGTTATTACAAGGGGCCAACTTCTTAAAAACTATCAAATTGCATTTAGGATATCATAGTAGATGAAAAGGAAAAATAGGGACAAGATTTGAGATGCGTGTGTTTGTTGAGTGTTTGGATTTTTGAATAGTGAAATTTTGAATTTGATTAATTGTTCGATGTAATATACGATTGACAAATGGTGTTCTCAATATTAACACAATCACTAAGTTGCTGATTGTTCTGCAGTTTCTTGATGGATGGGTTATTTTCGCGGAGTACGCGAGACCAAGGCCCCCTCTCAACAATGCTGCTGCACCTCATCAGAATCAACTGTGAGAATGAAAAAGAAAAAGCCACTTCTTGATCAGTGTAAGACATTCTTCTTCCTGTGATTCAATTTGTCAAGTGGTGTTCTTGTCTTGATTTAGACACCAGGGGTAGGGGTGGGGGTGGGGGGCTACTATAGTCATCATTAAGTTATTACAGCTCACGTTATGGGTCCATTTTGAAACTAAGAAACAAATCTAGTGAAAGAAATATGTCACTTGTTTGTTTGGGGTGAGAGAACATAACTTATAAATTTTTAGATTTTTAGTGATGAAAATGGGATCAATTTCTGGTTTGCTTTTAATTCCTATGCGTTTGGTGGTTGGAATGTCAATTTTAAAATCAATGTTTGCTCTTGAATCTTGATTCTATCTCCCGCTAGTTTATTTTATTTGAGTGATTATATATATATATACCTGTGTGGATATTGTATTGAAAAAGATTGTTTACTTGTATTTCGATTTTGTTTGATTTGAGTTTGAGATTTTTATTTAAGTTTTTGGTTTAAATAGTTTGTAATGACAAAATTATAGAATGGTATATTCAATTTATTATTTAAAAAAAAATTTAAAACCGTTTTTAAAAAAAATAAATAAAAGAGAAAATACCAAATAGTATCAATTTTAATGCCTTTAAATTTATCATGTATCATCAAACTATTATTCCCCCCTAGCATTTATTTATTACATTTGCAATTACTATTTTTACACATCATTCTTATTTATTGTCTTCACTTTGTTTAAATCTTAACAAATATCTCCAATTATTTTTATACTTTTATTGAATTTTCAATTAGATACACGTATGATTTTTATTTTTCATCCCTACCTAAAAAAAAAATTAAAATATCAAATTATTATTTTAATCAAAATTAAAATCCTTCTATACAAAAAAAATAATAACAATAATGCTACGGGATCAATTCGATCCGTGCATCTCCCTATTTTCACCGGAGGGGCAATACTGTAATTTCAAAGGCCTCCGTGGATACGTATTACCAGAACGTTCGCTCGCCCACATTTCCCACACGTAGATAGAATCATCGTCGAATCATTTCGCAAAATGGAACATCAAATGCACGCCAAAAGCGGAGACGAAATCGAGCGACCACCGTGACGATTCCGCCGATCGAATCGCAATCGCAATCGCTGAGGTGCCAAAGATCGGCTGAAATCGTCGCCAATTTCATCCTTTTCGTTGTTATTTCCATCAATTTTTGCTAAAATTTTTTTTTCGGTTTTACCTCTCCCTGTGTGGAAATGCGATTCCTACGCGGACTCGTCGCGTGTTGCGGATCATGTGCGGCGGAGGACCGCCGGTCGCCGGAGGAAACGACGTTGCTGGTGTTTCAGGAGCCTCCACGGCGCCGCACCGTGCGGAGGTACGGTAGGGTGAGATCATCCAATTGCCGACGGTGGCGACCTTCTCTGTCGTCGATATCGGAGGATGTGTTGGTTGCGGAGGAGCCGGCGGCGGTGTGGCGGAGGAAATTGAAGCGGAAGGTTTTGTCCTTTTCCCGAAAAGATCACAGCCGTCCATTCCACCGGGAAGATGATGGACGGTACGATTTCCCCATTTTCATTATTTTATTTATTTATTTATATACTACGAGATTTGGTATTTTTTTACCTAAGATATACGTGTGTAATTAATTATGATATTTTTAAAATAAATATAATATTGAATAATATAAATAAATAAAAAATTGCTAAATTTATGTTTATGAATTGAATTTTGAATATTTGAACGTGTGAATTAAATAAAATACAACAGCAGGTTTGGGCCTCCGACAATGACAGCACCAGCCTTTTCTCCGATGCTTTTTATGTTTTGAGTAAGTTTCGTTCATAACCCTATTTTTATTTTATATATTCATGTTAATTGGGTTGTAAATAATTATTCATGCTAATTGGGTTGTAACCCATAAAAAAAAATAAAAAATAAAAAAATAAAAAAAAATTCTTATAAATTATGTATTTGACTTATCAAATTATCTTAAGATCTTATTCACTAGCATTGTTCCTTAATTTGGTAAATTGGATATGGCAAAATCTAACTTCTTCTTCTTCTCTTTGTCTTCGAATGAAACTCGAGGGTGTAAATGAAGTTTCTCTTATAGATTGACTGCTTTTTAAATGAAAAAAATTATAAGCTAAATAATTTTTATTTTTTTTTATGTGCGATGTTTCATTTGAATTTTGAATTTTCAATCAATGTGATAAGTTATAAAATAAAATAATATATTTTATAAAAATGAAGATCAAATAGTAAAAAAATTGGAAAAGAAAAAAAAAAGATATAAGTAAAATGAGTATATTATATTAGAAATTTTGTTATATCTGAAATTCTTCAAACAAGCAAAAGGATTGTTCGGGAAACTTCATTCTCTCCTTTCGAAAAATAAAAAATAAAATAAAATAAAATTTGTTGTGTATATTTTTTTATTTAAATAATAATTTAATTAATATTTTAAGAGAGAATGATTGTATTGATTAATTATAATCAATACAATACAATATGGGCAACATATAAAATATAAATGGATAACACAAAGTATATATTAATATGATATAAATATAATAAAGTAAGTACAAAGACAATATACATATTTTAATTGATTTTATCTTATATATAATATACATATAAAATTTCGTAAAAGATGTCTAGTGATATGAGAATTGAGTCGTGATCTTACAATTACGGATTCAAACCGGGCGCTTTCAAAGTAATTTGTCTTATTAGACTTAGTTCGCAGGCCAACGGCCTAATTGGATTCACATATATATATATAGATATATAAAGTTGTGAAAGATTTGAACTTTTAACTTATGTATTTAAAATGGTATCATATTATTATTTGGTAGTCAAATTTGGCCCAAAAATCTAAATCCACAGCCAGATTGGGTTCGAGTAGTGTAAGAAATTATTTGGTTTGGGATTGTAGAATAGCCTAGGTTAATGTGATATTTTTTAAAAGAAATTATATATTTATATTAAAATATTAAATATTATACATATAATTTTTTTATTTGCAATAATAAAAACCTAAATCATCAATAACTAAATTTATTTTTCTTTCTAATAAACCTTTCTCGATTCATGTTAAAAACCCGCTCCATTGTCATAACTTTAAATCGAGCAAATTCCCGCCCTCTTAGAGCTCACCATTACATAAAATAGTGAGCTTGAAATATATCGTCATTCCAAAAACCTACCCTCGTTATACAATGAAAAGAGATCAATATCATATATTTGAATTATAAGCTCATTGAATCATACTATAAATATATATATATATATATATATATATTCGAGCAATTGTAAGTATATAGAACAAAAATAACCCGTCCGAGAAATGTACTAAACCGCGTACAAACTATATGTCAAAGCATAATATTGTGATCCGGATCGCAATGAATCCTCGATAGGTGTTGCAATTAAAGTAGTCGTGATCGATAAATACAACATGCTCCCTACCCCTTTTCATTTCAAGTAATAATCTAAAGAAATGAAAAGAACATTTTCATTACCATGTACAAAAAGAAATTCCCAAGAAAAGTAAAGATCTTCGACCTTGTTTTGTACCTCTATTTGTCTCCTTCGATCCGGTGTCAAAAATGGCTCTCGTTCTCATTATCAGCCACACGGCAACTACCACCGGAGGCATTGAGTTGATGTTGTGCAACCACTTTCTCGGAATTTCCATGAATCTAAGAGCCGACAAGAAAATATGCATTAATCCCACATTTGCATACAAATTTAGAAAACAAAAGGACGAGCATCGATTAAGGATAACCGGCACCATGTTGATTAACCATAATCAGTACATAAGTTATGTTACTTAGGTGCTGAGATTAGTATGTATTGTACAAATTACTGATGTATTGTAAGTTCATATACTGTATCTATATTTATATTATATTAATATATATCTTATATTGTCAGTTTATACCTCATATGCTGATAGTATATAGTCTCTCCTTCTTGCTTTACGAGTAAAAATATCTTTATATTTGTATTTTTTTTCACAAATATCATTATAATAGTATTATAAGACACTAATAGAATTATTTTTGTTATTTTCCCTTAATTTGTACTACGTTTTTATATAATAATTAATATTCAAAGATCAACACGCAAAAAATAAATGAGACCCTTAAAGCCGGACATAGATAGAATATGTTATATACTATCATATATATATATATGTGTGTATGATTTACGTACCTTGGCTAAGCTAAAGTTACTCCTACAAGTCATCGTCTGAACTTGAGCTCGAACTTGAATTATCCATTCGCCTCATCGCAATGGCTGCTGCAGACACCCGTTGTACAGGATCCGTCCTAGGCAGACCGGGGGGTGGAGGCGGGGGTGGGGGGCGTCCAGGATCCGCAGGACCTGTCTTAGCCGAAGGAGGAGGAGGAGCTGTCTTAGCCTTAGGCGAAGGATCCGGCGGCGCAGGACTTGTCTTCGACGAAGAATCCTGGGATGTTGTCTCCTCCTTTTTAGCCGATTTTCCGATTGGTTTCAAGGGAGCACTTTTCACTTCCAAGCACACTTTATCCAAACACAAGAGGAAATCCCGAACAACGGTGAACAATCGGAACCCCTCGTCTTTCCCCGACTTTCCATGGAAATAATCGGCAGTGCTCTTGATGAGAGCCATTATTCGCTTCTCTTCCTCGAGCAGCCACGCAATGTCGCCTTCGGCGTTCTGCACGAAATGCTTTAGCGCTTGGTGGAATCCGTTGTCTTCTTCAATGCTCTTCATTTCCGAACTCAAGAACTCCTTGGCTTTTATGATCAAATGGCCGATCTTGGCAACAGTTCCTGATATGGCGTCGACGTCTAAAATCGCTGCCTTTTTCACATTCTTGAGGTCTGTACTCAGACTTGAGACCACTTGAAGGCCGATGTCCTTTAGGTTCTCATCCGAATCTTGGACGGGGTCGTCGAGGAGATCTTCTGACTCAATGCTTGATACTCTCCTCATTTCTCTGGATGCTCGGGAAGCTCTTATCCCTTCGGTACGGATTATTTCCAGAACGACAAAGTGCAGTAATGTCAACTTTCCGTCTACGGCTTTTACGTCGGATAGTTTTAGAAGTGTGTCGAGCTTAAATGCTTGCGCCCCGCCACGGAATGTTCCATCGTTCATTCGGTTTCCGGTTTTCAGAACTGCCTCGAGAAGTTTGAGGAACAGCCGGCTTTTGCGAAGCTCAGTGCAGGCAGCCTGCAATGGATATAGAGAACAAGTCATTATTAACACATGCACGATTTCAGAACGATGTATTAAGCACCATAGATGTCGAGTAGTTTTATATAATTACCTCCAAGACCATGAAGCCTTCTCTTAACATTGTTGAGTCCTCCTGAAGCGTGCACATGAATAGCAATGATTCTAGCCTCTTAAAGGCAAATGGAATTTCGATCAAGAGTTTTAAAAACCGATCTCCAAGATTGAGTTTGGTAAGGTCGCCATCGTAGAGTCTGAGCTTCAACTCTTCGTCAGCAGTAGGCGCCATCTTTACCAAAGTCTGAATGAGTTCAGGCGGAAGCTCATTACCTGATTCAGTTTAAACATCTTGCAGATTTTAGCAAATTCCCGCCCCATTAAGTTAAAAACTTTATTCGACTGCTAAATGATTCATTCAGTAGTAAGTATAAATATCGACTGAAAATTTAGGAAGTACAATCTATCTACTCTATACCACTTCAGGAAGTAGAATAAAATCTCCCTACTATTCAAGACTTAAACAATAGTTACTCTTACTTTCTGCAACATATTAATTCAAATCATGTGTATGTGTGCTGGCTCCATAGCAAGAAACTATATACTGTTAAAGAATCCGTTGATGAATGGTTATACAACGGTGCGCGGACGTGTGATTCAACAGCATATTTTATCAGGAAATGTTTTGATATGTTCATGTACCAAGTATTCGTATCAAGCTGATGATTGCGGCAGAAGCATGGAAATGGAACCCTAAGGTGAATGAAGAATTCAATCAAAGAAACACTGCTTCTTAATATGCAAAAGTGAAACTATGTAGCATAATGATGCTGGAAGTAATTCAAACCTTTTTGTTCATCTAATACCCCGAAAAATCAGAAGCTTAATGCATCAAAGCTAAATATCAGATCTGGGCCATTGATATTCTTACTCAATAGACCTACAAACAATATTCGATTCATTCAACTCAGAAATTCGGATTGACTTTCACTACCTCAAAACGTATCTCCTATGTACATGAAAGTCTGCCCGGGTTGCACATTTCAACTATATGCTTCTTTCTTACTAGTTTGCAATATAATAGAGACAATATTTAAAAAGAAAAAAGAAAAGTTACCCTCTTCAATTGCATCACAAACTTCTTCAGCAGTCACACTTAATGCTTTGAGTATAATTGACAGATTCTGTGACTTCTTTGGATCAACGAGCTGAATAAATTTAGGTGGTGCCTGGGATGTAGTCTCTTTCTTTGGCGCATTTCCATTCTTCCCGGGAGGAGTATAACCAAATAGACTTTCCATCATCTCTTCGTCAAATCTGTTCATGAAGTTACACAACATCATGGTCAGTCCACAAGCATAATGCTTAATTAACACCAACAATGAAAATGAAATTAGACTCACTGGAATGATCCGCATTTGATTGCATGCCAAACCATTGAACCGTTAGCATTAGCCGCTACCTTGTCCCAGAAGAAAGGTTTTAGTTTTGCTTTACTAGTACCATATGGAAAAGGTGATCCGCCGGGAGGCACAGGAAGTTTCACACCAATAGATTGTGTCCGAGACGGATTACCTCCTCCGGGGGGTGGTGGAGGAAGAGGACCAACCTTGACACTAGAGGATTTAGGTGGCGGAGGTGGTCCAGGTGGCGGAATTCCTGGGCCCCTGGAAGGTCCAGGTGGTGGTGGAGGTGGTCGTGGACCTGCAGCATGCATAGGAGGTGGAGGAGGTGGAGCTGGACCTGCAGAACGCATAGGAGGAGGTGGAGGTGGTCCAGGTGGTGGTGGTCCAGGTGGCGGTGGACATGGGGCCACAGGTCTTACAGGTGGACGGATTGGCGGCATAGGAGGAAGTGGAGCTGCTGCTGATGGAATAGGAGGAGGCCGGGGTGATGATGGCACAGGAGGAGCTAGGGGTGCCGGAGCCGGAGGTGCCGGGGGTGCTGGGGGCACATGTAGAGGGGGGCTTGGAGGGGTTAAGAGAGGACGGGGAGGTGCCAGCAATACAAGAGGAGGGGGAGGTGCCGAAGGTATGGGAGGAGGTGAAGGTAACATAAGAGCTGGTTCACTTGGAGGAATCTTCCTTCCAGGAGGTGGCTTTAATGGTGGAATTCCAGGTGCCGGGCCTATTGCTGGAGGAACATGTACAAATTCTTCAGCCGAGCTATTAGCTTCTCCAGCAGTGATTCGAAGCGGAATATCTGTTTTTGAAGAAATCAGGAAAAAAAAAAAAAAAATGTGACATCAAGTGAAAGATTTGCAAAGGTACATTATGATCAAATGTCATTAAAAGATCGATTACCAAGCTTGTCTTCACTCTTTGAACTTCCTACACGTCCTGACTTCTGTGAATATGCTATCTCAAAAAACACAAAGGCCAGAATGAGATTTGCAGCATCGCACGGTTAATGATAACAGAGTAACAAAGAACAAGATGGAGTGTATAATACTGTAAAAGGCGAAAGAAAAAATAGTGTACCACCAGAATTGCTACTTAAGCTTACGGTGAGAAGAGGGCCCTCTTCATTTCCAGTTCCCGGAAGGCCAAGCCCGCAGCTTCTACAGCACCAAAGCATGACAGCAACAATAAAGGTCACAGGTGCAACTACTATGACAATCATATTTTTCGGGGCAGTTTGAACAGTTATCTCTGTCGACGACTGAGCTAATGCTCGATGGCTAGAAGAACAGCGCCGGGGTACTAAAGCACCTGAATACCTCGCACACCAATTATTCATATCCTTCTCTTCCATCATATAAGGAGGCATGAGATTTTTTTCCACTGAGCAATCTAGAAGAATTTGTTTCACCCGAGGACACCACAAATGTACATCATCTTTCATTTTTGTTGTGGATGGCCGTCCATTCGAGTGCTTAACATCAGCAGCACCCAACCTCTCCTTTCTCGAAGATGATTTAAGATTTTGTAAAGTTTCCATAGCATGTAGTAACTCATTGCTGCATTTAGCCCGAAATAATTCAGCCTGCATCAAGTCAATTAGATTAAGCAAGGCCAAGCACATCCTACTCCCGGATGAAACATAGTTTATTATGAAACGGATATATCTCTATAACTACGGTCACAAGATCAATTTTATTAACCAGTTCTTCAAGCTACAGCATACACGAAATCCATGAAACCCGACTCCTCCAAGACAAGAAAAAGACATGTAGACTCGGAAAATATAGTCATATAGAAGGAAACGTGAAATACTTCAAATCAACAAAATTGAAAGATGTGTGAGGAATCCCCAGAAAAGTAGTATCACTGAATTCCATAAACAAGCACTAAGCTACCGAATTTGATTCGAAATGAATATTCATCGAGAAAGAAGCATTAAAGAACAACCACTAATAAACAATTTCTCATTTAACTAACTATATTATTCGAATCCACACCAATAATGAAGAATGGCTCCACCAACAGGGAATAACAACACTAATTCACACTACAAAAACTGTAATCGAAGCACGGAAATAAAAATGTAGCATAAGAGCATAAGATACAATGCAGAAACTGTGAAACCTCAATTTTTGAATACATTATCCAGCACAAACTATGTCCAAGGAAATTCAATGCTAAAAACACCAAAGAACGTCATAGGAAGCTGCATTGTCTAGGGTTCCGAGTGCACAAATATGTGTAAATGGAAATTACAACAAACTCAAAACAAGAGCGAAGAAGTATACCATCTCTGGATCAATCACCCCTGAATCGATTAGATATGTGAGAAAGGTTTCGCTCTCCTCCCGATTGCTCTCCACGCCAACCACCACCATAATCAATAGCAGAAGATAACTCACACCTGTACTTTTCTTCTCTCGAATCCTCATTTTCCAAACGGAGCGAAACGGTTCTCATAGCATCGGAGAAACAAAGCTGATCAGAAAACACCATAGCCTTTCGTTATATGTGATGATGGCTCAATCCGCGCGAAGTTGAGGAGAAGCATCGGCATTTACCCCATTTTCCTTCAACCCAATTCAACATTCCTCGCCCTATTCTGCGATCTCTAGCTTATCCATCCATACCAATATTTTTCATGCAACGCCTCGAAATTACGCCCCAATCTCACAAAACCTGAGGAGGAAATGCAATGCAATTGGGAATTGGAGAATCCCTTTCCGGTGAGAAGCAGGGGGGGTTTTGCTGCGCGCGCGGGATGGGATCTCCACCAAAAGGGGATTCAAATGCATGTCATTGAAATTGACATTGACATTAAAATTGAAATTGAAATTGGAATTGGGAAGAATGTTCGATGACGTTTGACAGGCAGACAGGTTGGGTTCGTTCGTTCTCGCCTCGCCTCGGTGGGTGGGTTTGTCAGTTTCTGGAGTTCATTTATTTATCTATTTATTAGTAGTAATTATTTATTATTTTTGTCATTATTTCTTTTCTTGAATGAATTATTTAAAAGACAATATTCAATTTTATATTTTTTCCTTCAACATAAAATATTTATTTATTTAAATTAGATATGAATTTTAATAATTCAATGTGTAATTAGTTAAAGTACATTTTAAAAATATATATATAATATTAAGATATATAAATAAAAAACTATAAAAATTGTTTGCCGTATAATTAAAATAAGTATTCATATTTTATATAACAAAAAAAAATACAATATCATTTTAATAGACAAAGAAGTAGCATCAATAAAGAATTTATTTGTTTAATATTTTGATTTAATTATTTTGTGAGATATAAAAATTAACGTAAGTAATATTAAAAATAATATTTTATACAAAATATTGATTTTTGTAAAATAATAAAATATATATTAAAATTCATGTCGATAAATAAAATTTGGACAAACAAACCAAAAAATAATACAAATTATTTCTTTTTACAATCCTCTTTGTATCATCATATATCAGAAATCAGTAGTAACTGGTAAAGAAACTAACAACCTACTTGTTTCTTTTTCTTTTTTTTTTTGATTTTTTTTTTCTTTTTGTAAATGTGGAATCCTTAGCTGCTATCATTCGGATGTGCTCGAGTAATTCTTACTCAAATTTAATATTCCTTCCGTCATGCAAATATGTACTCATTTGATCGGGTACATATTTTAATAAAAGTGAGTAATAATGATTATTTTTTACTTTTTATAGTAAAAAAATACAAAAATATAATAATTTTTTACTTAAAAAAATAATAATAATAAAAAAAAAATAAGTATAAATTTGAACGACCGAGGAAGTAATATGCAAATTAGGTTCGACAAAGTAATTCTTAGTGCTTGTTTAATTGAAAGTAACTATGCTAATAGGTTGGATTTCTTCTTAAGTCAGACTTCCAATATTTTTTTATCATTGGATGAGCTTCAAAATTGTATGAAAGTTATAACATAAGAAGGATAGAAAACATGAGAACTAAAAGTATAAATTTTTTATTATATTAAAAATAATTTTTAATATTTATATAAATAACATGCATATCATTACAAATAATTATATACTAAATATTAAAATATTTTTTAATTTTTATTATAAATATATTTTGGCATTGGATATCTAAGTAATAGTAAGAAATAAAATAGAGTGATACCGGATAAACTACATGAAAAAAATATCTTAAAGGTGAATGAGATTATGGAGGTAGTCAAAAGAGATGCCATTGCCGGCACCGTTCAAAGACTATATAATATATATATATATATATTGTATTGTATGTGCAGAATAATGGAGGAGGGCAAAAGGCAGATCAGATAAGATGCCCTAACTAAATATATATATGTATATGTATATTTCACCATCCTAAGTGCTACACCTCCGCATCAATGGCGGAACGGAAACCCTAATCCTGCACAAAGCACATATTCCCTGCAGCTTTACAGCCCCACTCACTCCGAACATATTCTCTCTGCCTTTTGCACCACCCTCCCCACCCCCACCTTTGCATAAAATGCGCTCAAAATTCCACGCTCCTCTTCATTTCACCCACACATTCGAGATACCTCATTAGATGACCAGCAGCAGCAGCAAGCCGATCGAGATCCACTGCGAAGATCCGAGCCCGAAGAAATGGAGCCATCCGCTCAAGGAAGATGTCCTCGCCGCCTTGATGACCAGGGATAATTCGCTCGCGGTTTGCAAGCCTGGTTCGCTGTTCAACCCCCTGCTGTTCGGAAAATTCTTCGATCCTTCCGACGCCTTTCCGCTCTGGGAATTCGATTCCGACGCCTTGCTGCCGAATTCCGGCCAGCGTGTCGTCGATTGGGGGCAGACGGAGACCGATTACGTCCTCCGAGCGGAGTTTCCTGGTGAGTTGTTGATTATGTTCGGATCAATTGTGTTGTAATTCCGTTTTTCTTTTACCGATGTTCGTAAATTGGGGATCAGGATTAGGGTTTAACAGCGGTCTTCATATCTGCGTTGAGAATGGTAAGATTTTGGAGATTAGTGCGCAGTGGAGAGAGAGTAGGGCGAACGATTGGAGAAACAACCATTGGTGGGAGCACGGCGGCGTGCGGCGGATCGAGTTGCCGGAAAATGCAGATTGGAGGAAAGCGGAGGCGCGTCTGCAAAACGACGTCGTGTTGGAGATCAGAATCCCCAAAACGACGCCGCCTCCGGATGCAGGTTGAAATTATTGCCCCTTTTAATTTTCAGTGTATAAATTAATGGGTTTACTTGTGAAAATTTAAGGCTCTGTTTGGTTCGCTGCTTTTTTGTTTTTTCAGTTGTGTTTACTGAGAATCAACAAATTATAGTGCAGAATATATTTGAAACAAAACATTGTGAATACGATCTGATCTGTGTGAAATTTAGGCATATTTATTTATGTTTGTAATTAACAGCATTTGGGTCTTTTTTCTTAAAAACATGGAACACTTTAACCTGTAATATATTGAAAATGGTAAGAATATTAATTATGTTAGGTAGCCAGTACCGGACAAAAAATGAAAAACAATATTTTTCTTATGGGACTAGGGCGAAATTTAAAAAATAATAACATTTTAATTTTAGTTGATAATTAAAAAGAGAGTAGAGATAATTTTGTCTTTATTTTTATGTCAAACTAATTATGTGGGGGTAAAGTATGAATTTTGTAGAAAAAAAATAAGTTATTTTTTAAACTGTTGTTTTGTAATTGAATAATTTAAAAATAGAAATATATATTTTGGAGCGAATTTAAACTTTTGATGCCTATTTATCAAATAAATGTTAATGCAAATAAACACCAAGGTTGTTCCGATAATAATAGGATAAAAATAAATAAATAAATAAATAAATAATTTGAAAAAAAAAATTAAATTAAATTTGATATTAAAATAATATTTAATATGATGTTTTATAAGAGAATTTTTTATTTTTTATTTATTTTTTTTTTTTTTCGAGATACATTATAGATAGCAAACTCTGACAATATGCACATTATATGCTTTTCGTGTAGCATTTGTGTTTGATCGTGTTTGAAAGTTCAATTTAAGCTTTTAAACAATAAAAAGAATTTCGTGTATCATTTCTCTTTGATTGTGTTTGAAAGTTCAATTGGAGCTTTTAAACAATTAAATTTTTAATTAAAATATTTTTTTTATGTAATATAAATAAATAAATATTGATATTATATTTTGAAAATAGTATTTACCTTCGTGTCACTAGGGATGAACCTTTTTATTAGGGACACGATTTTTTAGGTATCGTAGATTAGTAAGTTATTAATAATAAGTTATGATATTAGTTTATTATTTTTTATATGAATAATATTATTGGTATTTTAAAAAAATTTAAGATTATATATCTCGAAAAAATATATGTATGGATATTATTTTGTAGATAATAAAATTTTGTATAATAGTTAAGGAGAAAGATATAAATAAAGGGGTTTTGAGTGGGCCCGGGTAAGATGTTAGAAGTTTAATTAAATTGATTTATATTTGTTAAGTATGTTTAATATCGATAAAGTTACCAAAAATGAAAATAGGTCATTTTTGTGAAACGTATTAAAAAGAAAATTAGGTCATCCTAATCCAAAATTAATACTCCCTTCGTCCCATTGAAATATTACCATTTTTTATTTTCGTCCGTCCTAAAACAAGGTTACCATTTTCTAACTTAGTAATTGTACTACCTACCTAACATAATAAATACCCTTTCAACTTACAATATATTACACAAATGTCGTTACTTTTATATTACACCATACTAATAGAGATATTTTTGTCTTTTTCACTACAATTCAATATAATACTAATATTCAAAAATTTATGTGTAAAAAGCAAATGTCACCTTCCAATGGGACGGAGGGAGTATAAAAATATTAATAATAAATATTTCATTTGATATCTTATAAAATAATATTATAAATAGCAAAAAAAAAAAAAAAGTTGTTATAAATAGCAAAAATTGAACCCAAAACCTACAATCCAACACATTCCAGCTCTCACCCATGAAATTACTATGTATTTTGGAGTTTTTTTTAGATAGTTTGTAAATAGTAAAAAATGTAAAAGTTAAATAAGTTCTGGGGTAATGTTTCTAATGAAAATAAGTATTTTGCATGATTATTTATATACAATTTTTAATTAAAAAGGATGTCTTTTTTTAGTTTGACTTTTCTAAAATAATACTGTGATTTTATAGTAAAAAATAAAACCAAACTAAAAAGCACACAAAAAAGAAATTCAAACCATATAAAAATTTCTTTTCCTCAAATATAACCAACATATTTATCTAAAAATATTAATATATTATATATATTTATTATTTTTATATCACTTACACATAATTCTTCATAATTCACATAAAAAAATTTCATTCAAAATAAAACACAAAACAAACGAGTATTTAATAAAATAAACAAAAATAAGAGTAATTGTTGCATAATTAATAATTGATTAATTATTATTACCATATAGAATCATAAACTAAATTTTGGAATATTTAAATGTAAATTTAAATTTAAAAAGTAATATAAAGATTAGGGTGTTAATTATGGCTAAGCACATATAAAATTATAGACATATATTTCCTCTTCGTCCCTTAACAATCTATCAATTTTTTCATTTTCGTCTGTTCCATAACAAAGTATCTATTTCTTTTTTCTTTAGTAACGGTACTATCTACCTAATTTTACAAATACCCTTCTAATTTACAATATATTACACAAATATCATTACATTTATATCATACAATACTAATAAGGGCAATTTAATATTTTAACATTTACTTCTACTATATTCCAATATAATTATAGTATTTCTAAAACTCCGTGAAAAAAAAAATAAAATTTATAATACACCATATGTTGTTTTAATTGAAATTTAATGTTTTGACAATTGATACCTATAAATGTTGTATTTGATGTTTTAAGATTAATAATTATGTATCATGCTAATCATATGTTGTCAATTCACATACAATATTTATATTATACATTTTCTGTTGAATTCAAAGTACAATTTTTAATTTTTAATATTTATGTATATCTTATTTTTTTATTATTTTAATAAAAATAAATATATATATTAATATCAAAATACTATCAATTTTTATCTAAATTATACAATTAGATATACAATTATTTTATATATAAAGTCCGAATGATAAAATAATTGAAATTTCTTTAATACTTTCATAAATCAATAAAATATTATTTTTTAATTTACTATACAACTTCAAAACAATACTCCCTCCGTCCCATATATTATGGGCGTATCACTGTAGATACGGTAATTTCGGTAAAGTGTGATTAGTAAATAATTAACATGTGTATTAGTAAAAATAATTATTGTATAATAAAAATAATTGTGAATTAAGATTAAGATAACTAAATAGTTTAATTAAGATTAAAAAAATTATAAAATTTAAAATTTAAATGAAATTAAAGTGTATAATTATATTTTCGAAAAAAAAATGGACAAATTACGTGCGACGAACAAAAATAGAAAATATGAACAAATTATGTGGGACGGAGCGAATATTTGAGGTGAGACTGTATTAATAAAAAACTTTATGATGTGGATTTGTTATTCATATGATGCACATCCATATTTGGTATGGTATGTAACTGACATTCAAAACAATTGGCCAAAAATGTCACAACATAGTTATTAAATAATATATATATATATATATTTTCACATTATTTATTACTCCATCCGTCCCAGATACCATGTTCGTATTGTCGTTTCTGTTCGTCTCACATACCATGTCATTTTCTTTTTCTGAAAAATGATTACACACTTTAATCTCATTTTAAATTTTAATTTTTTTAAAAAAATTTTAATTAAACAAATTAGTTATCTTAATCTTTATTTATAATTATTTATATTATAAAATAATTATTTTCACTAATACATTCTTAATTATCTATTAATTATATTTCTCCTAAAATACCGTGTCTACGATGTAGCAGACTCGGTAGTTGGGACGGAGGGAGTATTTTATTAGAATTGCACCTAAAGAATTTAAATAAAAATATAAGATTGATGTTCAGTTGTCTTTTTATTAGGTGAACAGACACTGTATTAATTATTACAATGGTTAAGGAGTGATGATCAATTATTAATTATTAAAAATAAACTATGGTGCGTTGCGAGTTGGTTTAGTATTTTTGTTTGAGATATATTTTTTTTTACGCGAGCTATAAAAAATTGTATAAGTAATACTCTCTCCGTCTTAAAAGTATAGGCTTGTTGTGTTGGATACGAGATTTAAAGAATATAGATATTATAGTGATAGTCGGTAAAAAATAGGGTAAATAACTTTTTTGCCCTTGTGAGTATATTAGTGTAAATGTAGTGGCAATTGTGTAATAATAATAAAAAAATATGGATAGTTTTATGGTGATATGATTATTTATGAAAATTAGACTATTATTTTGGGACGGACAAAAATGGTAAACAAGACTATTATATTGAAACGGAGGGAGTATAAAAATAATATTTTATATTGAATGTTGATTTTCTCTAAAATAATAATAATATATATATATATATAGAGAATCGTATCCGAAAAAAAAATATTGGAAGAACAAACCTGCGTCTATTATCTTTACACTCTAATTTCTTTTCCATTTGAATTAATCTATTTTTTTATGTTACATATTAACTATATCGATGATATAAAAAATAATATTTTAAATTAAATTATCAATTTTGTGTAATTGAATATAATATATAACAAACCCAATGTTAAAAATAAATTAGAAAAAAAAAAAATCAAACTTCAAATAAATATGTTTTTACATGTTCAGTTGGCTATGATATCAGTGACCCTTTTAGTAAGAGACACCATGTTTTAGACCATATAAATTAATAATAAGTTATGATATTATTTTATTATTTTTTTATATGAATAATATTGTTGGTATTTTAAATATTTTTAGCATTAGATCTCAATAAATAGATGTAATATGAATATCATTTCGTAGATAATAAAATTTTATATAATACAAATAAATAAAAAATATATTTATTTATTTATAATTAACTTAAAACTAATTTATATAAAAAATAAGGAGTTTTTAATATAGATAAAAAAATATTTATTTATTAAGGGGATATGAAAATAAAAATATTTTGAATGAATTCTATATACTCCCTACGTCCCATAACTATGTATCCATTTATTTTTTGCATGGAGTTTTAGAAATATTAATATTATATTGGAATATAGTAAGAATAAAGTATAAATGACTAAAATAACCTTATTAGTATTATGTATTATAAAGGTAATTGCATTTGTGTAATATATTGTAAGTTGTAAAGGTATTTATTATGTTAGGTAGATAATTCAATTACTAAAAAAAGAAATTGATACTTTGTTATTTGACGGACTAATATGGAAAAATGAATACTTTGTTATGGGACAGGGGGAGTATAAAAAGTTAGAAATGTAATTAAATTGATGAATATTTGTTAAATATATTTTTTAAAAAAATAAATAAATTTACTAAACATAAAAAGATACTTCTTCTGTCCCAATACAATAGTCATGTTTATCATTTTTATCCGTCTCAAAACAATAGTTTCATTTCCATAAATAACAATATCACTATAAAACTACCTTTAATTTTTTATTATTATTACACAATTGCCACTACTTTTTACACTAATACACTCACAAGAGCAAAAAAGTCTTTTAGCCACTACCGATATAATATCAATATTCTTTAAATTATGTGTCAAATATAACCCATACTGTAATTTTGGGATGGAAGAAATATAACTTTTTTTTTTTTTCAAAAAAAAAAAAAATTTAATCATTTATGGCATGATAAAAGGAGTATAAAAATATGGACGAAAATAAAGAAGTACTTCATTAAGAGCAACCAACGAACAATAGATAGGCCAACAACTAACTGCCTTTCTATCTCCTTCACATTCACCAAACTCTCTTTTTATTTATTTATTTATCTATTTATTTGTGTGTTAATTTTATTTTTATTACGAAAATAGAATAACAAAGTGAAAAAGTGAAAATTCTTTGCCATCCTTTGGAAGCAAAATCAAATGGAATACATGCATGCATCTATACTTTTCTTTTTTAACAATATTATTAAAAATATAATACTCCCTCCGTCCACACACAAAGTAAATATTTATGTTTGACGCTGGGTAGTTAAAAGTAATGTAATGACCTTTTTGCCCTTATTTTTTTTTTGTGTAAAAATAATGATGTGATGTAAAATAAGGGTGTGTTTGTTTGGAGGTTTGGATTTTGAGTTGGGATTTGAATAGTAAAAATTTTGAATTTGAATAGTTGTATGATGTGATATAAATAGGGTTTGATGTGATGTTTTGAATGTAAAATTGATTTTTAGTATAATATAAAAAATGAAAAATAGGTGTTTGATTTGATGTTTTTGGGGAGAAAAAATTGGATGAATAGTGGAAATCCACCAAAATCCTTCAAACAAACACACCCTAAGAGTATTTACAAAAAAAAAATGAGTTATTTAATAAAATATTTACTTTGCAATTGGACGTTCCAAAAATAAAAATATGTATACTTTCAAACTAGAAAAATGAAGTATTATTTTTTTTCGATTTTAAAGGCCACTTTTATTTTTAAAGATACAAGTTAACTTTTTAAATAGAATATTGTTTCTTATATTATAAATACAATTTCTCATGCTTAATATAAAAAAATAAATTAATTTAGAAATACACAATGCATACATTTTAAACAACAACATATATTATTTTTTTTTTAAAAAAAATCATATATTGTGTATATTATTATAATATGCTAATTGATACTCCCTCTGTCCCAAACACCCTGCAACATTTCTGTTTTGGTATGTCCCAAACACCCTGCAACTTTTCCAAAATAGGAAATAATTAATTATACTTAATATCTACCCCACACTTTATCTCCTCACATCATCAAAATAAAAAAAATAAAATATATATTTCTCTCTCCATTACATCACCTAATTTCTAAATTATCCTATTTAATACTACTCAGCTAAAAACCCGTGCCAAAAGTAAATGTTGCACCTTGTTTGGGACGGAGGGAGTATTTATTAACATCAGCACAAACCTCATAGGCCATCACCAGTCCGTCCTCGTATATAAACGCAATCTCGTAGGTGTGTTTGGTCGTGGAGTTTTGAAAATTTAATAATAAAATTTTAAATTAAAATAATTATTCAATATAATATAAATATATTGGTACGAATACAAATTTAAATATTTATTTGTTCATTTCAAAAGAGAAAAAAATCTCATAGCCAAACACAACCTTGATTTTAACCAAAAGCGCCTATACTCGTATTTTATTGCACGTGACTTCCCACCCAATTAATGGCCAAAACCTAACGAAATTTTAATTTGGTGCGTTTGGTTAATGCTTTGCTGCTAATTTAATTCAATGCAATGTTTGATATGAAATTAAATACGTCCCCATTTAATTTATTTATTTTAAACAATTATATTTTCTTTGTGTGTCAAAATTATAATTCTATATTATTATTTTTATTTTTTTTAATAAATTTTTTATTATACTTTCGCTGTATATTTTACCTATCTTATAATAGCAATAAAATATTACTCCATTTCCTTATATTAATATTATAAGACATTAATAAAAGTATTTTATTAATTTTTTAAAAAACTTATATTATATTTTAATATAATAATTAATATTTAAATATCAACATAACTTTTAGAGTTGGACGAAGATAATATTATTTTTGAATATTTTTGCACAAACAAATCCACATAAAATGGAGGGAATAATTTTTTATTAGAAAAAATTATTTGAAAATAATAAATAAAAACATTTTATAAATTACTAAAATTACAAAAGAAGATATATTAATGAAAAAAATATTTTTCTATTAAGTTTTCTTCTTTTTTTCTAATGTAAATATATTTCTATTAATATAAAAAAAAAAAAAAACAAATTGCTGAAGAAAATAATTTTTTTTCTTAATTTTGGTGTCTCCCCCAAATAAGCACATCTTTTATTGACAAATGGAGTACTACAAATATAATTAGTTAAAATATACTACTATTAATAGTATATACTAAAAAATCATTAAGATTAAAATTAAAATTAAAATTAAAATTTAAAAATCCCTCTCCGGTAGGGTCAAAATTGTCCAATCATATTTTGAACGTATACATATGACAGCGTTAAATGCCGCCGATTCATTTATTTATAATTTTTATTTATTCTGTGCAGGCAGTCTGCATGAATGAGCTCCAATCAGATCCACAATTCGCAAACCCTAATCCCCAATTCAATTTCAATTTCGACGCCATGGATCTCTCTCTGACAGCAAATGCGATTCCGATTCATGTTTTCGGAGCTGTAAAGGATTGGAAATTTCGATTCAATTCCATATTCTTCCCATCATTTTCATTCTTCGAGTAATCCTGCAATTCGAAGCAATTCCTGACGTAGCTTCCATTGCAATAAACCACCTTAATTAGTCCCTACCAACAACCTTTACAGCTCTCTCTCTCTCTCTAACTTTTCTCCTTTTTTCCAATTTTCTCACTCCAAACACCTCTCTACACACCCACACTTACTTCATTAATTTCCCCATGGCTACCGAGAACCAGAGCAGGGTTCATATTCATTACAGCCATTCACAGGTTTTTACCTTTCTTCCTCATCAATGTATTATTACAATGTTAATTGCAGCTTTAATTTTTTTAGGATTTTCAGATGCTTTGAATTGTTTGAGGTTTATGTCTTTGATTTCTGTGCTCTGTTTTTAATAGCTGTGGTTATTACAGAGCAAGTTTGATGTCGAAGAGGTTGTGGAGAACAAAAAAAGGACAATAATGACACCAAGCATTGGGATGAGGGCACAGCTCCGGCAAGCCTTGTCGGTGGTAAACGGCGGCGGCAGCGAAGATCTGCCTCCGGCGAGTGGGCCGCCGAGCATTGCCGGTTCCGATTACGGCGCGATTGAGTTCACCGGAGAAGATGTCGGAGCATTACTACATGAGAAGATCAGAGTTAAAAATAAATTCAACTACAAGGTAATTAATTATATATGATGTGGTAATAAATGGAAGTTTGGTTAGTAGTAAATATGAAATAGAAAAATATTTATTTAATGTGAATAAATATTTAACTACCTTACTTACTATGTCCATATCGTCGTTTCTGTTAGTACCACGTGCTATGTCACTTTCATTTTTTGAAAAAAATGATTACACACTTTAATCTCATTTTAAATTTTTTATATTTTTTTAATTTTAATTAAACTAATTAGTTATTTTAATTTTAATTTATAATTATTTATATTATAGGATAATTATTTTCACTAATATATTCTTAATTATTTACTAATTACACTCATTCTAAAATACTGTATCTACGGTGCAACAGACACGATGTGTGAGACAGAGGGAATATTTATTTAACCAAAATACTAATATATTTTTATCATTTTTCTTGGTTTTACTTCAATGTATGTTCTTTCTGAATTTGTGTACAATAAAAGAAATTTAAAATATTTGTATATGTGGATCAATAATGAAATATCAAATACTATTTTCGTCACAGTTCAGTATACTTATTTATTTTTTATTAGATAAATAAATAATATTTCTTCCATTCTGATTTTAAAATTTATTAAATTATTTAATTATTTTAATTTTAATATATAATTATTATATTATACAATACTTATTTTTACTACTATATTTTTTTTTATTATTTATTAATTATATTTTTTTAAATATTTTTCATAACAAATATTTACTAATATACTTCTCGAGCAATGACTCCTGTATTGAAAAATATTTGTTTTGTTGGATTCGATGATGCTGCAGGAAAAGATCGAGCAAATGGCCGATTACATAAAGAGACTCAAACAGTGCGTCAAATGGTTTCAGCAGCTCGAAGGGAATTACAACGCAGAAGTGCAAAAATTAAATAATTTGTTGGAGTTTTCAAAAAAGAAGTGTGATGATACCGGTAATTCAAAATTATTACGGTTTTGTCGTATTTAAAAATGTTCGTCACGGCGAAATTTATCTTCCTTTTTACTCTCACTTCAATGCAAATATTTTGCTAGAATCATTAATGAAGGCCAAAGAAGACGAGTTGAATTCGATTATTATGGAGCTAAGAAAAAATTTCGAAGCTCTACAAGAAAAGTTTTCAAACGAGGAGCGCGAGAAATTGGTACGACAATAATAATTTCATTACACGCTCGCAGTTTTTTCGCTATATATTTTATATAATATATATGTTGTCCATTTTATTATATAGGTTGCTGATTTAACTCAATCAGCTATATTATTTTCTAACATTATTTCGAAATAAAATAAAATAAAATTGATAGGAAACATTGGATTGTTTGGCGCGAGAAAGAGATGCTCGAATAGCTGCGGAAAGACTGCAATCCACTCTTTCTGAGGATTTGAGTCGAGCTCAACAAGACAATGCGAGTGTCAACCAGAAGGCGAGTGTCGTATTTGTATAATTTTTTATATATTTTTATTTTTATATCAAATCAAATATTTATTTATTTATTTATGAAATATGCAGATTCAGTCGGTTAATGAGATGTACAAGCGGTTGCAAGAGTACAACACGAGCCTGCAGCAGTACAATACCAAACTTCAATCGGAAGTTAATGCAACAAATGAATCACTGAAGCGTGTGGAGAAAGAAAAGGCTGTCTCTGTGGAAAGCTTAAGCACATTGAAGGGTCACTACACTGCTCTGCAAGATCAATACACTATGTCCAAAGTAAGTCAATTTTTTTAATTATCATTTAGTAATAAAAAAATATTGTAGTTTCATTTTGAAGTAAAAATGCATTACGTTCCCATCCCAAGTCTTGTTTACTATTTTTGTTCGTTCTAAAATAATAGTCTCGTTTCCATAAATAACCATATCACTGTAAAACTACCATTACTTTTTTTTATTATTATTACACAATTGCCATTATTTTTTACACCGATATACTCGTAAAAATAAAAAAATCTTCTGGGACGAAAGGAGTAATTATTAATTATTTTTATTGAAATTCATGCATAGTCAAATGAGCAGATATTTCCATAGAATAATACTTTTTATATTTTAATAAAAATATATCAGATACTCTTTGTTTTATTTCTTGTGTGAAATTTTATTTTTATTTTTTTTAAAAATCTATTTTTTAAAGGTGTCCCAAGATGATGCCGTGAAACAAAAGGAAGCAATAAGCTGCGAACTTACAAGTTTGAGGAGTGACTTGCAACAAGTAAGAGATGATCGGGATCGTCAGCTATTACAAGTACAAACTTTGTCGGAACAAGTATACAAATACAAAGATTGTGCCCAGAAATCCATCGCAAGGATCGATACTCTAGAGGCTAAAGAAAATGAATTGGAGGTTTGTCTTGTCACTCTTTAGTTATTTTAAAGGTTCCTATTGACGATGTATTTTTCTATCGATTTGATTAAATTTTTATTTGAAATGATCCTTTAATTGTCAGACAACATGCTTGAGTCAAAGCAATCAGATAAAACAATTGCAAGAGCAACTTGCTAATGCAGAAAAGAAATTGCAGGTGATTTACATATATATATATATATCATATGTAATAATATGTATACACATTGATCTTTGAATTTACTACAATTTTCTTATTTCTTGAGTTTTATTTATTTATTTATTTATATATATATATAGTTGTCAGACATGTCGGCCTCGGAGACAAGATTCGAATACGAAGAGCAAAGGGGATTAATTGCTGATTTAAAAAATCGATTAGCGCTCGCGGATTTGCAAATGGTAGAAGGAGAGAAACTTCGGAAGAAATTACATAACACTATCCTGGTATTTAGATTTAGCATACATTATACTTGAAATGATCTTTAATGTGAATTATCGAAATATATAATTGATTTATAGTATAATATTATATTTTTTTCGTAATATATCATTATTGATGCAGGAGTTGAAGGGAAATATTCGTGTATTTTGTAGAGTAAGACCTCTCTTGTCTGCGGATGGAGCTGAAAGTGATGCAAAAGTTATATCGTTTCCTACGTCGATGGAAGCAATGGGGCGTGGCATTGATTTAGTTCACAATGGTGAGTCTTTACACACACGTGGTTTATAAAAATTGTACAAAATTTTATATCGTTTAAAAACTATCTTAAACTTCCTTATATTACTCTGTCATCCAATTGTGTGCTCATTTGACCGGGCACGGATTTTAAGAAAAATATGTAATAATAGAAATTTTTACGGTTTTGGTAAAGAAAAATTGTATTTTTTTACTTAAAAAAAAAAGATAATAAATTTGGATGCCAACAAGAAAGAAAAATGATAATAGATTTAAATGACTGAGGGAATATTTCATAACAGTGCTTGTTCTACATGTGCTCTAACTGCAAAGGTAATTCAAAAATTTTATAACTGAAGAATCATTAATAACGAAAAGGGGTTAAACATAAGGGGTTAAACATAGTTTTTATAAAACTATAAGGGAGTCTGATATTATTTTTAAATAATTAAAGATTTAGCACAATTTTGATAAATAATAGGTGAATTTTATGTTTTTTTTTTTTTTTTTATTTTTCTTTTTCTCTAAATTTATGTCTTCTCTTTATTTGTTGAAAGGACAAAAACACTCGTTCACTTTCGATAGAGTGTTTATCCCTAATGAATCCCAAGAAGATGTTTTCGTGGAGATATCACAACTTGTTCAAAGCGCTCTCGATGGTTATAAGGTCGTATATCTATAACGGATCTTTAAATTCATTACCATTCGATTTAGGATGACGAGTTAAAAAAATCCTTGATGAAAAAATATATTAACTTGACCTATATCGATGGTAGGTTTGTATATTTGCCTATGGACAAACAGGTTCGGGAAAAACATACACAATGATGGGAAATCCGGGACTCCGAAATCAAAAGGGCCTAATTCCAAGATCATTAGAACAAGTATTTAAGTCAAGGGAAGCTCTTGAAGCACAAGGTTGGAAGTATGAAATGCAGGTGTAGATCAACTCAATTGGATCTCATTTGTTCTACTAATTTTTATCTCGAACTAATTATTATTACTATCTATTTTTTTTTTTTTTTTTTATGTAACTTTTAGGTGTCGATGCTTGAAATCTACAATGAAACTATACGGGATTTGTTAGCGCCGTACAAAGCTTGCTCTAATGCATCAAGAGGAGAGAATGTCGGAAAGCAATATGCTATAAAACATGATGAAAATGGCAACACTCATGTCTCGGATCTTACAATTGTCGATGTTTGCAGTAGCAAAGAGGTGTCGTATCTCTTAGACTGGGCAGCACAGAGCAGGTACTAAAACACAAGGGGTATTATATATCAGACTAAAATTTTATCAAATTTCTTTCTCAACAAAATTATATATTCTTTTATTTTACCAATTTCTTTCGCGCTTATTCTTCGTTCTTTTGACAAATCACACAAATTTAGGTCAGTAGGCAAGACTCAAATGAATGAACAATCTTCGAGGAGCCATTTCGTCTTTACTCTAAGAATTGTAGGAGTTAATGAGGTACTATATATTTAATTTCTAGTTTGTATCACGACTTACATCAGCATATTATTACAAAAAAAAATATTAACATGTTTATATTATTATCTTAGAGCACTGACCAACAAGTACAAAGTATCTTGAATCTTATCGATCTTGCTGGTAGCGAACGCCTCTCCAAAAGTGGCTCGACCGGAGATAGGCTTAAAGAGACTCAGGTTTATAAAGAACTTATAGATCTAAATGTATCTTAAAAAACTTTTCTAGCATTTGTAGTGATCGATTGCTTATCTTATTATCTCATTTGTTTTTATTGATTAGGCCATCAACAAGAGTTTGTCCTCACTAAGCGATGTCATATTTGCCTTGGCGAAAAAAGAGGATCATGTTCCATTTAGAAACTCCAAGCTAACATATCTCCTTCAGGTAACTATTCTTGAGTTTGAATTTGAGTGTTTATTTTAAATAATATTTTATATTGCATTGTATAAAAAAATAATATATATTTATTAAAAAATCGTACATAATGAATGATAAAAAAATGAGTTCTGGGAGCAAACTAAACAAACCCTATATTCAGAAACTTCGTGTATGTTTGTTTGTGGGGTTTTTTAGTTGATTTTATTATTTTAATTTTTTTTTTCAAAAATATCAAATCAAATAACTAATTTTTATTTATTATATTATATTTAAATTTAATTTTACATTTGAAATATCATATCAAACAATTATTTCAATTCAAAATTTTATTCGAAACCCCAAACCCCCCAAATGCTTCACGACACAAAAGTTGGATTATTACATATTGGTTAGGGATACAAAACATGAGTTCTTACATTCTTATCTTTTTTATTTTCTTTCAGCCATGCTTAGGAGGAGATTCGAAAACATTAATGTTTGTGAACATATCCCCGGAACCT
The DNA here is from genome assembly GCF_009805555.1 of Andrographis paniculata. NCBI lineage: Eukaryota > Viridiplantae > Streptophyta > Magnoliopsida > Lamiales > Acanthaceae > Andrographis > Andrographis paniculata. The sequence goes on along the minus strand of NW_026137585.1, from coordinate 1,584,088 downwards.
TCTTCGATGAGCGAGTCGCTTTGTTCCCTACGGTTCGCGGCAAGAGTAAATGCTTGTGAGATTGGCATTCCAAGGCGACATACTAATATGAGATCTTTCGATTCTCGTTTTAGCATTGGCTAATTCTTTTATTTTCTTACATATACGAGTGTCATTTCATGTTTGTTATCCTATCCGATTCTTAATTACTCGTAAAAAGTTGCAATTTCTAACCAAATTTCAGTTATAACATGTATAGGATAACATAACACTGCCTTTTTTTTACATACACACAATGGCAAGTGATTTGGCCCTTTCATATTCTTTGTAGAATGATCTTATTATTTCAACCATCTGAGATATTTTTTGATTGATTCAAAGTAAGGTTATGGATTAGCATTTGTGGATTTAATTTTTTAGTTTGAATTTTTTAGTAATAAAAATTTGAATTGTAATAGTTGTTTGATGCTATGTATTGTTAAAGCTGGCAAAAATAGGTCTGCTTTGAAAATTCGATCTGAATTTGTTCTTGAAAAATAAGCTTAAAATTTTTCAGACTAATTGTTGGCTTGACACACCAATGAACCGGGCCATGTTCGGACCCCCGAAGGTCTGATCGTGTTTGATCTGGCCCGATTTCTTGAAATTACTTTTTAAAATTTAATATATATATATATATATATTTCTAATGAAGTAATGACAAAATTAAAATATAGTTTGATGGTAATCGGTTAAGTTCTTTGTCTTAAATTTAGTTGTGAGTTTGATTCTCTGGAATTTTTATTGAATTAATTTAAAAGTAAAAAAAAATTGATCCAATTTCAAACTAGATCGTATTTGGGGCTCACTTGTTCAGACCAAATTTAAAATCGGATCAATTCGAATTGCCACTTCAAATGTTTTCTTCCAGGAGAACCTTACATTAATTTAATCATCGTTTGATATGCCATGTAAATAAATTTGCTACAATGGATGGACATATATTAAATTCATGAAATCATATAAATAAATAAAGATATTGATTTCTGACCTATCAAAAATATATAGAGTAATTTCGAAAAAAAAAAAAAAAAGCAACAATTTAAAACAAATTGAATGGATAAACTAATGTATATTTGGGCTCTTAAGTGGAAGGCCCAATGGGCCGAAAGCAGCAGAAGCCCATTGAGTTCTTAAGCTAAAAGGCATCTGATGGTGCAATGGAGAGTCGGTGTGGTCCAGTTTGATGTGTGCCGACGATAGTGCGTCATGCCAGCGGTTGGGTTCGTGGAAGGAAGAATGGAAGAATCACTTCTTGGATAATTCATCCATTTTCTCACTCAATCGAATATTAATGCCCTCCAATTCCAAATCCCCAATCTGCAACTTGCGTCGCACCAACTGCAATTCGCAATCGACCAGATTTCATGTAGAATAGCTTCTCCACTTTTTTCGCTCGTTTTCGGAGGTGAATTCGTTTTCGGTTGATTTCTGCTTGATTTGGCTGACGGCGGAGGGGGGATTGGCGTTTTCTGCTTTTCTAGTTTGGTTCGGAAATGGCTTCCGCAGAGAACGGGAGTTGGCTGTACGATTTGGCGCTGGAGGACATAGAGGTTCCCGGCGGCGCCTTCGCGGTTCATGAGTCGGGGTTTTCGTGGCCCATGCAAGCCTTGAATGGATCATCGAATGCTCGGTACTGTTTAATTAATCTTTCAGTGTGTAATTTATTTAAAAAAAAAAAAAAAACTTCGGCTGTTTAATTGATTCGTTGATTGTTTTGCCTTCTTTTTACCTTCAATGAATTCATCGTTTTGTTTATCTATATATTGATTGGTAAAATTTGAATGCCTATATTTATGTATTGATTGTTAAATCTCTGATGCTCAATCATTGTGAGATTCCATGGATTTATTTGTGGTCCTGTGGCTGTATTTTGGATAATTGATTTGCTAAGTTGTCCTGTCCTTCGTGAGGAATTTCCTGTTGTTACTTTTTGATTTTTCCCTTGGCTTCTCTTTCTTTTGTTTCATGTCAATTTCTGGATAAATTTGATCTGTTATGACTATCGAAGTTAGTTCTTTTAGTTAAATTGAAATTAGAAGTGCTGATTGGAAGGTTAGCAAAAGAAACATTTGTAGTCATAAAAGGATAAAGATTTGGTGTGTTCTTTTGTTTTTTAGTTTCGGTTAGTGATTTGAATAGTCTTTTGGATGTAGTAATGTTTTGAGAGATGAAATAATGGATTTTTATAGATAATCGTAATACTTGATAGATAGTTTTAACTGTGACTATGTAAAGATCATCAAATTTTGTATTGTTCATTTGATCCATCATAAAAAAACTGTATGTTCTCGAAATGGAAATGTACAATTTCATTATGGGTTAGGTTATCTAAACAAAAATATAACTATCTGGTTGAGAACTTCTATTGTCGAGTAGTTAAAAGTAGATGCGGCATTTCAATTTCTTTAGTTTAGTACAAGAAGTGTTTCCCTTTTTACGATGTTATGTACTCGAGTTTAGTATAACTGTAGGAGGAGTTTTTCTGTCATTTCACGTAGAAAGCAGTAGTGCAAAAGCCGAGCCACTTCTGAAGGCCCGTTTATCATTGGCTTTCATCTTTTTCTTTGTCGTTTTGTGGCGTTTAGATCCATCCTTTGTGCTCAATGCTATGTTGCGAAGAAAAAACACTCACAGATGATTTGTGTTGTGCTGTGTGAAACCTCTCGTTTCCTTGCTGTCACTGCCGATATTTATGCAATATTTCTTGCCACCATGAAAACATTCCCAACAAAGTGTGATCAATAGGATTATTTGTCGAATGATTTTGATTGCTATGAGAGCAATCCAATACTCTAATGCGGAGCCATGTTAGTCTTTTAACTTAGTATTGTCTATATCCCGATAAACGAGTCTTGAGCAATTGATGATTGAAAGGGTTAAACTGTTAAGAGATTATATCTTACATTAGTTATTTCTAGTAAATTGTCTTTTCTAGCTATTATGGACTGTGATCATTTAATGTTCGATTAATTCAGAAGACACTATGCACATATATATATACAAATACATTACAGCATTCCATAGATGTCTTTGTTTGTGAGGATTGTTTTCTGGTTTGGGCATTAGATATATATTCTTTTTCTTAATTTATTTCATTTGTTGTCATGTTGATAGTGTGGAAGGCGATGCCTTATTAAGAGAGTCAAAGTTGCAGAAGGAATCTGGATCAAAAAAACGGTAAAGAATCTTTTTTCTGATATACTTTTTAAATAAATAACAAATTTGTTCTAAACCTTTTTATTATAATATAAGCCATGCCTTTCGAACAATTTTGCATTTGCAGAGCTAGAACTGAATCATGTGCTCCTTCAAGCTCGAAAGCCTGCAGGGAGAAACAACGACGGGATAGGCTAAACGACAAGTAATAAATTCTCTATTTTTTATTTCTGTTGTTGCCTGTTTGGTTCATGATTGCCTCGAAGTCACTGTTTGTTCCGGTCCTCTAGGTTTGTTGAGTTGGCTGTGCTGCTTGAACCGGGGAGGCCCCCCAAAACCGACAAATCGGTCATTTTGGTCGATGCTGTTCGAATGGTGAATCAGCTCAGAGATGAAGCTCAGAAGCTCAAAGACTCAAATTCAAATCTGCAAGAGAAGATCAAGGAACTCAAAGTAAGAATTTCTTTCGTATAATTTGGCTGAAATACGATTGGATCTTGTTCTTCTCCAAATTCATTATAGGCATTTGGGTTTCATCTAAAATCTAGAGAATATATGCTAATTTCGAATGTTTTAGAATAACTCGATTGTACCTCGCTGTTGATTTGTTCATTTCAATACGACGAATGGTTTTCTGAGGAATCTTTTGATGTGGTGCTAAACGGTTGTAGGCTGAGAAGCATGAGCTGCGCGACGAGAAGCTAAGGTTGAAATCGGAAAAGGAGAAGCTGGAGATGCAGGTGAAGATGATGAATGGTCCACAGCCGGGATATATGGCGGCAGTTCCTCCACCACCCCCGCCAGCGCCGCCCATCTCAGCCTCGGGCAACAAGTTGGTGCCTATTATGAGCTATCCCGGTGTGGCGATGTGGCAGTTCATGCCGCCGACGGCTGTGGATACGTCGCAGGATCATGTGCTTCGCCCTCCGGTCGCCTAAACTATATAACTACTTGCTACATTCCTCCTTCCAATTGTGTCATACAGATATATATATATATATGTGTGTGTTATATTGGTTTTGTATGATTTGTGTGTTGTTGGATAAAGAGTTGGATTTGGATATGGATATGTTACAATGATGAATAGTGATATTACTAAATAAATTGTTTTTATGGGATGGGATGAGACCTCTTGAAATGGGTTTCTAACTTCACTTCACTTCACACTTGAGATATGATTATGTTTGTTTGTAATTGGCATGGATAGAAAATAATAGAATAGTGCTAGTCCAGTTTCAACAATTGGATTGGATGCAATATTGATCTGGGTCTCCTGGTGGTGGCGCCGGCGTAGGAGGGTGGTGTTGGTGGCGGCGGAAATGGAGGAGAGGAAGGTGGTGGCGGCAGATGGAGGTCTAGGGTTTAGAGTTCCAAAAAATAAATAGATAAAATATTTTTAATTAAATGTGTAAATTATAATAAATAAATAAAATATGCCATTATTCCATTCCATTCCTGTATAATTTGGAACCAATACCATGCATCATCCACCAAGATATTAATACAATATATATACATCAATCCTTTTGTTCACAATGAATAAGAATAATACTAACATATAAGTGAGCTTACTTGTTCACCCAAATTCATTTGATTTTTGGTGCTGCTCCATCTTCATCTTCAACCCATTCCTATTTCGGTCATTCTGTACACACCTAATATCTTCTTCATTCACATTATTATTATTATTATTTACACACTCTGCATCCTCCTCCAACGAAGACACAGTCGGCGGCGGCGTCGCAATCACAGTTTTGTTTACAAACCCCGACGCATCACCAGCACCACCATCATCGTATTCATTATTATTTACACTCCCTACATATTCAAGGGAACTGGCAGCGCTGCCCTTGCGAGCTGAGCTGCTGCTGCGGCTCCTGTTGTTGTCTCCTTCGTTATTTCTATCTATACCGGATATCCTGAACGTAGAGTAGATCGTAAATGGAAGCACACAAATGGGTAATCCAGCTAAAGATTGAGTCACAGCTTAAAGATCGAATTCTGGTCAAGGTTTTATAAAGCATGTATGTATATTTATATATAAGTAAATTTAACAATACATCGATAAGTTAATACACTCAATCAAGTTGCATGCTCAAACATTTAGGCCCGTATTTTAATAAGAACAGTAAAATAAATATTATTCCATAAGTCATCTTACATCAAAGGCAACCAACCGCACATCAAATTCCGATCAAGAACTTGGAGGGATGGCTGAGTGGTTTAAGGCATTGGTTTGCTAAATTACACATTTTCTTTGTACTACGAAAAACGTTAACACAAAATTGGATGAAGAAAAATGAATATAAATATAGATAACACAGAATTGGATGAAGAAAAAATGAATATAAATTTAGATGACTGAGAAAGTGGAATAAAACAACCAAACATACCTTCCGTGAAGACTCTTAGTAGTTTGAATGAAATCAAGAACAGGAACCAAGCCTTTTGACCTTGCTTCGACACCACGGACGGGATTTCTTTCGATCTCAATCTCCCCCCCACCGGCATCTTCTTCGTCTATACCACCAGCCAACATACACTGAAAACATGTCTACACCGGAGAAAGAGTATCATTTACTAAAATGAATGCATAGAATAGCATACACAAAACCTATTTTATCTAATCTTCGACATCGATATCAAGAAGGAAATACCTCGGAACTAAACCACAACAGGTTCGCGTTTTCGTGCATTTGAAGCTCTGCTTCAGATATATACATGTTATTCCGTTCTTCAGCAGCAATTTTTTCTTTCGCGCCTGTATTCAAAATATCAGATAATATGCCATTCGTGATTTCCGCCCTTTCCGGATGCACTTTACTGTTATCTGCATTTCCATTTTCTCCATAGCTGTCGATATTATCCCCCCAGTCCTTGCGGTTTTGCTTTTGACAAATATTCCACTTCTGGATTGCTTCGACAGTTACCCCAACATCAGAATTGAGATTGGATTCTAAATCGGGATTACCTCTAGCTGTAGAGTAGAAAGCAGGAGAAATGTGCAGAGCGTGTTGAGTGACTGAACCAGACTGAGAGAAAACAAGAAAGTAATATTTTTCCGGTGAGTTGTTCCTGCACACATCGTTGGCATTGCAAGTGTAAAATGCCGATGCAATTGCTCCTGTAACAGAACTTGATTTTCCAGTTGCAGCTGAAGCAGCGCCACTAACCGTCTTTTTCCAACTGTTATTACCAGATCGTATTCGGCTAACAGCAGAGAGAGTGACAGGAGGGCCATATGTACAGATTTGTTGCTGCTTCAGCACCTGTAGTCCTGAATTCGGAGACGTGTGACTGTTTTGTGCATTAAAATACGCGTTGTTAGATGGAGAACTAACCATCCCCCCTGATGGAGAAATGCCGAAAAGATGATTTGTCCCCCTGGAAGAACTGATCAAAATCCAACGGCTGTCGCTACTAAAACTTATATCCCGAATAACCTGCAAAAGAGTATTGAGGTATTTAATTCGCTAGCTGAAAACAGAATTATAATTAAGAATTAAAAGTTCAGAATCAGGGAAAGGAAGATGATGTCATCTTACAGCATTTGTTAAACCACGTTGCAGCCTGTAAAGATGGACGTATGTTGGTCCGGAAGTTTCTCTACTCTCCCCAGAAAGTCGGGGCATTATACGGAAAACATTAATGTTGTGTCCCTGAATCGAAGCTGTCACTAGAAGCACACCACTTGGATCAAAACACAGAGATGAAATAGGGCTCTTATGTGCCCTAAACTGACAAATAACACCTTTGCTGACGATGTCTCTTACAACGACCTGATAAACAATAAAGCCCAAATTTGCTTGATGGTTAAAATATGATACTCACAAACAAAAGGTATGGAAAAGAACAAGTATCTGTGTTCATTAAATTAAGTTCGTGGTGTTTCAATAAAGCAACTTGCTCTCCATAAAAGGAGCATGCCTACCCAACCTATAGCTGTCAAAATAGCCTAACGGGGCAGCCTAAATACATAAACACAATATTCTCAAAATTAAAACTAAGCTAAGCATATCGTGGTCAAAAATGCTCTTCATTTCCTTTCGCAGTTGCAATCTATAGATTAAGTTATGGACTAATTTGAAAGTTCTTAAGAAACTAATATAAAGTATAATATTAAAATTATGATAGATAAATTTTAAAAAGATATATAACATAACGTAACAAAATATTATATTTAACTCAACAGGTTCAACCTACTTTAACGGTCCTACCCGACCATCTCAAAACAAATAAAATGAAATAAAAATCGAAATAGAAGCAATTATATGAATTCACTGGGAGGATATAGCATCATACCATTCCAAGACTCTCTGCATCCACTCCTTGTCCATTAGTCATGCCATTTACACTAATATTAGGTGTCCCGGTCTGAAATCTTTTGCCTTCAGGCAACTGCTCGGTATAGTAGCTTGATAGCTTCTTATATCCCATGTCCCCTAAAGTCACAATACCAGCCGCAAGATGCTTACTTGACTCTTTTGCATAGTGTGCAACAAGGCTTACGTTTGTAGGAGGAGAGGGAAAACTAGGAGAAGAGGAGAGATGTTGCGGCATCACACGACCAGAATTTGTAACTGTAACCTGACTTCCACTATAAGCCATCCATCGAGGGCCAACTGCAAGGGGTCCAAGGCCTATATCTGCAGATCCATAACATCCAGATGGCACTGGGTTTGTAAGAATTGTATACTCCTTCTCCAATGTAGCAGCATTGAGACAATGTATCTGTAAAACTAGGTGTATTATTGCCTGAATAAGAAAGAGGTGAAAATTGCAACAAAAAAATGCAAAATCTTGCAATATTTGGCAGTTTAGAACAAACCTGAGCTGATTGCAAAACAGCAACAATTCGGGAGCTACATCGCACAACAAGGACAGCTGATCGAAATCTTAAAAGATGTACATATGATTGAGATCTCAAGGAATAGAACCAAACCACTGTAGGAACATATTTGTCATTAAATGATCCTTGTCTTTGTTGGAAAGTAACATTATAAAGGGTATCTAGTCCATCTTGTACATTAGTGTCACCAGAAAAAGATCCATCAGCACAGATTGCCAGCAACGGGTGACTTCCAGAAATCCTATTTCCAGAATGATCTGATGCCACAGGTTTTGATAGCATCTGCATAAACGAAACTGGACCATCGTGCCTGGATACTAATTTTCTAATGTCATCGGCTACTTCTACATCCCAGATCTGAAATCCATAACTGAAACCCAGAAGAAGAACCTGATGTGTCAGACCACTTTCAAGTTCAAGTTTATCAAATCCAGCCCAGGAGACCTGAAAATCGAATATGTACATATAATGGAGCTATTTTTACATGGAACTAAATAAATACATGAAATTCAAGAACAATACAGTTCAAACAGTTGATCTCAAATGAGTTTTAAAGCAAACAGCAAAATAATTAGTTAAAAATAAGAAGGCAACAATCATGTACCTATAGAATAAGCCTAAACCTGTGGAGTCAATTTGCACATTTTAGCAGGTATTGAAGTGATAATACTTAAATGAACCTTCTTGTACTCTCTCAATGCATATTCCAACCATGGTTCATCAAAGTGAATTAACAGTTAGGTTGAGGGTTTGGGATTCAAGTAAAGGAAGAACCACTTAAAAAGGTTACATATAAATGAAATTTACAAACTAAAATTGAAAAAATTTGCGACATTTGAGATTCACATAAAAGATTTGTGCATCAATAACGCAAGTAAACGTTATCAAGATATAGGAGTGGAACATATAATTTCAACAGGCTACATGGTAATTGATGTTGTATCATCCAACAATGTAAATAGCACTGCATATAACAAAACAATATACCCCAACCTATGCATCAAGGAAGTAAAATTATTTGTCAGGTCAGTATAATCAATCTGTAAATGAAATAATTGAAGCAAGGAACATGAATTCAGCCTAACATGGCAAAATTACTAAGAGGGTAAAACATTTTCTTGGCAGTTTCTAGTTCCATCCAACCAATATAACAATACAAAAACAAAAACACACAAGCACAAGCACAAATAAGCATGTAGTGACAACATTTCCTTCAGGCCAGACAAAAATATAAACGCTGCTATGAGATTCGAAAAACAACAGCACTTTATTCAATACTCATGTAATAGACATAAAATTGAACTAAAAATGTAGGGTTTTTCCATGGGAGACAATAGATGATTCTGCTGTGTCAACAACTTCTCAACCTTACATTCCCCAACTCCAAAACAAGCATAATAAGATTTAAAAAATAAAACAACACTCTGTACATAAAAAATAGCTTGAATAGTGACAAACAATTTTCTCCATCCAAGTACCTTAGCTAAAAAGTAACATTCAGACATGCTCAAACGCACTAGCAAAAATAATTACTATTTCAGAGATTAAAAATTTGCATTCCCAACTTGCATAAACACACCCATGACAACAATAATCATTTCCTTTTCCCAACAATTTCATTCATGATGAAAACAATGCGGCAAATTTGAATACAAATCCAACCAAGCAAACAAATACTATCAATTCAAGGACTTGTTACAATAGTCATCCTAGAAACAATCATCAAACGAATATCTCATTATTAACTATTTAAAGCAAGCTGATTGCAGGATCATTGACCCCACACTCTACGCCTAGCAAAACCACCACAATTCACCCAATCAAATTCCAAAAACCATGAATTTCAATACAAGAAACAACAACAAAAACCATCAAAAATCTGCCACCAACATTGAAGTAAGAGATAAAGAAGAAATTCCACCTGATCATGGCTGCCCTCACCATCCCTCTCAACAATAGCCGATGCAGCAGAAGCAGCAGATCTTACAGTAGAGGCCACTGTGGATGCTCCAGATGACACAATCCTCAGATAACCAGAAAGTGTCCTGAACGAACTTGGAAGGATACCATTGTTATGCCTGCCAAAGCGTGGCACCACTGCGCCACCACCACCACCACTTCTCTGGCTATCATTCCTCATCCCCAAAACCACCACCAAATAGCACTCCACAAACACCTTTTTCTCACCTCTCCAATTTTAACTTAACCACGACAGAACTGCAAAACAAAACACTTCCAAAATCATCAAATTGCAACATCAGTGATGAACAGATTGAATCGCCACCGAAGCCTTCTTCCAATAGCTTATTCAAATTAATCCCGTATATATATATATTATATTTATATTATCCGATCGTAGCTTGCTACCAATGAAACTGAACAATACAGAACAACAATATCTCCAAAAACTCCTTTGCGGTATGTACAATTTCTTCCTTTAGTCCGCTTGTTTCGAACAACACCACAAACCTAACTCAAAATGAATGAATTTTCACACTGAGCAACAACAATTCATCATCTAACAGCAATAATATACACAAGTAGCTTGTACGATTTAAATTTTTAGGGTTCCGCCGGGAAGAAACAGATGCGTGTAGAATCGTTAAGTTAGAGCGAGAAAGTGAAGAGTCGAAGCAGAGAGAGAATTATGGATTGGGATGAACTAAAGAAATCGAAGACGACTCTTCGAATTACGTCTCTTTGCCCAATTATTTTTCGTCTTTCGAGAATCTATCTGATGAGTCGAACACAAGACAACTCCGCCGCACGTCTTCTCCACCACGGTCATAACCAGTTTTTTCACCGCTGTCGGAGATGGGAATGCGCCACGCGCAGAGTCAGGGAGTTTCTGCACGCGCGATCGTCGAGACGACACGTGGCGTGCTGGGAATAGCGAGTGGTGAAGAGGTGCGTCTGTGGGAAGGTGATGGATGATGTTGTGATGGAGATCAGATCCAACGGCTGGAAATGTCTGTGCGCTGGAATGGGAGAACCGAATTGTTTTATAGTAATTTAAAAAAAAGAAAAATCGGAAATGGTCGGATGGAATCCGGGAGAATGTACGAGGCATTTTTCGTTGGCGGCAAGTCACCAAAAACGACGCCGTCTCGGTATATTAAATTGGCGGGTAGTAAATTAGGGCTTTTATGTTTAGCCTCGATCAGGCCGGGCCTGGATAACAAAAAAATAGTTTCGAGTTATCCTTTGGGCTGGTCAGCCTGAGCCCAAATCAAATCAGTCCCGTCTCATTTGGCCCAGAATTAAAACTCATATTTTTTATTAAAAAATTTAAAATAAATATCTTTATATTCTTTTTTATATTACATACAAAATATTTAAAGAATTTTATAAATTACAATATATTATATAAATATTATTATATTTATATTACATACTACTAATAAAAAATTAAAAAAAAATGTATTTTATATTAATATAATACTAATATTTTAATAAGCCTAAAAAAAAAAGCCAACCGTTACTTTATTCGGGTGGAAGTAGTAATATAAAAAGAGGCAAGAAGACATCTCCCGCCAGGCGCCAGCGATGTATCTGTCACTGCCATCTCGAGATCCAATGACACCCATGCAGGGTTATAATCACCTGCATCGCACTCAATCTACAATCATTGCTCCATACCTTCTCCGCCATCAATGATTCGTCCACGTGTCCTATAGGCCCCACATAAATTCTCCGCACGTGCTGGCCGATCTCCCACGTGAGAGCCGATTTTTTGCTGCCTTTCCTTTCCTCCCCCATTGTTCATCCCCTGGAGGAGCTCCATCCTCCGACCCTCTCCCGATCTCGTGATTTCTGGCCGCTCCGGCGACGCCGCCGCCGTTAATATCTCTGCCGTCGCTCCGAATTTCCGGCCTTGAAGCTTGGAATTTGCATTCGTTTGATTGAAAAGAATCCGAACAGCGATGGAATCTATTTTGGCCCGAGCTTTAGAATACACCCTCAAGTATTGGCTGAAATCGTTCTCCAGAGATCAGTTTAAATTGCAGGGAAGGACCGTTCAGCTTTCCAATTTAGGTAGATTCTCGTGCTTTCGATATGGCTTTAAGATGCATTCTGAATCATATATTTTGTTCGATTGTGCTCGCGTCTGTAGCTACCAATGGAGGTTTTGGGGATTTTTTGTTTCGGCTTGCGTAATTGGCAACATTTTTTGTGGTAGATATTCATGGAGACTCGGTGCATGCAAGTATAGGACTTCCGCCGGCGCTCAACGTCACCACCGCCAAAGTTGGGAAATTGGAGATTATAGTTAGTAATTCAATTCCTTTTACTTAAACAATTATAATATCTATTAGATCATGGATTTCGTATTGAGGTTTGGATTATGTGATTTGTGAATCGTGCTGGTTCTGGGCTAACATAAAATATCCTCTTAATCATGAAGCTTCCACCTGTAAGCAATGTTCAGTTGGAACCAATTGTGGTGCAAGTTGACAGGCTTGACCTAGTCTTGGAGGAAAATGATGACGCAGATGCATCTCTCAGTTCGAGCAGGTTCTTCCACAGTCTCAGAATGCTTACTTTAGGCTGATCAATGGTTTTTGGTAGTTCTTATAGCTCGAAATCTAACATAAATATTTGTTCCTGCAGTGCTGTGCCCTCCTCCGGTCCTGCGAAGGGCAGTGGGTATGGATTTGCTGATAAGGTTCATTGCTGCTTCCTGTTGCGTGATTGCATAATTTTGTGCTATCATAATCTGAGACTATTGTTGTTTGGTTTTAGAGCATATTATGATTTGAGTTGCATAATAAATTTTATGTCAGTCTGTACTTGTCAGATTGCAGATGGAATGACATTACAAGTGCAGACTGTAAATCTCTTACTTGAAATTCATGGTAGAGGTCGAAGGAAAGGAGGAGCAACTTGGTAAGTTTTGGCCCTTTGCTTCTTAACGAAGATTTTCATGATGAAGATCCACCCTTGATCCATAGTGAGGCAAATTCTAATATCCAACTAATCATCCTTTTTAGTTTTTAGTAAAACTGTTTTCTTTTAGGTATTGAGTATGGACAATCTTTTATTACCTTTGCCATATTGTTTCGCTTATGAAACACATTTACTTGGGTACATGAGGCATCTTGGAAGATTTTTTTTTTTTTTTTTTTTTTTGCAATGGAAAAGTGATATCTGTAATGATTTATGAAAGTTGTTTCTGGAAGAATAAATGTAAGTTTCTACAAACAGCCTACCATTAGCTGCTATTAGCTTGTGTGTTTTCTTGAATGATAAATGTGGCCTTTACTAGCTGAACTTGGCTTGAGTGAAGCTAGTTGCTTAAGAAGTCTCTAATTCAAGCCTTTGTGCATGCAAAAAACCTCATTGGGAATTGTTTCTGAATTGTAGTTTATTGTAATGTATGAATTGTTTCTTTTATATAGAGGTGTGAACGATAAAGTCAATTTGTTATAAACAACTATAGATGAATCTATGAGGGGTTATGGTTTGATGAAGAATCTAGAAATTATTGACATTTTGATAAATGCTAGATTATAATTTTGTTGGAAAAATGAAGAGCGTCACCTTTTCCTTTTTAGAATTTTCAGTGCTTCCATTATTCTATTTCCATTCAACAGGGCTTCACCCATGGCTTCCATCACTGTCCGCAACCTTCTTCTCTATACAACAAATGAAAACTGGGAGGTTATGCTCTAGACCATTCTAAGAATTGTTGGTTTATTTGTAGCAGGATCAATTTTTGCCATCTGAACTAACTGCTCTCGCAGGTTGTAAATCTCAAGGAAGCTAGGGACTTTTCAAATGACAAGAAGTTCATTTATGTGTTCAGAGTAAACTAGCTAACTTTTCTTCTGTACTTACTGTTCTCCTTCAATTCTTTATGAATTCCTGAACTGCTATAGAGGTATATATGAATGAAGAGCATGCTGTTTATTCATCGCTATTCTCCGTTCTTTCTGAAATGGCTTCCTGGGCGTAGTTTCCGTAGTCATTCTTGGATACCATTTCTCCATTTCAGATATTGATTGACCAATATTTCTACTTTTTGACAAACAGAAACTTGAGTGGGAACATTTGTCTATTGATCTCTTACCACATCCGGATATGTTCTCGGACCCAAGCTTTTCAAAGCCTGATGAAGGATCTAATAGAAAAGATGAAGATGGTGCTAAGAGAGCATTCTTTGGCGGGGAGAGATTCATTGAGGGAATATCGGGGGAAGCCTATGTAAGAAACTTACTGATACTAATGAATTCATCTTCTACGGGAGATAGTTATTTCTTTACCAAGCGCAAAAGAAAACTTGAACTTGTTTCTATGAAATATTATTTTGACATGTGTTTCGCTTATGAAACATTTCAAATACTTGAAATGTTGTTCATCTACAGATTACTATTCAAAGGACAGAGCTAAATAGCCCTGTGGGGCTTGAAGTGCAATTGCATGTTTCAGAAGTTGTTTGCCCAGCTCTGAGTGAACCAGGCAAGTATTTTTTTGTTAATGCCTTTTTTGGTTCTTCTTGGAGTTTCTCTATTTTTAACATAACACCTCATATTGGTAGGTTTACGAGCTCTTCTCCGTTTCTTTACTGGAGTGTACGTTTGTTTAAATAGAGGCGATGTGAATCCACTTGCACAGAATGTATGATTTCTTCAACTTCTTGTGTTGAGTATATTTTCTTCAACTTGATAACAATTTGCACTCCACCAATGAGTGTTTCAATAGGTATCAACTGTTTTGCCTCTTTCTTGACAGCGGTCTGTAGAAGCAGCTGGTCGTTCTTTAGTCTCTATAATTGTGGACCATATATTTCTCTGTATAAGGGATTCTGGTAAGTTTTTCATCCAGAGAGCCTATGCCTATTTTTCTTTTTTTCTCTCTCCTTCCAAATTGATCAGTTTGAATGGATTGTACTTGTATTTTCCCATGCAAGTGTTGCTTTATTTTGTTTAAAATCACAAGTAGTCCTTTTCTTTTCTAAATCTCGTTCTAACAATCTTATATGGCTTGCAGAATTCCAGCTAGAACTTCTGATGCAATCACTATCCTTCTCTCGGGTTAGTTATGTTTGATTTAAAGAAAAATCACATTTCAATGCATGCAAAATTCCTTGAGCCAAGTGAATGCATATGCCTGTGTTGAGGTTTTTTCCTGCTTGGTGAAAGACTGAGGTTTCTACAATTGATTCAGGCAAGTGTTTCCGATGGAGCAACTGCAAAGTACTTGACCCAGGTTATGGTTGGTGGGTTTTTCTTGAGGTGAGTTGATAATAGTTGCATTACCGGTTTGGTGCAACAACCATTTAGTGTGATCATCTCATGGACTTAAATAAATTTTGTGCTCCAAACAAGCATGGGATACTGGGTTAGAAACTAGGTACAAGTTAAGAAACAAGTGTCATGATAAGCATTGCTAAAGAATATGGATGGCAGGGTCCTGACAAATTGCAAATAGCTGGCTCTCTTGGTGTTATACTCTCTACAATCAATTTCTGAAGCCCTCATTTGAGCTTTTGATACTTAGTTTTAGGTTAAACTTTAAGATAAGATCATTTGCTTTGGAAAGCATTTGTATTAAGGGCATTCTATCAGAGCTTCTACTTGCAACTCAAATTTAGTGTTTTGAGATTTCATTTGATATAATATTTTATCAAAAGGATCTACCCTTCTGAGCTATATCTGGGGGTTTGAGTAGTCGTCTGAAATATAATTTTATTGGAACAACATTTGGATAATGTTCTTGCTTTTCAATGTCCATTGGATTAATGTATATTTTTCCTGATCTAATGAAATATAATGCAGGGATACGTTTTCACGTCCTCCATGTACCTTAGTACAGCCTTCAATGCAAGATGCTTCAGTAGAGTTACATGACCCGGACTTTGGTATGATGTTACTGCATAGGTTTTATATATGCTTCCTGTACGGATTTTCTCAATGTATGTTTCTTTTATTTATTCATCAATATGTGTTTTGTTGATCGTACAGCCAAGGACTTCTGTCCTCCAATATATCCTTTGGGGGATCATAAGTGGCGAGTAAATTGTCATGTGCCCCTGATCGGTCTCCATTCTCTCCAGTTATTGCCGTCCCCAAACCCCCCAACATTCGCAACCAAAACTGTTATTGATTGTCAGCCCCTGATGGTTGGTATTCCACATTAAGTTTCTATATATATCCATATATATATTCTGTCTGAAGAATCTTCTCACTGCTAATGCCCATGTATCTTCTTTTGGATTTCAGATTCATCTTCAGGAAGAATCCTGTTTGAGGATATCATCCTTTTTGGCTGATGGAATTGTTGTTAGTTCTTCTGATGTACTGCCAGATTTCTCAATCAATTCCCTTTCTTTTAATCTTAAAGGTTTGGATGTTACAGTACCACTTAAGATAGGAACACAAGAATGCTTGTCCAATGATTGCAATATGCCATTTCAGAGTTCCTTTACTGGGGCAAGGCTTCATATAGAAGATTTGATATTTTCGGAGTCACCTTCCCTGATATTAAAGTTACTGAACCTAGAGAAGGATCCTGCATGCTTCTGTCTCTGGGAATCCCAACCAATTGATGCCAGCCAGAAGAAATTAGCCACTGGAGCTTCTTTAATTAGTTTGTCACTAGAAACTGGCCATAAAACAACTAGGAGCAACAGTTCTTGTGAGGACTTATGGAGATGTGTTGAGATGAAAGATCTATGCCTCGAGGTAGCAATGGTGACTGCGGACGGTAGCCCTCTAACAAATGTCCCACCTCCTGGAGGTGTTGTTAGATTTGGGATTTCTTTCCAACAATATGTTTCTAATAGTTCTGTGGAGCAACTATTCTTTGTTCTAGATGTCTTTGCGTATTTCGGCAGGGTCAGTGAACAGATAGCTGTAGTGGGGAAAAACAAAAAGGAAATAAATGATGAGGCTTTAGGTGGAAATATTATGGAAAAGGCTCCTGGTGATACTGCTGCAACTCTAGCTGTGAAGGATCTGCAACTAAAATTTTTGGAATCTTCTTCTTCTGATACCAAGGGCATACCTCTAGTTCGTTTTATGGGCGATGGTTTATCTGTCCAAGTCAGCCATAGAACTTTGGGTGGTGCGCTTGCAATATCATCTTCTGTCCGGTGGGAGAGAGTTGAGGTGGACTGCACTGATACCGTGAATGACTTCAACCATGAGAATGATTCCGACTCAAATGTTCTGAGAAGTAGTAATGTTGATCAAAGAGAATATGGTCAATTAAGACCTGTGTTTTGGATACATAATAGCAGGACAAATGGATCAAACCATAATTCTTCTGTGACACCATTCATAGATGTGTCCACCGTCCATGTAATTCCATATAGTGCACAAGATATTGAGTGCCATAGTTTAAATGTGTCGGCTTGTATTTCTGGTGTCCGCCTTGGTGGGGGAATGAATTATACTGAATCATTGCTTCATAGGTTCGGGATTCTTGGTCCTGATGGTGGGCCGGGAGAGGATCTTACTAAAGGATTAGAGCAATTATCTAAGGGACCATTATGGAAGCTTTTCAAAACCTCTCCACAAATTATGGATGGGATTCGAGAGAGTATGAACTACTGCTTGTTTACCTACCGTTTCAATTCCTCTTACCTTTGATATTTCACATATATTGACTTTGCTGTTTTAACTTTTCCGCCCAGATGGAAGTTCAGAAGATGGAAAGGATCACACCCTCTTGCATGTCGGGCCACCTGATGATGTGGATATGTCTATTGAATTAAAAGATTGGTTATTTGCTCTTGAAGATGCTCAGAATATGCCAGGTAGTTTCCTTGATTCAGAAGAATGTCATAGAGAAGAGAGGAGCTGGCACACGACATTCCGGAGCATACATGTCAAAGCGAAAAGCAGCCCAAAGCTTGCAACAGCCGACAATAATCAAACCAGTGAAAAACAGAAGCATTCTATTGACTTGATTACTGTAAGGACTTGCTCTCATTCCTTATATCAGCATTGGCCTTTTTAAGTTCAATTTAACTTTACAAAAAAAGTTGTTTGGCATGAAGATGCTTATGAACCATTCTTCTTCCCTATTAACTTAAGATTTCACCTTTTCACGTTTACTTGGCTGGTGTCAGAGATTTTTCTACATTTTACATGGTATCTTTTTCATCAATTCATGTCATTCTTGGTCATTGACAAATATGGAATTTGTTTAGTAATGGAGTCGAATGAAAAAACACTTTGTGGGTGTGATTCCTTGAAGTTTGAATTTGTATTTGGGGTTTGGGAATTGTAAAGAAAGTTCAAATCAAATAGTGTTTGGTGGGATAAAAGTAGGTTGTGATGTTATGCTTCAAATGAAAAATTGATTTCTGTGTAATTTACTAAATAAAAAATAAGTGTTTAATTTGATAGTTTTGAGGGGAAATTTTTCATAAGTAGTATGTGACCAAAACTAGGCCTTGAAAATGAGTTCTATCATTCTTAATAAATCACTTACACATTCACCATTACTATTTTGCAATGTTGATTATCTCTGAAATCAATCTATCAAATGGTTGCAGGTTGGCTTGGATGGATTACAAATCTTAAAGCCGACCTCGCCCCAGGTAATGCTATCGAATGGCATTTCAGAGAAAGAGATCTCACCAAATGGTTCCAAAAGCGAAAAGCAATCTGTTGGCAAGCATCAAGGTGTCAACATGGCAGTTGACATTGTAGCTTCTGATGAAGACGATGGTAGTGATGCAATGGCCAAGTGGGTTGTTGAAAATCTCAAGTTTTCAGTGACTGAGCCGGTAAACCGAGTTGCATTTTAGTGATTTTATAATGACTGATTTTGTTGTCCCGCCTTCGCTTGGAATCACTACATATGCTAATTTTACTTTGATAGATTGAGGCTGTAGTAAAGAAGGATGAGCTACAATATCTGGCTTATTTGTGCAAGGCTGAGGTCGAATCTCTCGGCAGAATAACTGCTGGAGTCTTGCGGATCCTCAAATTAGAGAGCTCTGTCGGCTCAGCAGCAATCCACCAACTGAGCAACTTAGGTAATCTCAATTCAATTTATTTAACAACCATCTTCAAAATAATCGTGCGCCACTCTAATGATTTAAGGCTTTCTTTATTTAAGCGTTTTGGATGATTTTGAAAATATCAAAAAAGTTGGATATTTAATCCAGTATGATGTTTTCTGAGATAAATAATTATTTGATGCTATTTCCTTTTTTACAAAAAAAAATAATAATAATCTTTTGTTAGATGAATAGTGCCTAATCTTTTAGAAATGTGAATGTAAATAGAGCATAAGTTTTAAACTTAACATAATATTCTATTACTCTCTTTGTTATCCAGATGTATGCATGTGGGTGTATATCTTTTGCCTTTTATAGTAAAAAATATGAAAGAAATAGTATGACCTTTTTTTAAGAAAATGTATTGCATCTTAAAAAAACAAAAATAAACATAGATTTGGATAACAGAGGGAGTATTATTTTAGCTCCCCCGGTAACCTCTACATTTCTTGACATTCTACACGACTTTCTTGATTATTGTGTTCTCTTAATATGCAGGAAGCGAAGGCATTGACCGGATTTTCACCCCGGAAAAGCTAAGCAGGGGCAGCAGTGCCAGCTCTCTGAGCCACTTGCCATCCGGCAATGCGGACAGACGAAGTTGGAACTCTGGCACAGAATCAACAGTGGCTTCTCTAGAGGCAGCCATTGTCGAATCACAGAAAAGGTGTGCTGCTCTTGCAGAATTGAGCAATTGTAAATCGGAATCAGAATCAGAATCAGATTCATCATCCCGGAAATACCTCAACAATGTGAAAGAGTTGAATGAGAAGCTCGACGGCATGAAGAAATTGTTGGAACAGCTGAAAAGTGAGATTTTGAAGTAAACAACAGACAACAAACACAGGTAACAGTTTTTCTCCAAGTTCATCTCTGCAATTCTTTTTGTATTCAAGGTGTTTATATATATATATATATAGAGAGAGAGAGAGAGAGAGAGAGAGGGAGGGAGTTTTTAGTTGCAATTTTGTAGCATTGTAAAGTGTGGTTGAGGTTTATTATGGTGATTCTAGATTGATGTGGTATTGTATTGTATTTGTTTTTGTATTTGTGTAGCAAGGATGGCAATGTCATGAGCGCCTCTCTCTCTCTTTGTACAATTTTGGTAGAAAGGAAATGATTAATTCAGATCGTGCTTATTTTACCCGCTCTAAACACATCCAGATAAAAGAAAATTTATATTTTTTATATTCCAATTCAAAGTATCAAGAATTAAATATAAGGAAAAAAAAAAAGAAAAAAAAACCTAAAAGAGCGCACATAATTTTTTTTTATTTAAATTAACATTTGGAAAAAGTAAAAAAATTGAAATAGTATTTTTTTTTTTTTTACATTTTCAATAAAAAGAACCCATGATAAAAACACACAGCAACAGCAACTGCTTATTTCCTTATCCATTTCGAGTGCACAAAATCAAAATATCACACTTATGGCGACCGCTTCCTTTCTCCAATCCCTCCCATCAATCCCCCGCCCATTCCGCCCACCCCCACGCGCCTCCTCACACCCCCACGCGCAGCCGGAACCCCCGGAGTTCCCCACCCCACCCTCGGAGACGACGACGAGCGCCGACAAATTCCCAATCGAGAAGCGCCGGCCATCGGAGATCATCCGCGAGCGGCGGCGGCGGCGGCGGGACTTGCCGGAGCCGCGGAACCTGGAGATCGGGTGGAAGCGGACGAAGCCAATCCCTCTGGAGAAGCCAAAGGGATACGTGATAATGGATTTTCTGGGGAAGCTGGCGGGGCTGATGGAGGGCGGCGAGTTCGGGTCGGCGGCGCTGCTGGCTAAGGCCGGCGAGATAGTGGCGGAGAGGGCGAGGGAGGAGGCGGAGGTGCTGATGGAGGAAGGGGAGGTGGAGGGAAGGATGGTAGTGGAGCTGGGGAGGGTGCTGAAGCTCATGGAAATGGATCTCGCCATGCTCAGAGCCGCCGTCAAAGATGACACCGCCGCCGACCGCCTCCGCCAGGCTCAGGCGCGCTGCCGCCAGGCCATTCTCGTCGCCCGCTCTTTCTGACCTCACCCCACCATATATATATATCGTCATGTTTGATAATACTAGTGTTTTTATTTAGTTTGAGATTATTTTTATGTTAAATATAGAAGGAATATTGATATAGTAATATGTAAAACAATCCGTGTACCAATCAGAATTCAGCTCGCAAGCCATGCAGATCGGGAATGAGAGTTTGATTTATTTTTTTCTTAATGTGAAAACTCTTGGTATGAGGAACCGGCAAGAAAATCACATTAGGCGAATTGTTAGTATGATTGATTAAACTTGGGCTCGTATTTGAACTCATGACCTTACAAATAATTTTTTAGATCATTTTTTACTGGACAGAAAAAATGACAATTATATTCGATTAGATCCTTGGTAAATAAGAATTATTATTTTTTTTAGAAAAATGCAAAATGTATTGTGAGTTTACAAGATCTAATTTCGTTCAAAATAATTGAATCTAGCCACCAACAGAAAGGATCTTCTGATCAATCTAAAGATCATTTAGAATCTATTACTAACGAGGATTCTGTTTCAGTAGACATCCGAAATCTAAAAAAAAAAATATGTAATATATTAAATTCATTTAATCTCTATTAACGGCCGGCGTCATATTCTTTTCAATTCATTTCTATTCAATAACTACTGATATTACATCATAAAATATACTAATATTTCTTATTAATATATTAATTTTTTAAAATAAATAATATGTTTAGTACATTTTTATTAAGTATAGAAGTGTTACTAAAATTGAAAGTAAACACGGAATAATTCCATATATTATCAAACATGTTAAACCTCAATTATTGATTATGTGCCTAATCCAATGATTGAGATATTAACTTTAAATTACACTACTTTCTAACATAAGGTCCAAATCTACTATTAGTATTACTAATATTGGGAATTGGATTGAACACACACCTCCTAAAATCACATAATCCTTGTTCAACCCAAAACTTCCTTGTAGTTATAGCCACCCTTGTATTAGCAGACGTAGGTAAAAATAGAATTATAAATACTGTTATTTGATTATTCAATTTTATTGAATTACCAAACAAAATTATAAATTTTGTTCATTAACCATTCAGTTTTACTGAACACCAGTTTGACAAGGGTAGGCATATTATCAACATATAATAAGTATCTACATCAAACTATACTTTTAACTTAGTTTTTCATGCCATGCAATTTCTCCTTTGATTGAGTCTTCAATCTATCCTTAATTAGGTAATTCCACAAAAATCATCAAACAAGAAATAAACACCTGTTACTAATAAGTTACTATCCAAATTTTATTATGATGTTTGTAGTCGTATTTCCCTTAAAAGTTTAAGTTTAATGAAGAAATACATCATTAATTACCTCATTAATTTTAGTATGATGTTATATAATCTTCGAACAATGCTCGTAGAGTTAACTCTTCCGCTAGGCGATAAAGCAACAAGTCGATAACTATGCAAGAAGAAAAAACATAATTGGCATAAAACAAATAGACGATTGAACTAAAAGCCGTACCTGTCCGTTGCCGTTACGATATATAAAACTGATGTAGACAGGTATATCATAGATCAAACAGGTGGATCATTCAACTGCTGCTCTTCGATATAAGACATCTCGCAAACTGCTGAAAAAGCCGACAACACAAGTGCACCGGGATCGGACTCAGTAGTGAGAGATTGAAAACAGAGCACACAAGACAAATGGGAATATATATATATATATATATATAGATTCGGATAATAATGAAGCATAGTGAATATAAAAGAGTTACACAGTGACATAGAAGATTTCAAACATGAAAACTAAGTTTGGCCCCAGAAAGATTCCAAAGGAATGAGTCAAAGTGCTGAATCACATATCTTACATTGGTTTTTACCTTCAAGATGATCCAGGAAGCAACAAAACCGAGCTTTTCGAAGGGGCATAAATTGCATCATTGAAAGAAAGGTTTCGGACCAGTTCAATAGACATGGATCGTTGCACAACATGTATGTTTTTGAAACCTATGATAAAATAAGAGAAAGAGAGGAAAGTTGAATAATTCATTAAAAAAATAAGAAGAAGAAGAAACAGACATGAGGACAAAAGCCGGCAGGCCTGCAGACGTAATCAAACAGAATCAAAAAATTCTATAGATACAAAATACAGCAGCTACAAATCAATGGTAGCCTTATAGTTTCTCATACTCTACTTTTCTATAATTGGTCGACTGGATATACGATTTTCAGAGGCGACAGCAGGATGGGGAAACAAAATGGGATTTTTCGATATGCAGATGGAAAGGACAAGCTACTGATGTTGTGTGGGACTTTGGGCAGCATGGGAGATGGACTGCAGATCCCTCTAACGATGTATGTTCTAAGTTCAGTGATCAATGACTACGGGAAACTAAACACCAGAATCACTACTAGTTTGGTTGACAAGGTAATGAATGATACAATTTCTATGCAACTATTCGTACTAATTTCCGAGTAGTGAATTTGATGCAATTCTAGATGTAAACATTGCAATGCTAATAAAATTTCTCCTTTCATGTTACAGTATGCACTCAGGCTACTCTATGTTGCAATTGGGGTGGGATTATCAGCTTTTATTGGTAGGTTATGTTCCTAGAGTACGCTACGAAATGATCGTGTTTTCTTTTGTGGGATTCCAAGAACTAATTTTGCATGATGCATTTTCACAGAAGGATTATGTTGGGCAAGAACAGCAGAAAGACAGACTTCTCGTATGAGATTAGAGTACCTGAAGTCCGTTCTGAAACAAGAAGTCGGTTTCTTCGATTCACAAGAGGCAGATTCATCTATTACATTTCAAGTTATTTCCACGGTCTCGTCCGACTCCAACACAATCCAAGTTACCATAGGAGAGAAGGTACTAATATACTGTCATGTAAAATTAATCTTAGTGCAGCAAAGATTAAATCCCTGCCATGGCAAGAAAAAAAATTAATGTGAACTTCCAAAACAAATCATTTTCTCAGCCATATATAAGATGAGCATGTAACGATGTTGATTGCAGATACCTGATTGTGTTGCCTACCTGTCGTCCTTCTTTTTCTGCCTGGCGTTTGCGTTCATACTGTCATGGAAGCTCACTTTGGCTGCCATACCATTCACCTTGATGTTCATCATCCCGGGACTTGGATTTGGTAAGATGATGATGGACGTGGCAATAAAAACAATAGCATCATATGCAGTCGCAGGAGGCATCGCAGAGCAAGCAATTTCTTCCATCAGGACGGTATACTCCTACGTTGCAGAGAATCGAACCCTTGAGAACTTCAGCAATGCACTGCAAAATACAATGGAGCTAGGAATTAAGCAAGGCATGGCAAGAGGTTTGATGATGGGAAGCATGGGAGTCATCTACATTAGCTGGGGGTTTCAGGCATGGATAGGCTCACTTCTCGTCAGCCAAAAAGGCGAAAAGGGCGGAGACGTATTCGTAGCAGGATTCAATGTGCTCATGGGAGGATTGTGAGTTCATCGTTCTATACAATCTTCTCGACTTAACTGGCTGATATCAGTCTCTATCTGTAACTCTGTTTTCGTCATTGCAGAAATATTCTGACTGCCCTTCCAAATCTCACTGCAATCACAGAAGCAAAGTCTGCAGCCATTCGAATAACAGAGATGATCGATAGAAGACCAGCCATAGATTCTGATGATAAAAAGGGAAAAGCTCTGTCTTATGTGAGAGGGGAAATTCAATTCAGAGGAGTATACTTCACTTACCCTTCAAGACCGGAGACAACCATTCTGCAAGGCTTAGATCTTACAGTTCCAGCAGGTAAAACTGTCGGTCTTGTCGGAGGCAGTGGCTCAGGAAAATCTACCACGATTGCATTGCTGCAAAGATTCTATGACCCAATAGAAGGTGAAATATTATTGGATGGATATAAAATAAATAGACTCCATCTCAAATGGTTGAGATCCCAAATGGGACTGGTTAATCAAGAACCAGTCCTCTTCGCAACATCTATTAAGGAGAATATATTATTTGGTAAGGAGGGAGCATCAATGGAAGAAGTAGAGAAAGCAGCCAAAGCAGCAAACGCCCATGACTTCATAGTAACACTACCAGATGCATACGAAACTCATGTAAGAACGACGTCTCTGTTGAGAAACAATTTTACTGAACATTGTTAGGTCTAATAACAGCAATACATGAAAGTTATTGGTAAGTAAGATTATATAGATTGAACTGACCTGTGTAATGTGGAATCTTCAGGTTGGACAATTTGGAGTCCAATTGTCAGGGGGTCAAAAGCAGCGGATAGCCATAGCAAGGGCCTTGATAAGAGATCCACGAGTACTGTTACTTGATGAAGCTACAAGTGCACTTGATACAGAGTCTGAGCAAATTGTCCAGAAGGCTATAGACCAGGCATCCAAGGGGAGGACATCCATTATTGTTGCTCATAGACTCTCTACAATCAGAATGGCCAATCTGATCGTGGTTCTCAACTCAGGAAAAGTCGTTGAATCAGGCTCGCACAATGAGCTTATGCAGCTGCATGGTGGAGAGTATGTCAAAATGGTAGAGCTGCAAGAATCAGCAACTGCAAACACTGCCACAACCAGCTTAAATTATCCAATGGGAAGAAATCAGTATAGGATGATGATACCTCCTCCCAGCCCAGCAAGTGTGATGTCAAGCCCACGTACTCCTTCCGTGCACCCATTTAGCCCTGCACTTTCCATAAGTACACCTTATTCAGCTCCTTACTCTGTTCAATATGAGGGGGCATATGATACTGATGATGAAGATACACAGCAACCGGCGTATCCAGCTCCATCACAATGGCGGTTACTGAAAATGAACAGACCAGAATGGAAAAGAGCTTTACTCGGATGCTTAGGAGCAATAGGCTCTGGAGCAGTCCAACCAATAAATGCCTACTGTGTGGGGGCACTTATAGCAGTTTACTTCAGAACAGAGAAACCATCAATTCCATCTCATGCAAGGATTTTCTCTTTTATATTTTTAGGCCTCGGATTCTTCAACTTCTTCACCAACATTCTCCAACACTACAACTTTGCTGTCATGGGAGAAAAGTTAACTAAAAGAGTCCGGGAGATGCTTCTGAAGAAACTGATGACTTTCGAGATAGGATGGTTTGATCAAGATGAGAACACAAGTGCTGCTATATCTGCAAGACTATCCACAGAGGCTAATACAGTTCGTTCACTTGTTGGGGATCGCATGTCACTGTTAACTCAAGCAGTTTTCGGAGCTACCTTTGCATACGCTCTGGGGATTGTTTTAACATGGAGGCTAGCCCTTGTCATGATGGCAGGTCAACCCTTACTCATCGGAAGCTTTTATGCAAGGAGTGTTCTGATGAAGAGCATGTCTGCAAAAGCTCAAATAGCACAAAAGGAGGGAAGCCAACTTGCAAGTGAAGCAGTCATTAATCACCGAACTATAACAGCCTTTTCATCTCAGAAACGAATCGTTGGGCTCTTCAGAGACACACAAGAAGGCCCAAGAAAGGAGAGTGTCAGACAATCTTGGTTTGCAGGATTTGGCCTCTTTAGCTCACAATTCCTCGCAGCAGCTTCAACATCCTTAGCTTATTGGTATGGGGGCAGGCTACTGGTACAGGGGTTGATCACTCCTGAGAGACTTTTCCAAGCATTCCTAGCACTTCTATTTACAGCATACACCATTGCAGAGGCTGGAAGCATGACAAATGATTTATCCAGGGGAAGCAATGCTGTTCGATCCGTCTTTGCCATCCTTGATCGGCAGAGTGAGATTGACCCAGAGAACCCGTGGCAACCAGACGCAAGGAAGAGCAGCAGAATTAGAGGCCGGGTGGAGCTAAGAAATATTGTCTTTGCCTATCCATCAAGACCTGAGCAGTTCATCTTAAAGGGCCTCAATCTTAAAATCAGTGCAGGAACAACTTTAGCATTAGTTGGCCAAAGTGGTTCAGGAAAATCAACAATCATTGCCCTCATCGAGAGATTCTATGATCCAATTAACGGCTCAGTAACTATTGATGACAGGGACATCAGAGATTACAACTTGAGAACATTGAGATCACACATTGCATTAGTCAGCCAGGAGCCTACCCTCTTTGCAGGAACCATCTACGATAACATTGCCTACGGGAATGATAATGCAGGGGAATCAGAGATCAGAAAAGCAGCACAACTTGCAAATGCACATGAATTCATAAGGTATGCAATATATAAATATTTCATAAATATTTCCAATCCTGCAGTCCACTTTACAAAAACATGTTCATATTTTCATAACAGTGGAATGAAAGATGAATATCAAACTTACTGTGGAGAAAGAGGAGTTCAGCTCTCTGGAGGCCAGAAACAAAGAATAGCATTGGCCCGAGCCATCTTGAAGGACCCTGCAATCTTGTTACTTGACGAGGCAACTAGTGCTTTGGATAGTGTGTCAGAAAGTTTGGTACAAGAAGCACTACAGAAGATGATGGTTGGTAGGACATGTATCGTTGTGGCTCACCGGCTATCCACAATAAAGAAATCGAACACCATTGCTGTGATCAAGGATGGGAAAGTAGCAGAACAAGGATCACATTCAGATTTAATGGCAATAGGAAATCGTGGCTCATATTTCTCTCTAGTCAAGCCACAAGGAGGGAACTCTCCTTACCGCTAAAATTAGGGATATATAAAATTTATAAATTAAAGAACCAGGTCTTCAGATCCATGGTTTCTCACCTATGTACTTCCTGGTAATAACTTCAGTATAAATTTTGTAATTCGGAGAGGAGAAATTCTATACACCCAAAATAACATTAAAAAGAAAAAAGAAAAAAAGAATCAACTTATTTCAGAATATGTAAGGATCATTTAAAAAGAAAAAAGTGAAAACACAGGGCACCAACTTACCAGTCTTTACCTTTAAAAACGCATGACCCCATCACAAAGCTATATTTTGTGCAGCAAAATGATGAGCAGACCTGGAAATCAATGACACCATGACACCTCACCACCAATCAGTTTGGAAAACACATTACCCAGACAAGTTTTTCTTCTGTTGAGGTTTTTTCTTATAACCCCAGCAGAACATTGCTACTGGGTGGAGACCATAGGGGTGTGGAACTGTTTTGCGTGCTAAAAATTGTAAATTTTAGTGAAAGCCATTGCTTTTGACAATTCATTGCATTTTGGAGCTTTAGATCAAAGTCCAGGGTAGCAAGTGTTCCAGGTAACAGTGGAAATGCCAATTTTGTTAAGGACAGAAACACTGAAAGTGCACCAGTGCAAACATCTGGATCCTATGTTTATCTACGTAGTGTTACCATTTACTTACACCCTATTTCTTTCATTTACTTCTGGAGTTACTAATGATTTCCTCAATTTAATACTAGCTACTAACAAATTAATATTTTCTTTAGTATTGAAACCATAAAGTTGCTTTGCAAGGACAGATGTTCCATTTCAACTTGGACTAACGTTTTCTTTTTCTATAAATGCAAGCTTCAAGAACAAAAATGAGAGAGATAGATCTAGAGAGTTAAGAGAATGCATCATTACAATCACTATTTGAAATGATTCTCCTGCATTATTGATTAATGTGGACAGAAGAGTTAAGAAATGATCCCCAAGAATGATTTAAGTACAGAAATGACAAGAAGCTATATTTTAAAGAATCACCTTCTTTGGCAATAGCAAAAGAGAATGTATAAGGGAACATTAATTTGTCATTACAAAAATAAAAGTGTCACAAAATCCAGTGATACTACTTAAAGAAAAATAATACTAATAAAAGTTATCCCTTGTTATCAGTCCTTGGTGACCGCCACATGATATTGTTGACAAAATGTTCACCAGAGTAGAAGTAGCGTCATTCAAATGAAAAAGAACAAAATCGAGAAGGACAATGGACTGCATACACTTAGAGAAAATGAAAAAAATTACTCATCATCTTTGTAGGGGTATTCCTCAGGAACTTGCTTCAGAAGTTTCACTTGCATCTCAAATACATCGTCTCCTTTAAGCATGTCATGAATCCATGTCACCTCAGTTTTCATAGATACCTAAATAAGGGAAACAAAAATGTAAGACTTATTAAGATTGCAAGACTTGAACTGGCCTTGATCTGTGAAATAAATTCAACATACAAACTTATTCTATCGCTAGATCACCCCAGCATGAGGCAGAGGCAGAAGCAAAATGTGAGGTACCCTATTGGTTACACAAGCTTTTATAAGGGTAACAAGGAAAAACAAAACCACTCATACTGTTACTTATTCTACAGCTTCACAGTTCTTGCACAGCGGAATCATGCAGTGACAGACATTATATCAATTTTATATGCCAAAATAACAGTCCAAAGATGTAAACAGTAGAATGTATAAATTAACACATCAGACAACAGCATTGAAGGTATCAAATCGGCATGTGTTTGGGAAAAAAAAAGCTCACCATCTCAAGAGCTCCTCTGACAACTCCACTTAAAATGCTGCAATAGTGAAGACCTTGGCAAGTATCAGGAAGCTCAACAAACTCAACCAAAGGATTATCCTCCAAAATTAGACTACAGGTTGTCCCCTCTGTGTCCCAATTAGTGACCGATGCAGTAACTCCCAAAAACATTTTGAATCCAACCTGTTATATAAAATATTAATAAGAGATATAAAAACACAAAAATCTTATATGTAGATAAAAAGGTAATGTTTGCAACAAGCACCATATTATTAGTTTCAGCTAGCTACATCTTTTCTGAGTGAGCTTCATTAACTTTATGCTGCAATGGTTCTGTGATGGCTACTCATAAGCATGTATCTAATCTAAGGTTGTGTTTTCTGGAGAATTTTTGAAATTTAAGTGATTGGTTATGATTTCAAACCAATTTTACCACTATTCAGTCAGCACGATTCTTAATTAAAATATACAATTTACTCTCACAAAACTTAACATCGAAATACTATTTAAACTAAAATTCAAATAGGAAAACCCAAACTCAAATCAACACAATGAAACCCAATTTTTTTAATCCAAAGACATCAAAACAATTACCTATTTTTTATTTTTTATATTATAATAAAAATCAATTTTATATTTAAAATATCACATCAATACATATTTATATCATGTCATACAACTATTTCAATTTAAAATTTTAATCAAAACTCAAACCCCCAAACAAACACATCCTGAGTAATTGTATATACATGGTAGCAAAATCATTGTTGAATAAATATTTTTGGTATGCAGATAACGATAATTCCTCTCAGATTATCTAAATATTTACCAAACAGAGAAACCACTGCAGTGCAGTGATGGTGGGATACAAACTCTAATACACATCATAACAATAATCCTAAAAGGTTTAAAAATCAAATTCTTTGATTAATCAACAAGATAACTGTACAAAGTTGGGAGATAATAAATCAACAAATAGCACGAGTGTACGACCTTGGCAATCATTTCAGCTGTTTCTCTAAAATCAACACATCTCGAAACATTAGATTTTGCGAGAAATTCATCCACTAGACGCACTCCGATGTTATATCCCCTGAAATGAACAAAAATACAGCAGTGTCCATAATATTTAACACATAACTAGTGTAGCAATTGGAGAAGAAAAGCAAACATTATTAAGCAAAAGAACTTGCGTGACTCTTGAAGATTCGGAACTCAATGAGAAAAGTTAAAAATCACATTTGATCGAGCTGTTTGTTGACCTCACCCACCTCCTCCAGATCGGCGAGCAATTGGCGCACGATCGCGCCGTAAGTCAGCGTAAACAGCTCTGCATTCTGCACCAATAGTTATAAAACCATCAATCATACATTAAGTTGAAAACTATCAGTGTGCGATAGAGCGAAAGAGAGAGCACTTACCACGCGATCAACGCTGGCGAAAATCGCGTCGCCGGATTTGGGGACAGCGGGAGCCATGAAAGATGGGAGGGCGGTGGATCTTCTTCAACGGTAGGATTGAGTCAGGATTTTGATTTGCGAGGCTATTCAGGATTTGTTGATTATTATGGTCTCGAAGACCACCTCGGCGGAGCTGTTTCGCATCCGCAGCGTAAATATAAAATAATAATAATAAATTATTACAATCTCCGACCGTTGTGTAAATTATGTTTAATTTTTTTAAAATAGCATTAATTGTATTATTTTAAATATTAAAAAATTAAATTTAAATAATTATTTAATGTAATATAAATAAATATTTATATAATATTTTAGTATAATATAAAAAATAAAAAATAAAATATTTAAATTAATATTTTTAAAATAAATTACTATTAAATAAATCAAATGGATTTTAGAAAAATGTATACGGCTCAAATAAAATAGATAGTTTATTTGATTTATATTTAAATTTGAATTGTTTATTTATATTTTATTTAATTATTATTTTATAATATTTTTATTTAAGAAAATATTTCTAATTTATTTCTAATAAACAGTGTGAAGATTGATTTTTAAAGTACACAAATGTACCTAACACCAAAATCCGTCCAAATAATTGTAACCAAATTTTTATACCAATTATTGAAAAGAAATTTCGCATTATTGATCCGGAGACTGCACGCACACCCACACCACCGTTCATCAAACCACAAAATGCTTACTATGCACGTGGTGCCCACCTCCTACTTATAAATAGATTTGGGTTTTTTTTTTTTTTTCTTGAAATTGAGAAAATTTATTTTAAATTTGATATTAAAATAATATTTGATATAATATTTTGTAAGCAAAAATTTATCGAATGCAAAATTCAAATAGTAAAATTTAAAAAAAAATTTAAAAAAACATACCCTTAGAATTTAGTTTTTACATGATTTGCTTTTGAAATTAAAATTTTTTATTTAAGTTTTATTTTAAAATAAATATTATTAAATAAAATAATCAGTTTTACGAAAATATTAGTATAATGAATAATATTAAAATAAATTTAAAATTATAATCAAATGCACTTTTTAATTTCTCAAATTATATTATTTAATTACAGGTTTTTGAAAAAAATATTATAACATGTCCCACCAAACATTATTAAATGGTACATCTATTTATTTTTATTAAGTATATGTTTATATTTTGAATTGTTCAATTATAAAATAAATATTTGTAATATTTTAAAATTTGGTTGGGCCAACTTTCGATCACGTCAGATCATTCGAAGTTAACTGTAGGTTAAATAAATTGAATAAGCTATTTATCTCAACAATTTTACTGAAAAAATTATAGAGTTAAGCGTGTCTCGTATCAACTTGTAAGGTCAGTTTACGATTTTGACATGTCCAATTTTACGTAACTTGTGGGCCGGGGTATCATAATATTTTTAAAATATCTCACTTTTTTTTTACAAATTATTATTTTACCATCACATTATTTGTGTAAGAGTTTTTTATATATTTTTTGAATTTATTTTATTTTATATACGAAGTAATTGTATATATAATAATATATTTATAATTTAAATAAAAATTAATAGCATTTTAGTATTAGTGTATAATAATTTTTTTTAAAAATATATATTTTGAAGAAAAATTGAACAAATATAACCATGAAATGAAAGGGAGTGTTTGTTTGAGGGTTTGGATTATGATTTGAGATTTGAAATAGTAAAATTTTTAAATTAAAATAATTGTATGATATAATAAATTTGTTCACTCTAACTTTTCTTAATTAAACAATTTTATATAAATATTATTAAAAAAATATGAATATATACACATTAATATAATATATATATCATCCCTTAATAAAAAGTCAAAATTTAATACAAAATATTAATATTTTTTATATTATCAAATTGTCTGTACCATACAAAAACAATCAATTATATTTGAATGAACAGACTAAATATATTAGTATAATTTTAAAAATATATTTGATTAATTTTTTTGAATTAATTAATAATACTCCCTCCATCCAGACATGTCAGCTACACTGTAAACACTATATTTTAGGAATGATGTATAGATAATTAAGAATGTATTAGTGAAAATAATTATTTTATAATATAAATAATTATAAATTAAGATTAAGATAACTAATTAGTTTAATTAAAATTTAAAAAAATAAAATTAAAAAATTTAAAATAAGATTAAAGTATGTAATTATTTAAAAAAAAAAAAAGTGAGTGGGACGGATAAAAACGGTAACGTGGAGTATCTGGGACGGAGGGTGTATTTGATAAAAGAAAAGGTGAGTGGCATTCCAACGCCGGAATAGCGCGTAGCTTCTCATAAACTGGTAAACAATTTCCTGGCACACAGAAAACTACAACCTTGCCTTCCGCGCAAGTCATATTTTTATTGTAATGGTCGTCCGAACACGTGGCTTTATTTGATTGGGCCTCTACGTAAGGCGGTTCAACCTAAAGTCGGTGCGCACGCCTATTTAACGTGCGTTCTTCTAGCAAAGGTTTCATTGCTACGGAATTGCAGTATACCCCCTTCCTTCTCGATCCTTTGTTTCTCCCGATTACCGTCGTCAAGGTACGATTGGTTGCAGATTTGATTTCATTTTTCGTGTTACTTTTTAATTCCATTTTTCGCTCTAGTGTTTAATTTCATTGCTGATAGTGTGTACGTCGTTAAATTTGAATCTGGTGTTTGATTTCGTTGGAATTGTTGCGTCTTGAATTTTTGGTGGTGTTAAATTCTCATCGCTCAGATCTGGTTCCAAAACTCCTCTTCTATTGTTCCTCGCGGTTGGTGATAAATTTTGGTTTCAGTTTTCGTGTTTGTGTTTACTTTCCTTGATTTATTTGTCGTCGGTAACTTTTGGAGATGGATTTCCGTCGGAGATGCGTTTTTGCATCCGGATCTGAAGTATCGTTTTAGAACTCTGGTGGTGTTGACTTTCCATCTAATAGATCTGGTTCTAATACAAATGTCTTGTTGTTCTGCCTATTAGATATAGGCAATTTATTTTCTAGATCTATGTCGTTGGAATTTGTCTGCGCACACTTTGGTTTTTGTAGATTTGTTGTTGCGTGAGCTTCTTTTAGTCAATGATTTGATTTTCTCTGTAGATTCTGTTTTGCGGCGTTCAATCTGCTTAATATCAAAGATTGGATGATCTATCTATAGATAGATTGCGTTGTTGTTCAACCTTCTTACTAATTCGAGTTTGTTCCATTGTACAGATGCAGATCTTCGTCAAAACCCTCACCGGCAAGACCATCACCCTCGAGGTGGAAAGCTCCGACACCATCGACAATGTCAAGGCCAAAATCCAGGATAAGGAAGGCATCCCTCCCGATCAGCAGAGGCTGATCTTCGCCGGAAAGCAGCTAGAGGACGGCCGCACACTCGCCGATTACAACATCCAGAAAGAATCCACTCTCCACCTCGTCCTCCGTCTCCGCGGTGGGATGCAAATCTTCGTCAAAACCCTAACGGGCAAAACCATAACCCTGGAGGTCGAGAGCTCCGACACCATCGACAATGTGAAAGCCAAGATCCAGGACAAGGAAGGCATTCCTCCGGACCAACAGCGCCTGATCTTCGCCGGTAAGCAGCTCGAGGATGGCCGCACCCTCGCCGATTACAATATCCAGAAGGAATCGACCCTCCATTTGGTCCTCCGTCTCCGCGGTGGGATGCAGATCTTCGTCAAAACCCTCACCGGCAAGACTATTACCCTCGAGGTGGAAAGCTCCGACACCATCGACAATGTCAAGGCCAAAATCCAGGACAAGGAAGGCATCCCTCCGGATCAACAGCGGCTGATCTTTGCAGGCAAGCAGCTCGAGGACGGCCGCACCCTCGCCGACTACAATATTCAGAAGGAATCCACTCTCCATTTAGTCCTCCGTCTCCGGGGCGGGATGCAGATCTTTGTCAAAACCCTCACCGGAAAGACCATTACCCTCGAAGTTGAAAGCTCCGACACCATCGATAACGTGAAAGCCAAGATCCAGGACAAGGAAGGCATCCCTCCGGACCAGCAGAGGCTGATCTTTGCAGGAAAGCAGCTCGAAGATGGCCGCACTCTCGCCGACTACAACATTCAGAAGGAATCCACTCTTCATTTGGTCCTCCGTCTCCGTGGTGGGATGCAGATTTTCGTTAAAACCCTGACGGGGAAGACGATAACTCTGGAGGTGGAGAGCTCGGACACGATCGACAATGTGAAGGCGAAGATTCAGGACAAGGAGGGGATCCCGCCGGACCAGCAGAGGCTGATATTTGCGGGGAAGCAGCTGGAGGATGGGAGGACGCTGGCTGATTACAACATCCAGAAGGAGTCCACCCTCCACCTCGTCCTGCGCCTCCGTGGCGGTGCTGGTGCTGCCTTCTAGAAGGTAGTGTGTTCTGAGTTGGTAAAGAAGGGTAGTGTGTTGGATTGATCCCTATTTGCTTTGCTTGATTGATGCTGTTGGTGTGTTGTGATGTGTTTAGCGACTGTTCTGTGTGATGAATAAATTCTTCGTTCCTGCTTATCATGTCTTCGGGCGTAATGTTGCTGTTACAGTAAGGTTTGGATGTATAATGTGGATTTGGTTTGTTCTATTCTAATTTATCCAGACAAAAATCATTGCAATACGAATCGGATGTGGTAACAAGGATGGTAAGGTTTGTTTGGGTTTGGATTTGAGTTTGATGTTAGTGGTAAATTTTAGATTATGAATTAGAATATTTTAGCGGTAAAATAAGTTTTCGTAAATATGCATAGTAACTTTTATTTTTTCATTATTATTATTTATTTTTATTTTTTTATTATTATTATTCTACGGAGATAGAGTATTTTAATTTTGTTATTATATAAATTCTTGTTTAATATTTATAATTTTAAATATATTTTTTAAAAAATTAAAAATATTTAATTTTAAAATAATGTAGTATATTTTATATTTTTAATACTATTTTTTATAATATAATCAACTAATTAGTTTATTTGAAATGATATACTATAATAGTGTATTTTATTATTAAATTTGCATTTAAAATTTTAATTATTACTATGTGAGTAATATACAGAAGTTATTTTTTATTTAATTTTTTATTGATAAAAAATAAATATTTATTTTTCTTAAATATTAGAAGAATAAAATATAATGAAAATATATAATTTTTAAATATATAAAATATTTAATGGGAAGGAAACAATAGAAATTTGAAAGAGTTATCACGTGAGAGTAAACTTTAATTGGAGTTCTTCTGGAAGAGAGAAAAACCGATGTGGCATTAGTATTAGAATCAAAAGAAACTCTACTTGGGGGGTTCTGCATTGTGGATTGTCTTAGGAGGGTTACCAATTCTTTCCTTTATATATATATATATTTTATCCGTCCTTAATCCAAAATTATTTAATATTTTTTTTATAATTATTTTTATGACAGAAAAAATATTTTTATTAACATATTAATTTTATTTTATCTAAATTGGGCTCAAATAAAGAACTTGGCTCATACTTTATTCAATTGGGGGCCTCTAAGAAAGATTGTTCAACCTACGGTCGGTGCGCACGCCTATTTAACGTGCGTCCTTCGAGCAAAGCCTTGGTACATTGCTTTGGATTGCAGTCTTCTCTTTCCTTCTCGATCCTTTGTTTCTCTCGATTACCGTCGTCAAGGTATGGCTTGTTGTAGATTTGATTTAATTTTTCGCTTTCGTGTCTAATTCCCTTGCTGATTTGTGCGTATGTTGTTGAAATTCGATTCTGGAGTTTGATCTCGTTGGAATTGTTGTTTATAATTCCGGATCTGGAAATTCGTTTTGAATTATTGGTGGTGTTGAATTCTCATCGCTCAGATTTGTGCTAAGACACATCTTCTATTGTTCTTCGGTTGGTGATCATTTTGGTTTCGTTTTCTGTGTTTGTGTTTAATTTCCTTGGATTTATGTCCGTCGGTAATTTTGGGAGATGGATCTCCGTCGGAGATGTGTTTTGGCATCCGGATCTGTTTCTAATACAAATCTGTTGTTCTTCTTCCTATTCAATTTATACAATTCTTTTTCTCTACATCTATGTTGTTGGATATTCCTGCACACATTTCTTGCTATTTGTATATCTGTTGCGTGTTACTTTTTTGAATCAATAATAGGAGGTTGCATATGTAGGTTTTGCTCTCGTTGTTTAATCTGCCTTACTAATTCGAGTTTGTTCCATTGTACAGATGCAGATCTTCGTCAAAACCCTCACCGGCAAGACCATCACCCTCGAGGTTGAAAGCTCCGACACCATCGACAATGTCAAGGCCAAAATCCAGGATAAGGAAGGCATTCCTCCGGATCAACAGAGGCTGATCTTCGCCGGAAAGCAGCTCGAGGACGGCCGCACCCTCGCCGACTACAACATCCAGAAGGAGAGCACCCTCCACTTGGTCCTCCGTCTCCGCGGTGGGATGCAGATCTTCGTCAAAACCCTTACCGGAAAGACCATTACCCTCGAGGTCGAGAGCTCCGACACCATCGACAATGTGAAAACCAAAATCCAGGATAAGGAAGGCATCCCTCCGGATCAACAGAGGCTGATCTTCGCCGGTAAGCAGCTCGAGGATGGCCGCACTCTCGCCGACTACAACATCCAGAAGGAATCCACTCTTCATTTGGTCCTCCGTCTCCGCGGTGGTATGCAAATCTTCGTCAAAACCCTGACGGGGAAAACCATAACACTGGAGGTCGAGAGCTCCGACACAATCGACAACGTGAAGGCCAAAATCCAGGACAAGGAAGGCATCCCTCCCGACCAGCAGCGGCTGATCTTCGCCGGCAAGCAGCTCGAAGATGGCCGCACTCTTGCCGACTACAACATTCAGAAGGAATCAACTCTGCACTTGGTGCTGAGGCTGAGGGGAGGAATGCAGATCTTCGTCAAGACCCTGACGGGGAAGACGATAACTCTGGAGGTTGAGAGCTCGGACACAATCGACAACGTGAAGGCGAAGATTCAGGACAAGGAGGGGATCCCGCCGGACCAGCAGAGGCTGATATTTGCAGGGAAGCAGCTGGAGGACGGGAGGACTCTGGCTGATTACAACATCCAGAAGGAGTCCACCCTCCACCTTGTCCTCCGCCTCCGTGGCGGTGCTACTGCTGCTGCCTTCTAGAAGGTACTACTGTTCTGAGTTGTTAAGGAGATGTCCGGTGACTGTTCTGTGAATTGGTGTTTTTAATGAATAATGCTGTTCCTTCTATTATAAAGTAGTCATGTTTATGTTTGGATTTGATATTTGACTTAGTAGCAGGGGAGGGTCACCCTGCTAATTTATCCAGACAAAAGTAATGGTATTATGATGTTTAATACGTAAGTGGCGTGGGCAGATTCGACTCTGGATAATTTGATGTCATTATAAAAGAAAATACAATTTATATTAGTTATATATATTTATTTATGATTAATTGTAATCTAATTTTGATTTATAATTTATTTTTTAAGATAATAATTCTCGAGTTCACTAAGAACTTCTACAATATAGCAAAATAATAAATATATAAAATTCTTTAATTTTATTGATATAATAAGATGAGCTAGACGATTTAGTTGGGTTTTTTTTTTTAAAAATATATATAAAAAAGATAAAAATAAAGCCTGGTTTTGGATGAACATTTTGCTAAGAGAACTATTAGAGGAAAACAACAATATCTTTTTTGTATAATAGGTTATATCAAAGTAATATTTCAATTTTAATAAAATAAAATATGTTTTTTTAAAAATTAATATTATTATTCATTAGATAATATATATTTCTTTATTATCATCTAAATTTTTATTATTTTTAACAAAAATACTCTTTTTATTTATTAACAAAAGAATTTTTTTATTATTATTTTATCTATTTTTTAAAAAAATTATATCCAATAAAATAAAAATATAGAATATAAAAAAAAAATCCTATCGGATTAAATACTCTCCGTCCCACCGGAATTGAATCATTTGATTAAAAAAATATTATTTTTAATTAGTTAATAATAATTAACTATGATATTATTATATTTTTTTATAATTAATAATATTTATAGCTTTAAAGTAATTTAATATATATAATTAAAAAAATTAAAATATATGTTTAAATATTTAAAAATTATATAACAATTAAAAAATATATCATATTATTTTGTAGAGAATAAAATTTTTTATAATATACAAGTAAATAAAAAAAAAATTGTTTATTTATAATTAACATAAATCAATTTTATAAAAAATATGTTAGTTTTAAATATAGATAAAAATATTTATTTTTTTTAGGAAAGAGTTAGAAATAAAAAGATTTTTAGTAGTCCTATATCATTTATGATAACGATATATAATGTTGTATGTTATCTAATTAATTAAATTGATTTATATTTATTAAATATATTTTAATTTAATAAGTTTTACCAAAAATAGAAAGATATCAATGATTATATGCGAGACAAAAATGACAACGTCAATTGTGATGGTACGGAGAGAGAGAGTATATTGTTCAACAACAAAAAGTAAATAAATAATAACAACTGTAGATTTGGACGGAGGACTATAAAGAGGTGTATGTATGATGCTACCATTATATAATTTGGTGGACGTTTCCTGAGCTTTCCCAAATACGGTCCACTCTTTACATAAACCCTTCAAGTTCCTTCGTCACAACTACAGAGATCGCACCTCCGATCGGACTTCCTTCCGTTTTTTCAAGGTTCGCGCTTTTCCTTCTCATAAGGTATGCTTCTCCCAACGGATTTGTCGATTCACCTCTAAGATCTGTGTTTTTTTCTTTTTCTTTTTTTTAAAATGTTTTTGACTGAAAACTTTGGTTCTTGTTTACACTTCTATGTGAATTTTAATTTTCCAATTCTTGCTTCTTTTATTGTTTGCTGTATTTTGTGTTCGCTTGGTCGGGTTTTCGTTACGCGATTGATACACACAAGGCTTACGTTACGTTGACGATTTGTCGCTTTTCTGTAATTAGGGTTTTGCATTCAGGATTTATTTTGCTATGTCTATTTGTTGACATTGGATCTTGAAGACCTTTGTTTTAATTCTTAGGATGCTAATTTACCAATCGGATTGGCTATGCGTTTGTTCTTCCCAGATTTTGTTAATTATAAGCAAATATTTTGGAACAATGGATCATCTTGGAACTTATGCAAAACATATTTTTTTCTCTTAAGTGTTCTGTTTAAAATTGAAATCGTAATATGAAAATTTTAATAAGCTAAATAAAAGTGTTCCCTACTGAAAACATTCAATCGATAAACTATTGACATAATAGGGTGTGTTTGTTGTGGGTTTGTAAGTTGTGTTTAGGTTTTGTATATTAAAATTTTGAATGAAATATCTATTTGATTTGATATAAATAGGTGTTTTAATATAAAATTGATTTTTAATACTTTATAATATAAAAATATAGGTGTTTAAACTCATCTAAATAATGAATGGTTTTTTACTTTAAAATCAACCAACTCAACCAAGAAGCCATGGAAGCACCACAGTAGTAAACAGAGTGAACTACAAAGGCTCTCCAATTATTTCTTAAGTAAACAGCACCATCGAGGCTCTTGAGCATGTTGTAACTTGGGACTCACTCCAATCTTCGACTACCACTCTTATGCTGTATCCCCTTTTTTTGATCGCATCCCATGTTAAGCTTATTGATAAATGTTTTTTTGTGTATTTCCACATCTTGTACCCTTCATTGGTTGTTGATAGCATTATTAAACAGCATGTGTTGGATTAAGCTATTCCTATCAAACTAGGAAATGTAAGCTTTTATGTCACTAGAAACAGTTGTATTTGCTAGTTAAAAATTAACTTGACAATATCTGCTTCCTGTCACTTTGATCAGGTCGGAGCATTCACATTTACTTGACGAGATCTTGCTGCACAGCCAAATTTCATGTCTGATCTTGATATTCAGATTCCCACTACTTTTGGTACAGTGATTTCAGTTATCCTTTGGTTACCAAACCATGAATTTTATGCTCATATGAGTTAAACAAATTTTTTTATGAATATAGTATTATATTAGTTGATGATTGTAATATAAAGTAAGAGTATTTTGGAAAATATATAAGTGAGTTAATGAAGTTAGAGAAAATTTGAGTGTAAGTAGTTGTGGTATATTTGTAAATAAGTGTAATGTTAATGGTTTAAATTAAGAAGTGTATAAGAATTAGTTTTTGTTATAAATGAAAATGCATATTTTTTTATGGACAAACAAAAAAGTAAACAATTGGAATATCATTTATATCATATCAAAAAAATTTCAATTCAAATTTTTTACTATTCCCAGAACACAACCAAATAAACTAGCTTATATTATGGCAGATAAAACTGATCAAGATTATACATAATTTGATATACCCGATAGGGAGTATGTTGATGGTCCGTTAATTTGAAATGTTGTATTCTCTTTTGGAACCTCATGGGACATGTTATGTTTTGTGTTACATAATGGTTAGATGCTTTTGCTGATGCCAATGCTGAGAATTCTGGCGCCGGGTCAAAGGACTACGTCCATATTCGCATACAGCAGCGTAATGGTCGGAAAAGCTTGACTACCGTGCAGGGGTTAAAGAAAGAGTTCAGCTATAACAAAATCTTGAAGGATCTTAAGAAAGAGTTTTGCTGCAATGGCACTGTTGTTCAGGACCCTGAACTAGGCCAGGTTTGTTTTTTATTTGACCCTTAGAGCCTTCCTCTTTACATACCTTTCTCATCAA
Source organism: Andrographis paniculata (assembly GCF_009805555.1). Taxonomy (NCBI): domain Eukaryota; kingdom Viridiplantae; phylum Streptophyta; class Magnoliopsida; order Lamiales; family Acanthaceae; genus Andrographis; species Andrographis paniculata. Next base: position 1,542,430 of record NW_026137585.1, on the reverse strand, counting down.
AGAGATTATAAATAGGTTCGTACTTAAATTTGTTATGCGAAGGTCATTCAACTCCAAGGCGATCAACGCAAGAACGTATCCACTTTTCTTGTCCAGGTGACCCCTCCGATTTCATTTTTTGCTCTTCAGTAATCAGCATGTTTACATTTTGGGAGAGTTTCTAAGCTATATATCTGGATTTTAGGGGTAAAATTGACTTTTCATCTTTAGAATTTACGTGCAAAAAGCAAATAAATAGATAGATCTTGAACGGTGGGAATATAACAATAATAACCATCTAATAGAATACTGTATTGTTTCCTTTACTTTCGATTTTTAAAAGATGAAGATTGGCATCCGCTCACCATTTTTTTACCTTTTCATTTTTTTGTGAGTTGCGACTACAGGCTGGAATCATAAAAAAGGAGCATATCAAGATTCACGGTTTCTGAGCTAGTAACGATCTTGGCAAATGGCCCGGTGATCTAAGGCGTGACATCACTGCTAACTATGTATGAGTCAAATTAATTGGTTAAATTGCATTGTTTTGATGGTACGATGCTCTCCGATATTGAACATTGCCTATGTTTCTTTTGCAAGCATTGCTTCGACTTTTATTAACATTTGAGTGTTGTGGCTGTGTACCATACCATTATCATTTTCTGCATTTGGTGAATTATTTTAGACCTTATATATATATATATATATATGTTTCTTTGTGGTCTGTGAGGTTGTAGTTCATTCCATGATTTCTTGTCAAATGCCTTCTAATCGGACGAGACGTTTCGACTAGTGTTTATTTGAATTTTGGGATGTTCTTTATTTAAATTATCTTTTTCTTTAATTGAAGATAGATTTGAAGGAGATCTTTCCAATGTGAGCAAATCCTTGTTTAGGAGTGACTGATCGATGATCCATTGTTTATATGTTTTTAGTGTTAATTGAGTTTTTACGGGAGTGTGTGTTTGTTTGGGGGTTTGGGTTTTGAGTTAAATATTTAAATAGTAAAAAATTTGATTGGAAAGAGTTTTATGACCTCGTATAAATAGATATTCACGTAAAGGTAAAATTAATTTTTAGTATAATATAAAAAATACAAAATATTTATTACTTCTATAGGGAATGTTATCCATATTTATCACTATTATCAAAACATACCAAAAATAAACCCCAAAAAATTTGTTATTTCATGAGTAGTAATATTCTCTTATAAAATTAAAGCCTCGTAAGAAAAATGTTACTCCTTCCTCAGTGGTATTTATTGAAAGTAAAAAGATAGCTGTGGTAACTTTGAAAAAAATAGTTTAACTGGTTTTTTCAAATAAATTCATATCTATACAAAACAAACACACTTAAAAAGAAAATCTTAAAATATAGTACTACTATTATTCTATTAGTTGAATGTTTTATTTGAAAATTGATTTAATTGTTATTTTAATATAATAAATAATAATAATTCTGTAAATTAAATAATCATTATTTTAATTTGAAATCAAAACTAAAGCAGTCCAAATGCACTTTTCTCTTTTTCATGATATACATAGTCAAAATTTTCATTAATAAAAAATAATAATAATAATAATAATAATAACAATAGTCTAGAAGTTTGACAATATGCAATAATTAATTTATTTAATAAACTTCTAGAATTTTTATACCGTGTGGGCAATGAAATAAATAGAAGAGAACGGAATATTTGAATAGACTTGGAATGCTTATTAATGACTGCTTAGAATATTCTATCATTAATTGATTAAATAATTTACCTTTCCTTAAAACAAACTTTAACCTACTAATATTACATTGTAGTTGCCATGTGCATTTCACCTATTTTCCTTATATTTATTTGTCCTATATTTTTCTAGTATTTTTAATTTGAAACATTTTTTAAATTTTGTAACTTCTTGTTAAATGTGTTTCCTTTTTTATTATTTTATCATAACTGTTTTATATATATATATATATATAATGGGGTAGAAAAATATTCCGTTAATATAAAAATAATGGCTTTATTTTTTTATAGTTTAAAATTAATTTGATTTAAATTTTTGTTTAAATAGTATTTTGATATGATATTTAATAAGAAAAAATAATTTATTTTTATTGAAGATTATTCAAATGAATAGTGTTAGTTTTGGTTTGAACTAATAAAAGAATCAATCCAATAAATGAATATGTTTGGTTTAGATTTCAAATTTAAATTAATAATTTTCAGTTCATATGGTTTTTATTTTTTATTTTTAAACAAAAAAATATTGTATTTCATATGACAAAATATTACATCAGAAAAATATTATTTAAATAAAAATTTAAATTAAATACTCAATTTAAAAATAAAATAAACTCAATATTTTGTATTAAATTATTAAAATACTTATATTGTTAGTATTTTCAAACTAATCAAAAAAATTTGGCACAGTTCCGATTAATATCGTAAAAAATACGTATATATAATAGATACCTATGTATACTAAATATCTTTTATTATATTAATGAAAAATGTGTCTTTCTTTTTTTTTTTGTGAACACATTTAGAGTGTGTGTATTATGAAAGTGTATTAATCTTGCGTTTATTCTTTTTTAGAAAAATGTATGGAAGGAAAAAAATAGAAAGAACGCACCATTATTGCACATAGATTTTTGGTTTTCCTTTTACCTCGTTAGAATAAAATATAAAAATTATATTCATTAAAAAGTGGAAGCAAAATTATATCTCATAAGGTAAATATTCATTTGATTTTTGCACATAATTTTATAAATATTAGTATTATATTAAAGTATAATAGGAATAAAGTAAAAATGACTAAAATAATCTTATTAATACATATGATATAAAGTAATGACATTTGTATAATATATTGTAAATTGTAAATGTATTTGTAATGTTAAGTAGATAATACAGTTACTAAAAAAAGGAAATAGATACTTTGTTATGGGACAGACTAAAATAGAAAAATAGATATTTTGTTATGACATGGAAGGAGTATATATGTTTCGCTTCACAACATACAATTTTTTTTTTGTCTTAAAAAAAATGATTTTTTTTCTATTTGGTAAATTTATCAAATTTCAATATAGCGATATAAATCAATTCAATTAAATTTTTAATCTTTTATACCTAAGATCCATTCAAAATCTAAATAATCTTTAATAATTTTAAATTGAAATAATTGTTCGAGAAATAACAAAATTAAAAGTAAGTCTCACAAGTAAACGCACAAGTAAAAATTTTAATATAAAATTTAACTTTAGTGTAATATAATATATAAAAAGTAAAGTGTAATATAATATATAAAAAGTAAGTATTTGATTTGATATTTATATATATTTTATTGAGATATAATATTAAAAAAAATTTAATTACATATTTTAATTTTGTTAATATATACATATATAAATGTATCAACACAATATATATATAATATACTACTTAATTTACTCACAAAATATTATTATTTTTATTTAAAATATTATTTTTATATTATTAACATTATTTTTGAAATATAAAAAATCAAATTTATCCAAAAACAAATCCGTAGTTTACTATTACATTTAGGGTTGGACCATGACTAAACCCCGCCTAGCATGACTTTCCCTAAACAAAAAGTTTTAAGTTTTGGATAATCACTAAGTAATTAATAAACATATTATCAAAAATAATTATAATTTAATAAATAATTTAATTAAAATAAAAAAAAATTATAAATTATAAATTTTAAAATTTGATAAAATATTTAATTATATATTTTTAAAAAAAATTGGCAGTGGAACAAAATAATAGAAATAAAAATAATGGACACAAACAACTATCAAAATATTATTAAAATTTAAATTCAAATCAAAACTTCAACTTAAACAAACCCTAAACTTATATAATTATAAATTTTACTTTAAATAATAATCTATATGATAAAATGACATAATTCTATATTAAAAATTTAGTATTATATAATTAAAAAAATTAATTACATAAAAAAAGGAAAAGAAACCCAGCTTAAACCAACAATATACAGAAAAGCCTTCTCTCGTCGTCCACAAGGAGCCGTAATCAAACCTGCAATCTTTCTTTAAAAAAATTCCATCGAATATACATACATACATATGTTTGTATGTATATATGCGCGTGTGTGTATGTATATTTAGCTACAGCTGAGTCTTGTTCCTTCTTCATCTTCTTCAGTCAAACCCCTCCTCGCATCGCAAAGTTCGCCCAAATTTATTCTTCATTCCGCCGCCTCCGATTCTACAATGATATCCTCCGTCAACCACCCCTCCCTCCAAATCCGCGCTCCGGATTTTCTCAGGCCGACGACCAGGTTTTCAGTTCGCCGATCGCAGGTTTTGCAGCTGCTTCCACCGGCGGAACCTCCGCGGCGCTCGATTATCTCCCTTTCCAGACCGCTCCATGTCTACACCGTTGAGTCATTCTCTGAGAAGAACCGATCGCCGGCGCTCCGCGCGTACGAGGCCGACCGATCGGAGCCGATCGCCGATTCCACACCGGCGCAGCCTGAGGCGGCGAGGAGAGTGAAGATCGGAGTTTACTTCGCCACGTGGTGGGGACTGAACGTGATCTTCAACATCTACAACAAAAAAGTGCTGAATGCTTACCCTTTCCCATGGCTGACCTCGACGCTCTCCCTGGCCGCGGGATCGCTCATAATGTTGGTTTCCTGGGCGCTGCGAATCGCCGAAACTCCCAAAACCGATCTCGACTTCTGGAAATCGCTCTTTCCGGTAGGGTTTATACACAAATATTTCCCCCTAATTTCGCGATCCATAGCGATTTTCGTTATTTCTTTTCCCTAATTTGTTTGTTTCCTAAATTTGTCCCCTAGCAATTCATCAACTTCCCCGTCAATTTCACTTAGGGTTTACTTATTATTCTTACTTTGATAATTTGGGTATTTTTGGCATCTTCAGGTCGCGGTGGCGCACACCATCGGACATGTCGCCGCCACCGTGAGCATGTCAAAAGTTGCAGTTTCATTCACTCACATAATCAAGAGCGGCGAGCCTGCCTTCAGTGTTTTGGTGTCCAGATTCATCCTCGGGGAGACATTTCCGCCGGCGGTCTACCTGTCACTCCTTCCAATCATCGGCGGCTGCGGCCTCGCCGCCCTAACAGAGCTCAATTTCAACATGATTGGTAAAATCAATTTTCTTAAAAAAATTACTTTAACCCATACCGTGAATAAGCATGAATGACATAATTAGTACAACTTGAACAAACTACTCACATGATTTAGGTGTGCATAAAGTCGATTGTGTCGATTCTTGATGGTTTTCAGGTGGAAAGGATTGGTTGTTCTGTTTTGTTTTCTTGTGCTTTACAAGTGGTAGTTGTTTTCTGTCGAAATCAGGTTTCATGGGGGCCATGATCTCGAATCTGGCGTTTGTTTTCCGTAATATATTTTCGAAGAGAGGAATGAAGGGGAAGTCGGTCAGCGGGATGAATTACTACGCCTGCTTATCGATCTTGTCTCTATTCATCCTCACTCCGTTTGCCATTGCTGTCGAGGGACCACAGCTTTGGGCTGCAGGTTTCAAAGAAGCTGTCTCGCAAATTGGACCCCAAATCGTTTGGTATTCGCTGCTTTACCCTTCTCGTTTTATCCAATTTTTGTCACCTTAGTTTACATTGATGTAGAGAATTCGAATTTGAGAGCTTTTATTCACCTGAAATGTGACTCAGATATTTGTCTTTATTATAAACAACTTAGATATTATCTATTGCATCCTATGAATTGTCGAATAAACCGATGTCCTGGGTTGTTTGGTCGTTATATATTCTGTTGTTACATATAATGCTATAACGATTCGAGATATCTTGAAATTTAGCTGCTTAAACTGTTTGTTGGATTGATTTTGGGAACTTTGTGAATTTTGTTTAATTGAATCTGTTGCTCTCAAGATCTGTCTTTTCATTTTTTGTTCTTGTCCTCATCTTTCATTTCTGATATTATCCGTCGATTGATTATGTTTTTTCTGTGGCTGATATTTGGCTAATAGGTGGATGGCTGCGCAGAGCGTGTTTTACCATCTCTACAATCAGGTGTCTTATATGTCACTTGATGAGATTTCTCCTTTGACGTTTAGCATTGGGAATACGATGAAACGTATCTCTGTCATTGTCGCCTCCATCATTATCTTCCGGACACCCATAAGCCCCGTCAATGCACTTGGAGCTGCTATTGCGATTTTCGGAACCTTTTTGTACTCGCAGGTAAAATGCTGACTTCTGCCTTTTTATGGTTTTTGTCTTCAATTGGAAAATTACGACGTTTACCTTTTTGTGCCACTGTCAAAAGAATTTGACTTAGACAGATTATGCCGATTCTTTTATTTTGTCCTCTATCATATTAAGCGAAATATTTGCTCTGTTTATACAGGTTTCTAGTGTTTAGAAAATTAGTAAAAAATTGGATATTTGATGTAATGACGTAGACAGGAATTGAGCCTTATTAGATCGAGTCTTGAAATTTTTTATTGCCCTGAAAAAATGAACTCCGTAGTGTCATTACCAATCGCTCGTTTCATGTGTGTTATAGATCTCTGGCAATCTAATCTTTAGTTAAACCTCATCAAAACAGCTCGGCGTAATGATAACCATTGTTCTAAATTCTTACAAATTGTCGCGTGCTTATTATTACAAACTTGATTGCAATTCTTACAAGTAGCTGCATAGTTTTGTTTCCGAAATCTTAGCAACAAACAAATATGATCACATGTGTATAATATATGTTCTATCTTAATACGCAATCTTTGAACTGTTTCCAACAGGCAAAGAAGCAATGAACGCAGCAGCAGCAGCAGCATATCATTATATCGTATGTATAACGGAAGAGCATAAGAAAATTCATTTATTCGCAATTTCTCGGCGTTTGCGGAGCAGGCTAGGCCAGGCAAGCAGCAGCTGCTTTACTTGTAGATATTAATAACAATAAGAAGATGATGATTCATGAGAGTTATGACAAAGAACCCAACCCCCTGTTTTGTTTTGTTTTGTTTTGCTTAATGATGATATATTTATGTATACTAAAGTCTACAGACAGCTTGAGGTTGAGCTTGATTGAATTAAGGAACAAGGATGAGGATGATAAGGATGTGTGGTTCTTGTTGTTTTGTAGTGTAATGTAGATTTTGGAGAATGGGTATGGGATCTGTACCCCACCCCACCCCACCCCACCCCACCAATAAACAAAAACATCAACAACGTTGTTGGGTTTAGGGGGTCTGAATAAATCATCATTTCATTTCATCGATTCATCATTCAATTACATCGGATGGTATAAATGTTGTATGATCTCTAGCATTGAAATGTGTGTGATGTATGGATGACATTTCCTACCAAGCAAGCTATTTAGATATTTATAATAAATAATATTATTATTATTTGATGACGAAGGAATTCACAATGTTATTTTTGGAATGCAAGTAAATTTATGACTGAATCCAGCAACTATTCTCTGAGTGTGCAATGGATTAGTTTATAGCTGAGTGCAAATTACACCAACAAAGTAAAGATGTGAGATTGGGGGATCTTGAAATTGTAATTTTAGGGCTACAAGTTCACCTATTTGATATCAATTTTTGGTCACCTCTTGAAGGATATTTATTGATGCATGGGGATGGGGATGGGGATGGGGGCGGTGTAGCAAGATTATCGGCAAAGGAAGTAGGTGAAAGGGTGGTTGGTTGGCTTCTGTTACTTAACAGGAAAACAACGGAGCTTGAGATCTAATGTCTATTCAAATCATTAAAGATATAGGTGTTCTTGTTCAATGAGATAATGTGAACCACCAACAATTATATAAAAAATACTCCCTTCGTTCCGTTTTGTGTGGGGCACAAAATTTGAGAAATAATAATATTATCTCCGTCCCATAAAAATCAGTAATATTTATTTTTTGAATCTAGATTTTTTAATATTAATATTATATTGGTTTATATTGAAAATGATAAAAATATTCTAATTAGATTGTTTTATATAAAAGTAATGACATTTGTGCAATAATCATAAGAATATTAATTATGTTAGGTAGATAGTGTAATTACTAAATTAGAAAACAATATTCTTTTTACAGGACTGAAGGATTATTATAGTTATAATTGATAAAAATTATAAATAAAGAAAAACTTTTTGCCTTGCAAGTATATTAGTATAATGATAGTGATATTTTTGTAATAATAATAAAAAAATAAAAAATACTTACTGGGTAATACGAGTATTTATGAAAATTAAACTATTATTTTAGAAAAATAAAATGCCTTGTAAGTATAGCAGTATAAGGATAGTGATATTTGTCTAATAATAATAAAAAAATAAGAAATACTTTTACGGTAATATGAGTATTTATAAAAATTAAACTATTATTTTAAGAAAAATAAAATGACAATCAAGACAATTGTATTAACACTGAATAAAAATAATAAATATTTTTGATATATTAATATTTAAACAAAAAACGTGCATTTTTTTTTCTTTTAAAGAACACACTTATCCTCGTTATTCCTTAAATTAATTTTTCTTTATAATATATATTTTTAATAAAACATTTCAAATCATAGAGCTAGTCATAGTTTAGGTAGATATTTTATAGTTCTTTTTTTTTTTTTTTTTTTTTAATTGAATATAGTGAAAGTTAAAACATCTGATTTGGTATTTTGTAAAATTAAATAAATATTTAATTTTTAAAAATTACTAGTGATGAGTAATGTCAAAATTTTAAAAAATCCATGCAAATAGTGGGTAAGTTTTTTATGGTCATCTCATTCAAGTTGAAAATTAATTGAAATATCATTTGATTGCAAGTTGAAAACACTATTTCAATCAATAATTTTACTATATATATCAGACCCAAACCTTAAAACAACTTACAGCAAATATAGCCCCTTATAGAACAAATCTCCAACCCCAAATCAAACACAAAACACATGAAAATGAAACAACAAATTGTCATAACATTGATATTGCTACAACAAAATCCTCGGACAAATGTGAAAGGAATCCCATAGAGCTTCTAATTTCTTATTCTTATGTTCCAACCAACCTAAAAGGAGACGATAATTGTGTGTTCTGTGTTCGATCGATCAAATGTGTATATATATATATATAATAAGATGCTACCGAGCCATCGACAAGACTGAGTACCTTATCTTAAACTTTTAAATAGTTGAGGGCGGTGTGTACGTCTTTATCGCCTCTTCCGCTGCAGCACAGCACAACTTTGGCCCTGTCCGGAAGAGTCGGGCATAGATACTCCAAATACCCTATTGCATGGGATGTCTCCAGCGCCGGAATTATGCCCTCTAGCCGAGATAGCCTCTTGAATGCTGCGGATGCAAAATGTTCAAAGATGAATAAAAAAATCGAGGATCTATACACATATACATATACACATATACATATATATATATTGATGACAACCGGATAAGCAATTTCCACTGCACATTTAGATAGATATGCATGCTCACAACAAAAGCTTTTATAGTTTATACGCTATTTTTTTAGACCTATAAATAGAGAACACGAAGATATCGATCATTTTTCACCTTCCAAAGCCTCTTCATCTGTGATGCTATGATATTCGGCGCGCCCAACATCTTTGAGGAAGCTGTGCTCGGGGCCAACTCCAGGGTAGTCTAGGCTACATACACAAACCATATATATATATATATATATGTTAGATATATATACATATATATATATCTATATTACCCACTTTATCCGCCAAAATTGTATAGCATTCTTTTATAATCCGTTGAAACTTTATCTATCACAATTTTATTATTATGAACCCTAAACCCTAAACTCACAAAACTACATAATTTTGGCAGACGGAGGGAATATATTTTAAACTGACTACAAAAGCAAATAATGAATTTACCCGGCACTTATCGAATGGGGCTCGATTATTTGCCCATCATCATCTTGCAACAAGTAGCTCATAGCTCCATGAAGAACTCCGACCTCTCCTTTGGTAAGAGTAGCGGCATGTTTACCGCTGTCTAAGCCAAAACCAGCAGCCTCGACGCCGATTAATCTAACATCCTTGTCGTCGACAAATTCATGGAAGAGTCCCATGGCATTTGAACCTCCACCAACGCAGGCAACGAGCACATCAGGCTTGCCACCCCATTTTTCCAGGGCCTGTTTTCGGGTTTCCTTGCCAATCACAGCATGAAAATCTCTCACCATCATCGGATAAGGGTGAGGCCCCGCAACAGACCCCAGAATGTAATGTGTAGTTTCGACATTAGCAACCCAATCTCGAATGGCCTCCGATGTAGCATCCTTGAGCGTGGCCGTCCCTGAATGAACCCCTCTAACCTGATATTGACAAAATGTTTCAATCAAGATGCTCAATAGCTAATTCAAAAAAATCGACAAAAGGGCCAAAAAAAGGCACTAGAAATACAAACATTACGTTCGCAATAAACCCCTCCACCCTACACATGATAGTGATGAAATATTTCAATGAAGATACTCAATAGCTAATTCAAAGTTCAATGGAAAAAAGCGCTAGACATACAAAGCATTTCGTTCGCTATAAACCCCTCCAACCTACACATGATATTGACAAAAAGTTCCAATGGAAATGCTCGATAGCTAATTCATAATTCAATAAAAGGACAGGAAAGAAGTACTAGAAATACAAAGCATTATGTTCACCTATAAAACTACCAAAATCAACAGTAAAGGCTAATGGATACAGCCACTGCAGGGTTCAAACAACAGACGATTTCATCAACTAACAATTCAGAGTCCACAATCCTTAAATACATATCCATGAAAACAAACTAAATACAACAGCATATGTGAATAAAAACACAATATCATAATATACAAATTCAGACAACAGATGATTTCATCAGCAGACAATTAAGAGTCCACAGTCCTTAAATCCATATCCATGAAAACAATCTGAATACAACCGCGTATGCCAATAAAAACACAATATCGTAACATACATATTTCAATGGCATTTAGGTGAACACAGAATTCAAATTAATGGAAAATTTGAACTATAAAACGATAATTTGGAGATATACCTCAGCACCGAGCAGCCGCATTCGGAAGACATTAAGCGCCTGCCTCTCCATATCCTGTGCACCCATGTAGATCACACACGGTAACCCAAACCGAGCACAGACAGTCGCCGTGGCCACGCCGTGCTGCCCAGCTCCAGTTTCAGCAATGATTCGCTGCTTGCCGAGGCGCTTTGCGAGCAGCGCTTGAGCAATAGCATTGTTGATCTTGTGAGCCCCTGTATGATTAAGATCTTCCCTCTTGAGGTATATGTGGGGTCCCGTCCCGTCTGAGTGCTTGTAGTGCTCAGAAAGGCGCTCGGCGAAGTACAGTGGGCTCTCTCTTCCTACATAGTCTTTCAATATTCCAGAAAGCTCTTTCTGCCATTGATGCAATGAATGAAGGTTTTCAATCACCAAAGATTACAAAAAGTATACAGCAAACAGATGAATCGAAACATTGGAATCCATCGCTTGAATCCTTTCTGAAATGACGAGATTGAAATGCACATTGTTCATCCGTTTGCTTGAATTAACAGCACAGATACAACATTTGATTCAAACTTCACGAACAATTCTGCAACAAGGATTCGCTAATCGCTCTTTCTAATCGAACTCGTCGTTAATTGAACAAATCAGCTCATGATTTTATCCATCTCCGCCATTTTTTACAATCACAAACCAAACATCTTTAAGCAATTGAATTTACAAACAATTTCCGCAGAAAAAAGAAAAAAAACCTAACCTGAAACTCCTCGTCCGTGGAGAGGGCATTGAATGCAGCTTCGAGTTCAGTCAGAGCGTACATCAGCGTTTCCGGCACGTATTTGCCGCCAAATTTTCCATAACGACCGAAGGAGTCAGGTCGCTGCAAAATCTCCTCCGCCAACACGACTTCCTTCTCGACCGCCATCGCCGACATCCTGGAAGGGAGCCTGCACGCGATTGGAGGACTCGCCGCCGCACCGGAAGGGAGAATGGGAGATATCCGATTGGCTTTGATGGCCACCGAGAGTGGGCGGCGGAGCTGCGACGGAAGGTCGGCGGTGGTTCGGCGAGATGTGAAGGAAGAGGCGAGAGAAGAAGATACGGACATGTTTGTCTTGCGGAGAAAATGGTCCCACGAGGAGTCCAAATTTACATTTGCGCAGGGATATTTAAGCTTTCTATTTTCTACTAACCAAACGAGGTCTTATCAATTAGACAAAATATTCTAGAAATATTTAATTGCTATCTTCAAGTTTCCAAAATATGACAAAAAGAAAAGGTATTGTTTTAACCATATTTCTAAAATATATTTATTTGCATATTTGGAGGTGTTGTTTTATACCCCATTATTTAAAATTATAATACATATATATATATATATATACACTCTTTTTTTATTAATTTGTTGGATTTATTTAATTTGTAGATATGTGCTAAATTTTATGGATAAAAATATTTTTACAAGTTTAAAATTGACTTGGCATTAAATATATATTTAAATTTAATTAATATTATAATTTAATATTTTATAAAAAATAATATAATTTTAAAAATCATACTAATTGAATATTGATTATTTTATTTGTATATATAAAAAAAAATTAAAAAAAAAAGAAAACAAGTAAAAGTGGAGCAAAATGTTAATTAAAAAAATAAACATTTAATTTAATGTAAATTGTAAATGGATGAATATGATATTTTGAATAGAGAATTTTGTAAAGAAATTTTACATATTTTTCTCTTAAAAATTAATATATCATACAAATTCATTATTTTTTATATTTTATACACAATTTTTATATTTTACATTAAAAAAAAAATAAAATTATATATATACATTATTTTAAATCATTTCACAACACAAAACAAATACACCCAGTATATTTAAGAAATGTTATACTTCATATTATATTTATTTACAAATAATAATAATAATAATAAATACATTTTTTTATATTATTTACATATTTTCATATTTAGTTATATATAAAAAAAAAACCTACATAAAAAAAAAATAAAAAATAAATAAAATAAAAATGAACACATATTAATCTCTTTAGTTGATATAAATACAAGGTTATGTTTATACATGTATTTTTTTTAAATAAAAATTATTATAATTATTTTTATATATACGTTTTATTTTTAAGAGTTTTGATTGTAATTATTTAATCTGCTATCCAAAGTTATACTTACTTTTATTTTTAAATTGTTATATATTATTTATCATATTTTTCATTATTTTTTTACTATGTAAAATTAATAATTATATATTACTCTTTGTAAAATATGTACTTAAATATTTAGCATATAATATAATGATGGAGAATATATTTTTTATAAAAAATATTATATCATGTTTTTTTTTGTTTTTTTTTTTTTCAGAAACAAATTCTAATAATAAGAAGTAGCAGACGTATAGGTTTAGTAGGTATCATAATTGTATATTTAATGTGTTTGTCTAATTTGTTGTACCTTTTAATAAGATATTCATTACCGCCCCTATTATTTTAAGCGTCTATTTACATAAATATCTATAAAATTTTTGACACTGTTTATTGTTTATAAGTATAGTAATTTTTTTTTAAAAAATCATAGTAATTATTATTTTTATTACAAAATAGTATATTAGTTATTTAATTTTTTTTTTTTTTTTTTTCAAAATTTAATCTAAACAGAGCTTATTTGTTTGATTTGAGTGTGTTTTATTTTGAATTATAACTTTAATTTCAAACTTTGTTTTAAACAATGTTTTATAAAATTAAATATATATTTTTAAAAATACATATATATTAAATATGTTTACGAACAAATTTGATATATTCATTTTTATTAATATTATAAAAATATATCATATACTCATATTTCTATCATATGTATAATATAATATACACTCTTTTTTTTTAAAGAATTATATGATTTTGGTTGAATATAAAATTAAAAAATAATAATATTATAATATTAATAAATAATATGTACAAATAAAATAAAATTACAACAAAAAATTATTAATAAATTGACAAAAAATAGTGAAATGAGTATATAAACAAAGAAGTAATGATAAAATTATTATAAACACGATTCTTTTAATATATATTTATTGTTTTATAAAAGTTGACACATATAACATACTCTCTCCCGTCCAAAATTATAATTGGGTTGTGTTTGACTCATGATTTAAGGAATGTTTATATTATATTGATAGCAGGTAAAAAGTACGGATAAAAGATTTTTTTGTTCTTGTGAATGTATTAAATTAGTATAAAAAGTAGTGGTAATTGTGTAATAATAATGAAAAAATAATGTAGTTTTATAGTGATATGATTATTTATGAAAATAAGACTATTGTTTTAGAGCGGACAAAAATAGTAAATACGACTATTGTATTGGACAGACGAAGTATTAGTTTTATACTGCCAACGTCACCTCTATACTTGGTATAATTTTTTTTTTTTTAAATTAAAACATTTAACAGACAAACCTTGGCCGCATTTATTTATGCAGTTTTTTTTACTATCTAGATTTTAGGGTGTTTGGCAAATAATTTTTTGAAAATTTTTTACTTTATTGAACAACTTTTATAGTTGTTTGACCCGTCAAAATTAATTTAGGTATTTGGTAAATTAACTTTTTGGAATAGCTTTTTGGACCCAAAAAGCTAATTTCTGAAAAGCTAACTTACCCCACATTTTGAAATAGCTTTTTCTTGCATTTTTTTTATTCCTTATATGCCCTTAAAAATTTATTATACATTTTACACAAATAAATATATTTTAATTATTTATTAATTATATTAGAATATTTTATTATATTATAATTTTACTTTTATAAATTTAAAATATTTAATTTTTATATAAAAATTATTTTAATTATAAAATATATAAATTTATTAAAATCAACATGAAAATATAAATATTAATAATTTATTTGTATATTAAAATTATATTATATAAATTTTATATTAAAAATAAATTAAATTTATTAAAAATTATAAATATAATAGAATTAATCAATAACTAACATAATAATATATACACTAAAGATTATTATTTTATATTTTATATCATTTTCAATAGATTAAACTAATTATATATTTTATAAAAATATATTATTTTTTAAATCTAACTGTGATAAAAATAAATACTTTTATAACACTTTTACAATTTTCAATAATTAATAACAAAAAATTTTAAACATTTTAAACTCAAAAGAACATAATTGAATATATTAAAAACAAAAATAAAATAGAAAATGTCCTCAATTGTCATTTTACCATGTATAAACAACTAATATTAAACAATTGTTTTATCAAACATTTTAATACAAACGATTAATCGAATCAGCTAGTCAAACCAGCTAATTGAATCAGTTAACAACTATTTAGCTAATTGCCAAACACGACCCTTTATATTTTTTACAACAAAACATCCCAATAAATATTATTTTAACAACAAATTCAAACAAAAAATTTCAAATTGAATCAAAAGAAACACACCACCGGTAACATAAATTTAAAATTATAAACAAACAAAAAAGGTTTTTTGTTTTTTGTTTTTTAAGTGTACGTAAGCCCAAATTGTATATTCGAACAGACATAATAATTGGGCCTTAGTGCTGGAAAAAATCTTTAACGGCTATAAACGCTACAAAACGTCGCCGTATTGATACTTTGGTTCACTCCACGGAAACTGCCCGCAACCGCAACAAGCCCTAATCCTCTGCTCTGCTGTCTTCCGGTAATTTCTCGATGTCACTCTCTCGTTTGCAGCAGATATTGTTATAAGGATTCGCAACTGCGATTTTTGGATTTCTTCTTTGGCTCATGTTTTACTCGATTTTTGTTAGGTGCAATGTATTTCGTTTATCTATTTATTTTTCGGAAGCTTTTGTGTTCGTGTCTGATTATTCGTGGTGAATTGAAATGGTTGTGATGTTTTTTTTTTCGTAGTTTCTATGTATTAAAATCCTATTTCAATTTGGTTTGCGAGGAATGTACGGATTTCATTGATTTTTGTTTTTTAAAATTTTAGCAGATTTGAAATTCTGACGAAATCGAGTGATGAATACTGGTTTAATGTTGGAAGCAGTGAATTTGAATATATATAGATGTTTTGTTGTAGTTATCAGTTCAGTTATCACTACATTAGGGGATGTATGCATCTACAGCTTTAGGAAGATTGTTTAAAATCTTATATGTGTTTTAATTTTCTTCAATGATTGTTTTATATGAAATTCTGACAAAATCTAGTGATGAATACTGGTTTAGTGTTGGTAGCAGTGCATATGAATGTAAATATATATATATGTATGTATAGATGTTTTGGTGTAGTGTAGTTATCAGTTCAGTTATCACTATGTCAGGGATGTATGCATCTACAGCTTTAGGAAGAATTTTCAAACTCCTATATGTGTTCGATTTCTTCAACGATTATTTTATATCTTGCTGTTACTATTTTCTCTTAATATGATCCTACTGCAGGTTGATTATCTCTTGCTTAGATAAGCTATTATGGTATAAATGGGGCGGAGCAGCTCAGAATCCCCTGTTAAAGCCCGGGGGTCCCCTCGTAGGAGGAGTCCCCCTAGAAGGGAAAGATCTCCTGTTCGGCACCGTAGTTCAAATGCAGAGAACCAATCAAGTCGAAACAGGTCACCTAAACGTGGTAGATCAAGGTCCCCTGTCTACCGTTCACCTCTAAGGGAGAAACCCTCCAGTCGTAATAAATCCCCAAAACATAGGAAAGTGCCATCACCTGTGTCACGTTCTCGCTCTCCACTTAAACAAAGATCATCTTACCGAATGAGATCTCCAAATAACATAAGATCGAGGTCCCCGACATCTGTTTCACCTGTTAAAGAGAAATCATCATCTCGGATGAGATCACCAAAAGGAGTTCAAAACAGATCTCAATCACCAGATAAAAGGAAAGTGTTGGCTCGAACAATGTCCCCACCGCATGGTAGATCAAGGTCTAGTGATTCTCGCTCTCCATCTCCACGCAGTAAAAGATTAAAAAGGGCTAAAGCAGAGCAAGCTGCTGAAAAAGGGAGTGAAAACCATGGCAGGAAGAAGAGTTACAGAGGCACACATGAGGAAAAGGATTTAGACAGGGATTTGCTAGCTGAGAGAAATGATAGACGGCCACAAAGGGATGCTGTTTCTGGTAGTTCAAAATCGAGGCACAGACGATCATCCTCGCCATCTGATCGCCATCACAGGGGTCAACGAAGATCAAGATCGCCTAATACTGACGAAAGAGAACATGATGAGGTGTCTGGTGATATCCACTCCCTATACACTATCCTACCCTTAAGAAGTTATTTAATTTATGCATTTGTGCTTGCAATTTATTTTCGTTTGAGAGGCAAAAAGATAAGGAAGGTTTTACCTGCACACCATTAATAATCTTAATCATAAATTTTCAGTGATTGAATAAGTTTGTTTAATGTTAGATCATTGATAGTTCTTGTCATGTAGTCAAACCATAATTTAGGCAGGATATTATATTACGTCTTACCAATGAAATGGAAATGGTGCAGTGGAAACTTCAATTTGACGATAATCCATTGATCCTTACACTTCTTAATTTGATGATAAACTAGTTGACATGGGAACTTTGTTACTTGAATGCGATAACTGTCTTAGTATAGTGTTGGTTTTCTAGTTAAATAAGTTAGTATGGGGAAAGTAGCGATGGACTTAGGTTGTTCCAATGTGTTTTGAACTTTATACTTGCCTACAGTATTCTGTTGTAATTGGTTTATAGGATGACAGTGTTTTAATGTCTTGTTAAAAAGACTATAACATTCTAGCAGCAGAATATTGCAAAAATGGAGTTTATAATAACAGTTACTTGGACAAGCAGTTCTTGTATATTTAAAGTAACAGTTGATGCTCTAAAATCCGAAGAATTTGATGATAAGTTGAAGTATATTCAGAGTCCAGTGCTATCATTGAAAACGTGACTGTTATATTCTGCTTATTGATGAATTTATTTATACTGAAGTACTACTCAATGCCATTGATCTCTTTTTTGGATTCTGTACGTTACCTAAAATATGAGATAGGATCTTCTTCCTATCTTTCAACTTTGAGTGGTTGTAAATGAACTGGAAATGCTTCGTCTAACTATTTCTGTGTGTGCCTGCAGCGGACTACCTCCAGAGATCTTGAGCAGCGGTAAGCTACTTATTGAACATATCACGTGTCATTTTAAAATTTAATCTGTGCTTTCTTGTGGATCTTCATTTATTAGATTGCCTGTGCTTTATTTTGGAGTTTTTTTTTTTTTTTTTGGCAAAGGTTCGTGACTATCAATAGACCAAAGGGATTCATAATTTGTTCAATTTAGAGTTTAGACTTGTTTGCTCTAGTTTGTCATTCTGCGAGTAAATTCTGTTGATACTTGTAGTTCTAGTCTGACGTCCTTTTCATTGCCACATTTCTTGATTTGAGCAGAAATGGTGACAGTGATTCAATAGCTAAGATGAAGGCTGCTGAAGAGAAATTGGAAGAAAAGGAAAAAGTACTTCCATATTTCTGTTATTAATACTGTTCTTATTTATTCTTTCTTATCTTTTACTTGCTTTGAAACAGTGAATCAAATTTCTTTAAACTCTTAAACAGAATCTTGGGATTTTTTCGTAGATAACAGGTTTCTTATTTCTAAGTGGCACTGTGCATGGATGCTATTTATATTCACATATTTGCTGATGTCATGATGTGCAGCAAAAACCTTCATTTGAGCTGTCTGGAAAGCTTGCTGCAGAAACTAATCGGTTCCGAGGTGATTGAATTTTGCTTTTTGGATTGATGTTTAGATCTATTATCCCTTGCTTTCTTGATCTTGAAGATCATTTCAACATGATTTGTGATCCATGCTTTTTATTGAACCTAATGAATCACCTATCAGCGAGCTATACAGCATCAAAAGTGCAAAAGTGCAGCTGCGATAGAATTTTTAGTATCCTCTCCCGTGGTTTATTTCATAGCCACGTTTAAAACATGGCAAAAAAAAAATGGAATAGCCTCTAAAGTTACGGTTTTTTGTTTTAATGTTCATCCCTTTTGAAGTATCTTTTAAAAGATCTGTTTGTGCGACAGGCATAACATTGCTGTACAGCGAAGAGCCCCCCGATGCTCGGAAACCAGATATAAGGTGGCGATTGTATGTATTCAAAGCCGGTGACGTCCTTAACGGTAACTCCCGAGTCCTGCCGCATATATGAATTTTCTTGATTTCATTGTGCTTTATTATACTTTTAACATTTAATCCAAAAAGAGCTTTAAGGCAGACGTGTCGATCATCGAATTCCTTAACGTGCAGAACCCCTTTATGTGCACCGTCAAAGTTGCTACCTTTTTGGGAGAGAGAGACGGGTTGTCGACATCCCCACAGACCACCCTTCTTGCAGCAAACAACATGCTGTTCTTCAGTATCGGTAGGACCATATTCGAATGAACGGTTTCCGTCTATCAGCCCATGCAATTCTATGCATAATTTTGTACATATATCCTTTTGCAGGCAAATAGAAGAGGAGAACCCCGACGGTACTGTATCAAAACGAGTGAGGTGGGTTCACCAATCTCTACGTTTCATGTCTAGTACAATACGGTCGAGCAATGAGCACTGATATATATATATATATGTATATCTATATATGTATTACGTATATACTTTACAATGGACCAGGCCTTATTTGATGGATCTTGGAAGCACGAACGGGACCTTCATTAACGTGAGCTGTTTATTGAAATAAGGTTCATTATCCGTTCTGCATTTTTTACTCACGGAATCAACAATTTCTATTGCAGGACAACCAAATCGAGGCTAAGCGATACTACGAGCTGATTGAAAAAGATACTGTTAAGTTTGGAAACAGCAGGTAGAAATCGCGAATAAGTTCCTCGATCCATTTTTCAGATTAAATTTCTGGAATTTTATTTTATCTTATTATTCGAATACTCTGTTTTGCAGCCGCGAATATGTTCTGCTGCACGAGAATTCGGCTGGATGATCGATGCTTACGTTGCTTCCCAGTGGAATTTTATCATCTGCCCTGGATGTAAGAGCATTATTATGTTGTTCTCTCCTATATTTTTCACATGAAAATTTATGAAACTCGTATGCATTACTACTTAGCGATTTCAGTTCTTTTTTTTTTTTTTGCTCGGTGAATTACTTTCGAGTTTTGATCCTATTCGTGAACCTATTTGTAGGATTAGCTACAAAGTTATCAAGTTCTCTTGCATTTAATCAAGCATGTCCTTATACTTACGTTAAGAACTATGGCTTATTATATATAGGATGTTTAATGAGTCCAGCTAGCTCGAGTTCGAAAAACTACTCTTGAGTATGATCTATCTGCAACTTAGAGGTATATTATAATCGTGGTACATGTCAATATTTTCTATTTATGTTCGACAATTTATGTGTCAAGCCTTTACCAATTTTTTTTTTTTTTTTTTTTTTTTTTTTTTTTTTTTTATATAGAAATGGCAGTATTTAAGTTAGTCCTGATATTCAATTTTCAACATGCTGACCTGTATGATCCAAATATACAACATGCATGATTTGTATATTAACAAAAATTATATTCATATGGCACACCTATGAACTATGTATTTATAGAAACATGTGTTGTGTGTACGGTTTGTATGATTAAATAATAATTGGGGTAAATCAACATGTGAATACTATTCTTGGAGACTACATAATAGATGTAATGTTTTGAATATATAATACTCCCTCGTATATCTATCTATCTATTAATTTACTTTTTCAGAGAGTTTTAAAAATATTAGTATTATATTTATAATGTTAGGTGGATAATACAGTTTTTAAAAAATAAAATGGATACTTTGTAATGCAACAGACCAAAATAAAAAAAATGGATAGATTGTTAAGGCACGGATGGAGTAAGTATTAGTTGTAATATTTACTTTAGTGCGAAAACTAGTAAAACACGAGCTTACTAAATAGTGTGGCGAGTTAATCTATACTATCAATGATCGATCATTTTACCCACCGTGGTAGATTAGGGAGGTCAAGATGATTATATTTAGGCTAGATTTTAGCAAATATGGTGATGAAAGAAAATAGGTAAAGTTAGAAGAGGTCGATAATGGGTTCGCCGGGGGTCAAGTTTCTCTGGACAGTCCATGGCAAGTTGAAAAGCTTGGCCATGATGAACTTGAAGATTTTGCTTACATTTATGTTGTGTGTTGCACTTGAGAAAAACAGGCTTGCTTTCATTGCCCTTGCATATGCCCTTGCCTGTGTATGTGTGCATCCAAAATGAACAAAATCTTGTTATTTCAATTTGAAACCAATACTATTTATTTATAATAGAAATATATTATAATTTTTTCTTAAAATATTATATTAAAATACTATTTAAATTAATACTATATTTAAAATCAATTTTTAAGTACACGGCCAGACGAACTCTTATTATCTTAACACCATCCATACCCTCTGCCCATAAAACTAGACGAACTCTTATAATCTTAACACCATCCATCCCCTCTGCCCATAAAACTCCGTATAAATAGAAATTTAGAAAGTTTTGGAAATATTAAGAGAGAGGAAAATATTGGGTATTTTATGTGATATTTTGTGAGAATAAGAAAAAAAAAAAATTACCGTAATGATATAGTATCAAAAGT
Organism: Andrographis paniculata; assembly: GCF_009805555.1. Lineage (NCBI taxonomy): Eukaryota > Viridiplantae > Streptophyta > Magnoliopsida > Lamiales > Acanthaceae > Andrographis > Andrographis paniculata. Next base: position 1,520,763 of record NW_026137585.1, on the reverse strand, counting down.
TCTAAAAATATCTATATAAACAAAATATAAATCTCATGTTTTTTTTTTTTTTGTAATCAAATATTCATTTTATAATCTATAGTAAAAACTTGTAAGATTTAATTGTTATTTAATTTATTTATTTAATTGTTATAATGTATTTGATGAGATATTTTTTAAAAAATAAATAGTGATAAATTATTATTATTATTCTTATTATTATTTGTTTTTGTTTTTGATCGGAGTAAATAGTGATAAATTTTCAAAATATGTTGTGTGAAAAATAGTTTCAAAGAACTTGTGTCTATGTGATAATAAGTTAAATAAAGTGTGGAAGCCCATGAATGACACTGTGATGTCACTATAATACACATGTAGAAGATACTTTGAGTCATCAGTAAAAATAGAGCCTAAAAAGGATAAGGAATATTTACCAAAGATGAATGAATTCCGTTTAGACACAAATTTTTGGAATTTTGAAATTGTAAAAATTAATATTTGATATGATATTTTATGGGATAAAATATATTTAATGTAATATTTTTTTAGAAAAAATGAATGATACCAAAACTTTCATAAATATTGTATAAATAGGATCAGGAAATTTTAGCAAATATGAGTAATATATATTTATACATATTTTTATTGGAATAATAAAAATTTATAAGTAAGCACATCAAAAAAAAATAATAATCAAATGCATATTGACATATTTAAATACATTTACTTTAATAAATTAATGGGCATTTGTGTTAGTTTAGTACCTGAGTGACAACAGTCCATTGAATGTCAAGTGGAAGCTGCACAAAATCATCAAATTTGGTTCCAATCACTATCGGAATAGCTGTCTGCAAAGAACACATTCACTGTGTAATTAGCCACTGCAATGCTAAAATACAAAAATATCTCCTATTAGTTTCTTAAAATTGTGCTCCTTTTTCTTTCATTTTTTTTTTCTCTTTAAAATGTTCTCATTTTTTCATTTAGTATAAAATGTATCACTGTTTATATATTTTTTTTTACTATAAGAGACAACAAGTATCAATAAAAACTTCATACATTAAAATCCTTACCCAAACATTTTGAGCACAAATATGAGAGAGAGGGAGGAAGTAATATAGTACGAGGTATACTGACAATATAAAGTACTATATATGTGTTTGTTTGGGGTTTTGAATTTTGAGTTGGGATTTAAATAGTAAAAATTTTGAATTTGAATAATTGTACGACGTGATATAAATAGGTATTGATGTGATATTTTGAATGTAAAATTGATTTTTATTATAATATAAAAAATAAAAAATAGGTGTTTGATTTGATGTTTTGAATTGAAAATCCAATTCTCAAACAAACACACCCTAAATATAACACGTAACAATGGTTCATACAATAAGTATTATAAACACCCTAGTCATTCTCCTCTCTCTATATATATTTTATATAAATTTTATTTACGGTTCAAGTTATGGAAATTAATCAGAATAAAAATAAAATAAAATAAAAACAGCCAAATTTGACTCAAATGCCCCAAAATTCACACAGTGGATTATTGTCACTATCACACTACAAAACAATAGCATTTAAAGTGAGTATCACTTGTAAGACACGACAAAGACTTTACTTAACACAAAAAAGACAGAAAAAAAAACAACTTATTAATTGATGGATTATAGAATATGACTAATTCCAATTAGGGACTATTCCAAAGTCTAAAGATATAAATTTATTAATATATTATTTCAATTAATACAATATCTGCTACGTTAAATAAAATCATACTATGATTTATGTCGATGACATATATGTTGGCAGCATAGTCCTAAAAAAAAATAATTCAATATTGTAATAGCATTCCTACATTAATTAATATATTCCCTCCGTCTACAAACTAATGTACTATTCTCCTATTTTGGACATCCAATAACTATTGTCCTATTTCTTTTTTTAAACACAAATTTTACATTTTTATCCTTCGTTCATTTATTATTTTTCATCTCTATCAGACAAATTTGTCAATTCATAACAAAAAAACAATCACCTAAAAAACCGTACAAATATACTTTAGGACAATAGAAATTGGACGGAGATAGTATATTATTAAGATGTTAAATTAAACACGACTAATCCTTCCAATCTATTGAAGTTTTTTTTTTCTATTTGCTCCATTATATTATTATTATTAACTTTTTAATAATTTTTCTATAATAATTTAACTTTACTTTTTATTTCTACATTGTCATTTATATCCGTCTCATATCTCAAGTCACTTATTTTTTAATTTTAATTAAATTAATTAATTATCTTAATTTTAATTTATAATTATTTATATTATAAAATAATTATATTTACTAATATATTTTTAATTATCTACTAATTATATTTATCATAAATTATCGTGTTTACATTGCCCCAAACATCCAACTTAGGATAGAGGAAGTATTATTCATTTTTAGTACTTCCTCCGTCCCACATACTATGTCTACGTTTCCGTTTCTATCCATCCCACATTCCATGTCACTTTCGTTTTTTGAAAAATGATTACACTTAAATCTCATTTTAAATTTTTTAATTTATTTTTTTATTTTAATTAAACTAATTAATTATGTTAATTTTAATTTATAATTATTTATACTATAGGATAATTATTTTAATTAATACATTCTTAATTATCTACTAATTACATCCCTCCTAAAATACCATGTCTACAGTGTAGCGGATGGAGTATTTGCTAAATATTATGATATAATTAGATTGGAGGAAGGGAGTATTATTCATTAATAATAATTTTTTTACGAAATACCAAATAAAAATAATGATCTTTTTTCTCACAAAATTAATATAATTTCTAATTATTTTAAAAAAAAGTTAAATCTTCAAAACTAAAAATAACATATAGGAGCAATAAATCTAGAGGCCCAACTTGTGAAGTTATTGCTACAGTGCTTTTTCATTCCTATCCAACCACTGGTGTGTGCTCTACAGTTTTCACAGTATATATGATTTTAAACACTCAGAGTTAATGATCATCTGAAAAAGGAAAACATTATTTATGGCGTGTTGCTGTAGGTTGTTGCTTTTGAGAAACTACCAGTAAAGTTTTTGGTAATTTAAAAATAAATAAATAAAGTAATAAATCAAAGTTCTTAGTTCATACCTTATTCCACTTTCTTGCTTCACTGTACCATCCAATTACGCTGCAATTTCGCACCAAAATTCATTTATTCAGTTTGAAATTCAAAATCTGAAAGTAGTTAATCGATGCAGAATTGAAGAAGAAGACTAGCAGATCGAAGAACCTGTTGAGAGTGGTTCTACTGGTGAGATCGAACATAAACAGTATAGCTACAGCATCTTTGCAAGCAATTGGAATTTGATCGGATGAATTGCTGTCTCCTGAATTTGTGTTGGTGAAGATTTGTGGATGAGTGAAATCATCGTTTGCGTGAAATTTGGAATTTGAGGAACAGGTTTGAGGAATTTTGAGTTCAGTTTACCTCCAACGTCCCAGATTCTGCAAGCAATGGTTGCTCCTTGAATACGCATTGTTTTATCCATCACGTTTACTCCTTGCATCTGCAAACTTGTCTTCTCCTGTTCATCTCCAACGTACTTCACCTTCAGAGGCAGTTGTTTTAATTTAATCAACAAATCGACAGGAAGAAGTCGAAATTCTAGAAAGTAGAAGAGATTTGATTACCAGAAATCTCGTCTTCCCAATCTGACAATCGCCTAACGCACCGATCTTCAACGACACTAAATCCGAGTCGCTCTCGTAACCAGAGCCGTACGACGTCGTCGTCGTCGGGAAGCTGTCATCGCCGCCGCCGGAGACTAGAGCCTGCACTGACGGAGAAGAACCGCTTCTTCGAGCAGATAATCTCCTGTATTTGACATTAGGGATTCTAATCGAGCAGACGAGAAACCTCTCCCAAAATAACCTGAATAACCGCCGGAACACTGCAGCTCTCTCTAATACACTCCAACGGAGGTTGACGTGGATAATTTTCCGGCAGAACTTCGTCATCTTCCCGGCGGCGCTGTTGAATTCACGAGTAGCCATGGTTCGCACTCAGAGTAGCAGAGGAAGAGCAGGACTCCATTAATGGCGTTTTTTTGGTGCTTTAGCATATGAGCTGACAACTTTTTCCCCCATGAGAAATTTTTTAATTACTATTATTATTTTTTAAAACTTTAATATAAGTGCGTACGGAAACTGTTAGAATATTTGAACAATATTGTGCTGTCTTTCCATATTTTCTTTTTCAGTTATACATTTATATGTATATTAAATTTATACCTAATTTATTTACAATCAATAATTTATTCACTCCTAATTTTATGACAAAATTAAATACAACTTTTAAATAAGAGCTTATAAAACTCATTCAAAGTTTGAGACATCAAAATCATTAAGTAAGACTAGACGATGAGTTTATAATTATAAGAAAATTTTAATACAATTTTAAAAATAAGAAGATTTAGTTCACTTTCGTGAAACTATTTGGGAATTTTGTATAATTTTACCTAATTTTATTCATTCATATTTTAATAAATAATAATTAATTTCTCTATTTTTTATTTATTACTTCAATTTTTTTTAAAGTATGATGAATTCATAAATAATTAAAATTTTGAATTTTTTTAAATTTTTTTGTTTTCTTGAAAAATTAAAATTAATATTGTACTTATTTTCTAGCATTGTTCTTTTTGTAATTCTAGTTTTATTAAGTTATCATTATTAGATGGAGTGTATCTTTTATGCAAAATCGATATATTTTTGTTGAAAATTGTAAAATGACACATTAAAAAGAAAATTGGTGAGAGAATTTTCAAATTAAAGATTTTTAAAGTGCATATATTTGATTACATCCAATCACATAATATTAATTTTTCTTCATCTTTTTAGGACATAGGGCTGTGTGTTTTTACCATGAGTTTATTTTTTATTAATTTTTTATATGTATTTTTTATATTAAATATAAAATTTATATTTTTTTAATAATATAAAATAAAATATTATATCAAATTGTTAATTTTTTTTTATAACTAAATAAAGTACTATATTTTATGTATTGTATAGATCAAAAAATTTCTCACGACGACCTTTTAACCAACTTAATTCAATCGGCCGTCACAATCAAATTTTATAACAAATATTATTATTATTATTATTATTATTATTTTATTTTTATTTTTATTTTTATTTTTTGATCATCAATATTATTATTATTTAAAGACAACATATTGCATAACTATTTTATTTTATTTTTATCACCCATCCACGATTGAAATGCAGAATATATCACATCATTAACATTTTAATATATAAAGGAAGAGCGTGAATGTTAGACATTCTTTTTGCATAATTTATTATTACAATGTTATTAATTTATACTTAAAAATAACTAATTGGTTGATCTAGATCCACAAATATTATAAAAATATTTTCCCCACACACAAAATTTTATTTGTAATTATTAAAACGGAATGTATAAAAACATCCATATAATAAAATAAATTACGTACATGGGACTTGTATTTTAATTTTGTTATGTATATATATATATATATATATTTAAATTAAATCAAATATTTATTTCTCATAAAAAAAATTATACCTAATAATTAATTTAATTAAAGACATTAACATCTAAAACACTAGTGTGTTTAATTTGCTTTGAGGGGTTTTTGTTTTTATTTTTATTATTGTTTAGGTGATATAATTTTTTATATGAAAAAATAAATATATTTTTTTTATAATACCAAAGTAACATTTTATTATTAAAAAATAGAACTATATAATTAAATTACATGTTTTATAAAAATAATAGTAAAGTAAAAGCTACAAGAATCATCATCATTATACATAAATAATGCATTGATTTTCATTATTGTTTATACTCAATTCCTTTAGTTTCAACCAACTCGTTTAATTAGTGATTTAATATTTAAAGTAATAGAATTTAGTAAATTAACAATAATAAATTTATTATATTATTTTATAATTTTTACGTGGATAGAGTTATTAGTATTTTTCAAGTAAGAATTAATATATATATGATTAAAAAATAAATAAATTGTCTGTGTAGTACGCCGAAAAATATGTCCGTCGATGTTTTCTACAAAAATTTTATAATTTTTTTTATATTATATATATTTTATTTATATATGATATTTAAAATATTTAAATACATATTTAAATTTTATTTTAATAATGTATACTAAATTTATTATAAAAATAATAACATCATTTATATACAAACTAATAAAATAAAATTATAATTAATTTATTAAATTACACAATATTTAAAAATATAGCTATATATGTTTAAAGGAGTTTGTATTATTACAATAATAGTAAATTTTTTAAAAATAATTTAGAGAAGGACTTTTGAAGTAAGTTTATTTGTTTTGTAAAATAGTTTGAAGGATTTTTTTTTTAATGTTAATATAAGATATATATATATATATATTTTGAAATATATATTTTTTTTAAAACCAAACAAACAAGAGTTTTAGTAATAAATATGATATTTTATGAAAAAAAAATTATAGTATAATTATTTGAAATATAAATAATGCCAGATTTTAAAATTGATGTAGTCTAAACAAAGCCAAAATATATAATATATATAATATTTTAAATAAAAATAAAATAATATACGTATATATTTATCTAAATATATATGGAGTATTAAACTATATTATAATGACACACAATTAATTGGTCCCATGCCTTCCCCATAAAAGAGTCACATGCACCATTTTTAAATGTGACATTATGACTTTGTTCTTTCATTTAAATTTTTTTAATTTTTTTTTTCAAAAAATTAATATACTATACAGATTTATTTTTTTAATATTATATGTATAATTTCCTATTATTCACATAAAAAAATATTATTTCAAACTAAAACACAAAATAAATACACGTTATCCCTCCTTTGGGGCATTTCTTCTCAATTATTGTATGATTGTATTTAATTTGAGCTTCAAATTTTAATTAATATTGTTTAATACATGATTTTTATACAAATTATATAATAGATATTTTTATAAAATATTAGTATTCAAATATAATTTAAATTAAATTTTAAATAAAAAATTCAAATTTAAACTAAAACTAAACACACATAATTTTAACTATTCAAATTTTATATTTATATTTTTAAAATATTTTATTTTTACAAATCATCAAATCATGTCCTCCCTCCGTCCTATATAATATGAGTGTATTACTGTAGATACGAGAATTTAGGTAAAGTATAATTAGTAAGTAATTAAGAAGTGTATTAGTAAAAATAATTATTATTTAGTAAAAATAATTATAGATTAAGATTAAGATAAATAAATAGTTTAATTAAAATTAAGAAAATTATAAAATTTAAAATTTAAAATGCTATTAAAGTGTATAATTATATTTCCAAAAATAGAAATGACAAGATATATGGACGGACGAAAATAGAAAATAGGGACAAATTATATGGGACGGAGGGAATATTATTTCTACCTCAAAACATTAAGAATATTTGGGATGAACACAAAAATTTAAAAATATTAATATTATATTAATATTGTGTTTATAAATATTTTTTAAATATCAAAATATTTATATTTTATGTTGTTATTGTTTTGGTACCAAAAAAATAATAAATATAATAATATTTTTGTCCCATAATAAAATATTATTTTTTTTATTTTAGTATATTTCATAACAAAATATCTTTACTATCTACTAACGTTATGAATACCCTTCAAACTTACAATATATAAACAAATGTCATTACATTTGTATCACACAGTATTAATAAGATTACTTTAGTCATGTCTATTTTATTTTTACTATATCCAAGATAATATTAATATTTTTAAAACTCCATATAAAAATGCAAATGGATACGCAGTTATGAAAAGGAAAGGAGTCTGTTAATTTTCACCGATCCCAAATATTTTTTATTATTTTAAAACAAAAAAAATATTTATTTTTAATATGAAATTAGACTGTATTTTTGTAAAGATTTTCTATCATTATACTCACTCCGTCCCATTCAAAGGTTGTCATCTTTTATTTTCGTCATTCCCAAAACAAGGTTACCATTTCTAATTTAGTAATTGTACTACTCATTTAACATAATAAATACCCTTTCAACTTACACTATATTATACAAATACCATAACTTTTTCCTTTTTTTTTTACAAATACCATTACTTTTATATTATACAATACTAATATGAGTTTTTTTGTCTTTTTCACTCTAATTTATTATAATACTAATATTCAAAAATTTATATGCAAAAAATATACAGTAAACGACAACCTGGGAGTGAGGGAGTATATTAATTTGATATATTAATATAAATAATTTAAATTTAAAATAGAAAACTCAAACAACCGCACAACGTTTCTATAGGGATCTGCTGGTTTGTTCATCGCCATGGATACTTTCTCCAAACCCTAGGCGCTATTCCCTGATGCTCTGATTCTCTTTCCCCATCGGTTCTACGCCGCCTCACTGCAACATTGTTCAGCGCTCGGCCTCTCTTCTTCCCCGTGACTTCGTCTACTACAGGCTACCGCTGCATCAAAGTTGTGAGTTCAGTCCTGCCTCCCTTTCAATCTTACGCGTGTAGAAGAAAAAAGCGAGAGAAAATGCTTCTAGCGTTCATGGCAATGTTGATTTTTGAATTTTTTGGTTATTTCAATACGATCGAGAAGCATGTGTGAAAATCGTTCGAGTAATTTAAAGGAGTTTTGATTTTTCGACGTTTGCGCTGTTTTGATTTTTAGAAGCTTTCTTTCAAGCGGTTGCGGATGATTTGAGTTTGATGTGTTTACTGTGTTTTGTGATTTCAAAGTCGATCTCATTCTATAATGTTTAAGCATTGCATCGACTTTGACATATATATATATATATTCAATTCGATCTTGTTCACTTCAAGCATTTGCACTAATAATATCGAGGTGTTTGTTGATCAGAACCTAGAAAAGCTTGCATCAGAGACAATCAAACTATAGATAAAAAAATTTTGATTGATGGGTTGGTGATATAGTGAGCTGAATCTCTGCTTCAATTTGATGCAAATGGAGAGGGAGATTGGTGTGGTAGAAGAGAGACTAAAGTCATTCACAGCTCAGCTGCATACAGAATGTGGTATTCTCGACCGCCTTGTTTATAAGCACAAAAATCAACATCGACGGTGCTCTTACTTTCAGTATGTACTCAAGGTTTGTTGCTCCTGTTTTCTAACTACAATCATATGTTTGAGCTTGGAATTGGATTTTCATGTGCTTGTTGAACCAATGGCATTTGTTTTTATTTTTGGTGGAAAAAGGTGAGGAGGGATTTGAACCTTTTGAAGTCCACAAATATGGAGGAGATTCTGGATTCGGCATTTATAGTGATCAATGGAAATAGGCCAAAGCAAAAGGTCCAACTTCTGGAAAGGTCCAGTTTTATTTTCCATTCATTCTGTATTCTTCTTACGAATTTTGTTGTGGAATATCGTTAAAGTCTTCAGTGTTCGTACACAAGTAGAGGTTTATATCCAGATATTAGGGCTCTACTTGGATAGAAGTTTTGGAAGTTATGGAAAAAATTGAAAATAGTAAAACATTAGACATTTGATATGATGTTTTGTGAAAGTAAAAATGTATTTGATGTGATGTTTTTTGAATAAGTTACAGTTGATGAATAGTTTGCACAAGTAAGGTTTATAGCCGGATATTAAGGTTCCATTTAGATAAAATTATTGACAGTTTTGGAAAAATTTGAAATTAGTACAAATGAGGTATTTGATATGATGTTTTATGAGAGTAAAAATGTATTTAATGTGATGTTTTTTGAAAAAGTTACTGTTGATGAATGGTTTACACAAGGTTTGTATCCAGATATAAAGGTTCCATTTAGATATAAGTTATGAGAGCTTTGGAAAGTTTTGAAAATAGTAAAGGGTTAGGTATTTGATTAGATGTTTTTTGAGAGTAATACTGTATTCAATGTGATGATTTTTGAAAAAGTTACTTTTGATGAATAACGTCAAAAGTTTCAAAAGTGTGTGTAATTAGAGCCTAACTTTTGTAGTTACTGTTTAGTGTATTTTTTTTTTAACCTTTCTTTGACTGTTATATTGAGTGTACGAAATTCTGAAAAAAAATGGTATGCATATTGGGTTTGATTAATTTTGCCTGTTTTACTTATAAATTGTTGTATGATGGTTTGATTATATGATTAGGTATCGGAGAAATGACGAGCTTAAAATGTATATACTTTTTTGTTATGGTTATGCTTTTATATACATAAAATTGAACATGATTTAGCAATGATCAAAGATTGGGGAAATATCTGAGTATGATAACAAACAAACACATTGATAGTTCCTCATCTTCTTACGTGCAGCTTGAAGCGTAGAAAGTGCAGTAGTGGCAAATACAATTTTTTGGTGAGGTTGTTGGGTTTTAGCCGTCTATTGTCTCAGGTAGTTTGTCTTTTTTCTTGTGAACTTGACATTCAAACACTTTCAGTTAATGCATTCGTCGTTTTGGCATCTTTCTCGTTGCTATTGCAGATTTCCGAGCCATTGCTGAAGGCAGCTATGTATCCTCATAATTTCCAACTGTTGACTTGCATTTGTTGTATTTGGATTTTGGTTTGTGATATAGAGTCTTATTTGTTATTGATTTTCCTTAACCACGCGCAGGGAGATATCGACTCTTCTTGCTAGGTCATTTTTTATGAAGTTTTCGTTGACAATATTATCTGTGCTTGCACGCATTCGAGTATTAGTTCAGCAGGTAAGCATGCCCAAGCCATTACTTGCCATGTATTTGATAGTGCTGTTTATTTTATAGTCTTTTTGGTTTGAGGAGTCAGAAGTGTTCGACATATTTGGGACAAATTTGCTTATAACTCACCTATGTTTTAGAAAGTCTTTGCTATTCTCTACCAAAAAATAAAAAAAAAAAAAAAAATAATAATAATAAAAAACAAAGGAAAAAAGTATGCACTATTCTCTCTCACAATTTAGAAATTGCGTGAGGCTCTCTCCTGTTTTTGCACATATTGTACAAAATTTAATTTTTAGGGAATTTTGTTCAATGTTTTATAAAAAATCAATATGATGAAAACTTTCTATACTATGTGTAGGTATAAGCAGTCTTGCATTTCTCTTTTTTCCATTCTATTTTTGTCTATGGCATAGTCAAATATTTACATCCCTTTGGATTCATTTACTCTCCTTTTGTTATTATCATATGATGGAAATTCAAATTGTATTATTGAACTTTCCTTCTCTATTTCTATGATGATATTCTTGTGGAAAAAAAATTCAAACTCTTTTGTGATCGACTACTTAAATAATCGTTTTCATTGCCTCTAAGCAAGTCGGTACTATGCCTTTTTAACGTGGTGTAATTCTTTTATCTACAGATGCTTTTGGATGTCGTACTTATATACAATACTGTTTCCCGTCTTTCTCATAAAGAACAGATTGTGAAATTAAATCAAGAAGGATTTGAGGTTAGTATTACAAGCAGAATCGATTCTCAAGATGATTTTGATTCTTGACCTTCATTGCTGTTTCCTTAAAGTGCAGGTCTTTAGAGAAATTTATCCCGGGAAAGAGAAAGAATCTTTAATGCTAGAATGCGTTTGGCAGACGGATAAATATATATTAGTTGAGAAGACGTGCGAAAATGAGAACAATACTCGAGCAACAGCAGCCGAACAAGTTGATGTCCCACTTAAAGCATCGAATATACAGTACAACAATATCGAGGTCTTACTCGGAGGTTAGAATCCAAACCCAAGCAATTCAATTCGTTTCATACCTCCCGTGTTTTAGGCTTTATTTATATGCATACTTTTGGAATTTTTATAGTACTATTTATCAAAAATAATTAAAAAAAAAAACTATTTTATCAAATAAATATTTTTTATTTAAATTATTACACTAAAATCTTAGTTTGTTTGTTTGATATTTATAATTTTTAGGTGTTTTTCTTGTGAGATATGGAGAGTTGTAAAAGGAATGATGTTTTGTGTGTTTTTATTGACCTATATATATATATATATATATATTATTTTTTCGAGTAATACTTTTGGGACTCGTGAATGATGAAAGCACTGAGTGAACACACTCTTATTTTCTATACAAAACACAACATCCAATTCTTATTTACATTATATCAAAAAATATATTTTTTATTCGATTTTTCACTTCTCCAAACGCACCAAAACTTGTATCTAATTTTTTCATGTTTCAAATACTTCTTGTCCATATTGATTTCCCCAGTCACGACTTACTTCCCCGATTGTTCTAACAGATTCAATCCACACAAAAAAAGAAGGCGTCGACCCTATACACAACAATGACCATAAGAACACCCCAACCCCAAATGGAGCTGGGTCTTCAAATGGTAATAACATAGGTCCCCTAATGGACAGGTCAGCAGGATCATCAGCCTCTGAGACGAACAGTGAGAAGTTGCACGAAGATGGTTTCTCTGTGCCTGAATTTGTCGACCTCGGCAGTACTTGCCGGGAACCTGGTTTAACGGCTAATGCTATCACGCCCTCTCGTCACATTGAACTAAGAAAAGATGCGAAAAGGAAGAAGAAGACGGTCGCATTTGTATCTGTTAATGCACCGGCTTCTTCGACTGTAGGGGAATCAAAATCAGCTTTGCACGAAAAAGGTATCGACAAGAAAGATCCATTTTTCGACCTCCTCACCGGTGGAGGTATGAATAGTAGTTTCTCTTAAGCTATATATATTGATGGGGGAATTAGTGGCTTTTTATTTATTTATTTTAAAAAAAATTTCAAGTTAAAAATTTTGGAAATAGTGAAAAATTGAGTATTTAATATGATGTTACGTGAGATTAAAGAAATATTTAATGTGGTCGGGTTAGCAAAAATATGAAATTGAAATAATTTTATCGACTTGAAATTTGGTTCCCGCAGTTTGGGTTCGAGACTACAAATTTTTATTCTAAATTTCATGCGTCCATGTGTAAACTGTATAAAAGTTGAAGTGGCTTCAACTATCGCGGAGTCTGAAAATGATGATACAAATTTGTAAACATATAGTTAATGATAGTTTATATTTTACAGATATATTATTTGACTATATATCTTGTAATAAGATTAAAGATAATACATTTTTTGAGTGTGCAAAAAAAAAAAAATGTTGATAGAAAATAATTAAAAAATCAAATCAGGATAGAATAACTTTCTACACACACATATATATATATATATTATAACATATTCATTCTTTACATTCTTTACCATCATTCTTTACATTCTTTACATTCTTTACCATCATTCTTACCTTCCTCTTCATCTTCCTTAACTTCCCTTTCATCACCATCACCACCATGCTTTTGCTTGTCTTCTTCATCTGCATCTGCAACAACCCTCACTTTACTGTTAGCACACACATACTCTAAAGCAATTACCACATCGCTAATCACCGGCCGCGCCATGTCGTCTTCCTGCAGACACATTGCCGCTATGGCAAGCGCCTGATACAACGCCTTCTCTGGGAACTTCCCCTCCAGCAACGGATCCGCCATCACTCGAAACCTCTTCTTGTCCTTGAACAACGGCTCCGCCTGCTCCAACAACATTTTCACCTCTTTCACAACAATAATATTAAATTACCATCTCACCTAGAAAACTTTGAATTTGAACTTAGTGAGATACACATCATTTATTATTATATAATAATAGCAACAATAATCCCCATCTTTGGAAATGAACTACGTACCCAACTGATCAAGTTCTGTTCTTGACTCGGTCTGGTGCAGTCGAGCACTCTCCTCCCCGTGATTATCTCCAGAAGCACCACGCCAAAGCTGTACACGTCAGATTTCTTAGTCAGCCGCCCCGTGGAGGCGTACTCCGGCGCGCAATAGCCGTACGTTCCCATCACACGCGTAGAAACGTGGGATATTCCATCGACCGGTCCTAACTTGGCGAGCCCGAAATCAGATAGCTTTGGGTTGAAATCTTTGTCGAGGAGGATGTTTGAGGCCTTGAAGTCGCGGTAGATTACTGGTGGATTAGCCGTTTCGTGGAGGTACTCCAGCCCTTTTGCTGCTCCTTCCGCGACTTTCATCCTCGTGTACCAGTCGAGTGGCTTCTGATCCTCGTCAAGATCTGCAAAACAGCGTCGTCCCATCACTCTGTAATGGCGAAACAGAATGTTCTTGAGATGAAAAAACTTTAACATACTTAGGAGATGATCCTCCAAAGAACCATTTTGCATATAATCGTAAACTAGCAGCCGGTGTTGGCCTTCCCCGCAGTATCCGACTAAATTGACAAGATTCGGGTGGTGAAGAAGGCTTAGCATCAAAACTTCGACTATAAATTCGTAGTTTCCTTGTAGACCATCCCTGTTGAGTTCTTTCACTGCAATATCCTGAGAACAAATTTGATCACTGCTGATATTCAAAATCGAACAAAAAATTTAAGAGAATTCGAGTAATCTAGACAAAAGGGGAAGAATGGATATATATAGCAGACATTACAATGTTTTTTCGCTTGGAATAGCCTTTATACACCCTCCCGAATCCACCCTCGCCTATCAAAGCCTTAAGGCTGAAGTTTTGAGTAGCATCGGATAGCTCTTTGTATGTGAAAATCTCAGCAGAAATGTTTCCCTTCCCTAGTTGTTCTATTTCTTCGTCTATGTACTCTGCAAAATTATCTAATCAGTCAATTGGTTTGTTCCTTTATTCGACAGAGATTCAATTGCGTTGGTTCATCTTCAATAATGCATTTTGTGAACAGATTAAGAAAGAAATTGATCTATAGCTGCTCGAGGAACATGAATTCAACTATCAATCCAGCACATATGAACCTCAGTTAGGGATATCAGAATGCATAATTGCAACCTCCATGAGGAATTTCAGCAAAATGACAGACACATCACTACAGAAATTCCTAACCCTAGAAAAGGAAGGAGAGCAAGGAAAACAGAGGCGGCGATAAACCAATATGCAATATATTATATATATATATATATACCAAACGACCAAAAAACCTTAAAAAACGCCATACATTGCTGTTGCCATGATCAATAATCTCACCAGCTTTTCCAGACGACCGATTAGACAACGAGGGGAAGGATTTCGATTTCTTATGCTCAGGCCTCTCATCGAACGATTTGTGAGGGAATCTCCCTTCCGAAGCGCGGCAGGTGAAACAGCTCCTCATCCTTCAATTCCTTCGTCCAAATCTTCTCAAAACAACTACAACAACACGAAAACCTTCCCAATCCGAACACAATTAAACCCTAACATAAAATTTTCCCATATTCGTACATTCAAAACACAATCAACAGGATTCCGAACTCAACTGCAACCACACGCAGAAGGAATAGGAAATTCGAGGCGTCCAAACCGCACTAGCTTCGATGCGATCTCTCTCGCCGGAAATTCGAAAGGATCACAGCGCGGGTGCAGCCGTGCAGCAGAGCTTTCCTTTCCTTTCCTTTCCTTCGCTGCTGAAGAAGAAACGTAAATTCTGCAGAAATGTGTGATTTTGAATTCTGCAAATTGTTTTATCTTTCTCTATGTTTAGTAACTAACATAACTGAAGTCTGAAATGCCAGCTGGACACTATTTGGACCAATGGAATTGCTTCCCTCGCGATTTTTGATGTCATTCGTACACGTGGAATATTTTTATTGTTTTCTAATATTTTCTATATTTTATAATAATAAAAATTTAAATTATACCCATCTTCCTGAAATATTTATGCTAATTTATTTATTTATTTTCACAGTAAATTAAATTTATTAGTAGTCAATTATTATTATTATTTATTTTAAAATAAAAAGAAAACTAGCCATAATTTTTAAAGGAAAAAAAAATCAATAAATTAGAGTCAAAGAATAAAATCCTTGTCTTAAAGTCAATAAAAGAACAAAATGAGAAACCGTTGAAGACGAAGAGAGGAGAATTGGAGAAAGGAGGGAGACCCAAATTTGAAGATCGGATTACTGCATTTTTCTGCAATTACAATTCAGGAATTCGGTGAATCAGGGCAAACAGGGTCTCCGGAAGCAAGGACGAAGAAGAATTCTTCGCAATCCAATCCAGGATTGGGGATTTTTCTGTAGCCGATAATGGTACGAAGCTCTTGGATGGTGTGGCGCGAGGAAAAGTTAAGCATTAACCCCCAGGAGAAGAATAATTAATCGAAAAAAAAAATGATAACGTGGTTGAAACAATTGCGGATCGCGTTTGGAGCGTCGTTTTTGTGGCTTGTCTGTTTGATTTACTTCACGCAGGTTCGTTTATACGCTCCCTTACGGAATTTTAGTTTCCTCTTATTTGCGTAGATTGATTTTGCTGCGATTGTAAGTTTTGAATTCGTTGTTATTGTTATTTTTGTTTATTCTGATTTGAATTTTGGAGAACGCCGTTGTATATCTATGTTCTTGTCATTGCAAAAGTATGGATGAACTGATTTCGATATTTTCTTTTGATTCTCTTCCGGAATTTGCGTTTATGGCGACTGGTGATAGTTTTAGGGTTTATGTTATTCACATTGATGTAGATCTCACGTATAACACGGTATTGTTGAATTTGTTCCTCTTGTATGGATTCCCCCAATTTGGCTACCTTGTTCGTATGAGAAGCTTTTTCTTATGTTGCCCTAATATAATTTTGATTGGCATTGAAATATGATGCTGATTATTCGATTAGGGTTGAATGAAATTCTGAATTATACCTCAAGATGGAATTAGAAGTATTGAATTATTCCAAAGCTGTTTTTGCTTTTTCTGCATTGGTTGAATATGAATCCATGTAGTTTACCTACCATTTTTACAAGGTTTTTCTACGATCCACAGGGATTCAGATCGTTCGTGTGGACGGCAGTGTCGTACCAGCTGAAGGACAAGCTAAAGCTCTCCCCATCAGCTTCCCAGTTTGTAGCATCGGTAGCATTTTTTCCATGGAGTATCAAGCCATTATATGGGTATATTTAACTATAAACTCTTTGATTTACGCTTCGGTTAATTAACTTGATCTGAAGATACACCTCTGTTTCTTTTGAACAAAATAGATACCCTGCATTTAGTGCTTTTTTCATATTCTTGATTGCCTGTTTGATGATTCGAAAATATGAAGTTTCTCTTGTTCAAGCAACTGAGCTCTGTAATGTTTGATCAATAAGATCATTTTTTTATTTTGTTTTATTTTTTGGGTTGCAAAAGGTTTCACTGTGCACTTAAATCATAATTTGCAGAATATTATCTGACTGCATACCGATTCTTGGAAGAAAAAGAACCCCTTACTTAATAATTGCGACGTTGCTGTCCTTCTTCCCATGGCTTATTCTAAGCATCAGCACAGGGTGGAGGAGCTCTAGAGTGCCTCTCATGGTTCTGTTGACAGCACAAAATTTGGGATCTGCAATGGCTGATGTTGTGATCGATGCCATGATAGCTGAGGCAGTAAGGTTTGAGAGGTGAGCATTCATTTTCAGTGATCTTTTTATTCAAATTATTTCAGAATCTTAGCCAATAGTCTCTAATTAACTTTCAAAAAGATTGAATCGTGAGTTAGGGCTGACAATTATCATAGCTGATCAGTGTCATATTCGATCTATGCTTAAATTACTCCTAAAATTGCACATGATTAGGGCTTCTTTCGCCGGTGATCTTCAGTCAGTTTCGTGGATGTCAATGGCGTTGGGAGGGATATGCGGAAGTTTGCTCGGTGGATATGCTCTGACTAACATACCAACAGACAAAATTTTTTTGCTCTTCACAGCATTACCTGCACTACAGCTGCTGTCTTGCGGTTTAGTCGACGAAAATTCTGTTAGCCGTAAAGTTTCTTCAACAAGTGTAACTTCAAATGGAGCCTCCCATTCAGTAAATGGCAGCGATTTTCCCGAAGATAAAACTTCCACAGTTAAGTCCAAACCCAACAATTTGAGGAGAAAGAGGAGCAAGAAAACTGCAGAGGGAGAACCAGTTCCGGGAAATAAAAAAATTCAGTCTCATGAAATCCATGGAACTTCAGCAACAAAATCATCCCATTCCCTGAAAACAGCTGCATTTACTTTGTTCGATGCTTTTCGACAGCCAATCATTCTGAGGTAAATATCGATCTGTTTTTTTTACATAGTAGTATTTGCTTTGTATTTATGCATATCGGTATATAATTAACTTCTAGAAGTTTCCGGTGCTTTCTATTCCATTGCATGAATAACTGATTTTTTTGCTCGGATTTTCCCGGGAATCATAGGCCTATGACATGGTTTTTCCTGGCACACGTCACTGTTCCGAACCTCTCAACCATCATGTTCTACTATCAGACAGAAGTTCTCAAATTAGAGGCTTCGTTTTTAGGCAGAGCACGAGTCGTCGGATGGTTGGGTCTCATGCTTGGCACCTTTATCTACAATCGGTTTTTGAAGAAGATGAAATTACGGAGGATTCTTTTGTAAGTCCATCTCGAACCTTTCTTACACATCGATGCTTTCCACATTACTCATCGATTAGCCATGAAATCTAATCAGGTACGCTCATTTCGGGTTGGCTATACTGAGCCTTCTCGATGGAGTCTTGGTGTCGCGATCGCATGTTCACGTCGGGATAAGCGACAAGGTCATGGTCCTGTTCGGATCCGCGCTTTCAGACGGCATCAACCAATTCAAGTAGAGTATTACTTCTGTTTGATACGATTTTTCTTTTTTCGATCAATCCCTTTTACTGAAAAATTTTCGCCGCTTGCTCGGCAGGTTCATGCCGTTCCTAATCTTGTCGGGACAACTTTGCCCTCCCGGCGTAGAAGGTACGCTGTTCGCACTCTTTATGTCGATAAACAACTTTGGCTCCACGGTTGGCTCGTTCGTGGGCGCCGGGCTGGCTTCGATTCTTAGTATTTCGTCGGGTAGTTTCGATAATCTTTTCGCGGGCATTGTAGTTCAGGTTGTGTGCTCGTTCATCCCTGTTGCTTTCTTGTTTTTGATACCTAAAGAAGCTACGGGAATATCGGCATAGAATAGAATTACAGAGAAAAAAACAGAGGATTTGTTGGCTTCTGTTAGAGAAAATAGGAACTTAGCTATGGATACATAGAGAAGATATAATATGACAGCCACATTGTTAAAAATCAATAAGTTTGTCCTTGATTTCAATTAGGATAAAGATGGAGGGGGGATTTGTGAACTTTCTTGTGTAGGGGCTGATTGGGTAATATTGGTTTAATATTTGAAATTACCATGACATGTTTGTTTTATTATATGGTTGGTTTTATTTAGATTTATTTAAGAGTGGGTTTGTTGTGTTTTGGGATCAATTTTTTTATTATTAAAAATAAAATTACGGTTTGTTGCATGGTAAAATACTAAAAATAAACTTTTAAAAAATAAATATATATTTTGTATTTGTATAAACAAAAATGACACAATGTATATACCCTTTAAATTAAAAGAAATAATATATAAGCCTAATCTAGCCTAACTTGTCCATTGCAATCCGATCCATAAGCCAGGCCCGGATGTACTTTAGCCGGATCTTGGAGTTTTGACCTATTTATAAAATTTTATTTTAAAATATATCAAATTAAATATATTGTTATATTTTTATATTTTCTTATTATCAAATTAAATTTTTATTTTTTTATTTTTTTTGACATCCATCCATGATCATCAAATTTGAATCATTATTCCAACTAAAAATACTTCACCACTTGACCTACAAAGTTTTAACACGAAACTCAACTTTCAAATTCATAAACAAAAAAATATACTTTTTTACATATCTCTAGTCTATAACATTCTAAATGAAAAATAATTAAGCATTAAATTTATAGCTATAGAAAGTTGTTCATACCATATACTAGTATAGGCATGCAAATATGCAATAATATAAGACATCTTATTACAAATATTGATATTATAGGGTTTGCTTGTTCATCATATCTATAATATTAAAATCTCATAAATTTCATTTTTAAATTGGTTTTAATTATTTTTAAACTACATTAAGATAAGAACCCATAGTTTTTTTATACATTTCTTTTAAAAAATTCTCCCTCCGTCCCACGTACCATGTCCACGTTGCCGTTTCTGTCCGTCCCACGTACCATGTCATTTTTCTTTTTCGGAAAATGATTACACTTTAAAATTTCATCTTAAACTTTTTAATTTTATTTTTTTTAAAATTTTAATTAAACTAATTAGTTATCTTAATCTTAATTTATAATTATTTATATTATCGGATAATTATTTTCACTAATATATTCTTAATTATCTACTAATTACATCATTCCTAAAATACCGTGTCTACAGTGTAGCAGACACGGCATATGGGACGGAGGTAGTATATAAATAGATAAGAACCAATTAACATTAATGGCTTGATTCTAGCCGTTTTTATCTTAAACATTTTGAACTCTAAGAAAACCCTATCTTGAGCATCATTTCCTTCAAAAAAATATCTTTTAACTATTAATAATAATTGACCTTTTCCCCAATATTTTTGGCAAGATCTCACTCAATCTTTGTGTGTGTTTGTGTTTTTGGTTTTTGGATATTTTGGGTGTTGTGGATGAGAGATATTTTTAATATAAAATAAATTTTCAATAAGCATGCACTTTAAATAAAAATTATTATATTACACACATTTATTATTTTTTATGTTACCTACATAATTTTTATGCATCACATAAAAATATATCCCTTCAAACTATTTCATAAAACAATCACACCCGTGAGGTTTTGAATTGAGAGTAATGATTTGTGTAACAATGTGTTTAATTTATTTTTTAAATATTTAAATACCATTATTCAGCCTGCATAATTTTCAATAAAAATTATCTAATAAAATATTGTACCAAAATACTATTTGAATAAAAACTCAAATAAACACTCCATTTCAAATCAATATTAAATCACTCCTAAACAAACCTTAAACATTTCCATTTTCAATTTTTACTCTTCCGATCCGTTGGTGTTATTATTATTATTATTATTATTATTATTATTGAGTGAAATAGTTATATTTTGTAGGAAATTTTGATATATTTATATAAAAATAGTAATGTTGTATAGTGGTAAAATTCAAAAAAAAAAAAAAAAGAAAAAAAAAGAAAAAAAGAAAAGAAAAGAAGAAGAAGAAGAAGATACATATGGATCCTCCTTAAGCTATATAGCAAATATAAAATAAAAGTTACAAACAAACACAACTTTATTCAACAAACCCTAACAAGCTACAGATACTTCTATGACTATACCTCCAATTTCCCCCAACCCTAAAATGTTAGCCCAATATATTTAATTTTTTGGCTAGCCATAAACATAGCATCTTTACACCTTTCCTAATTTCATTTAGGTATAAATGCAAATATTTTTATAATATTAATTATTTAAATACATTATATTTAATAATTATGTATTTCATTTTTTGTAAAAATCTTAATTTTATATTCAATCTTACTAGCAATAAAACAATTTTCTATTTGCACCTAGGTTGATTAAGAGATGATAAGCATTTGATATTTTATTAATATCATAGTTTTATACTTAAATAAGAAAAACATTTTTATTGTTGGTAACGTTCTAAATGACTTGTATTGCCCGTAACTAATTAACCTAAATCGTTTATATTTATATCGAAACTGTTTGATTGCTGAAATACGGATATCAAACATATCGATATTTGCAACCCTCCTAAAGTCTTAATTGAAGTAATATATTTTTTGTTGGACTTTTCTTTATAATTGAAAAAAAAAAAAATACTCATTTTTTCATCAAATAAATATTACCGTTCTTCATCATAAAGAGATTTGCTTACATCATGAGCCTAAATCGAATCATATTGAACTATGTCCCAACTTCAACCAAATTAAGATTGAATTTCAATATACAAATTTTGTTACTATAAAGCTAATTTATCTAGTCTTTTTTGGCCCATCTTTCAACGTTTATTTTTCTCATATTTGGAGGTAAAATTTTGTTATTATTATTTTTTTTTTAAAGAAAAAAAAATCAACAACTTATAATGAACATTGAATTTATAATGTTTGAGGGAGGAGAAAACCCTATGTTTATAGGGAAATTAAGGGTGTGTGTTCTTGTGAGATTTTGAGGGTGGTTTTTTTTTTTTAAAAAAAAATCCATTAGAAATATTTACTCGAACAGTTATTTATTATTTATTATATTATACTAAAAATTTACATCTCGAATACCACATTAATACATATTAATATTATATCAAACAAATACTTCAATGCAAAAATTTTCTATCCCAAAACCAAAACCTCAACACTAAACAAACCCTAAGTTATTTTTTAGGGGAATAAAATTTTCACATCATAATATATACTACTCCCTCCGTGTCATATCTATCTATTCATTTGTTTTTTCGACATAATTTTAAAAATATTAGTATTATATTTGAATATAGTAGAAATAAAAATAAAAAACTAAATTAACTTTAGTAGTATTGCATGACATAATTGTAACATTAGATAGATATTACAATTAGTGTAAAATAAAAAAATAAATATATTGTTAAGCAACAACAATATATATATACGGGAGGGGATCACCCACCCCCCTTCCCATCCAGCCCCCACCCCCCACCCCCCTCACATACAATGTATATATATATACATTTCTACATATATATATTTATATGTTCCAAGCGTGTCTATATATAGAGAAAGACACACGCACAAAGCTGGTATTCTACATGGCTTCTAATTCATCAACGGTCAGATCATCAGCACACCAAAATCCATCGTCTTCAGGATACGCCACGTGGCAGCAACGGGCGTGGTTCACCGGCGGCTGCGCCGCCGTGACAATTACCCTAGCCAGATCAGTGATTCTAACCGCCGCCGGCGCCGGTGCATCGGACAGTTGGTGGCCATGGATCCTGCTCGTCGGCGCCGCCGTGGCCGGCTACGTCGCGTCGGACTTCAGCTCCGGCATCTACCACTGGGCAATCGACAATTACGGCAGCGCCGCCACCCCTTTCTTCGGCTCGCAGGTCGCCGGATTTCTCGGCCACCACCACCGGCCGGCGGAGATCGTCGGCGAGCCCATCGCCAGCAACCTCGAAATCCCGTCGTCGTACGCGACGGTCGCCGGAATCCCCATCAACATACTCTGCGGCGGCAACGCGGCGGCGTTAGGGTTCATGGGCGCGTACGCGGCGGCGTCGATGTTCGGGCAGCACTTCCATATGTGGGCCCACACGCCGAAAGGGCGGCTTCCGGCGGCGGTGGTGGCGCTTCAAGACGCCGGAATCCTCCTGGGGAGGGCGGACCACGCGGCGCACCACCGGCCGCCGTTCGATTGCAATTACTGCATCGTGAGCGGGCTCTGTAATAGGGTTCTTGAGCGGTGGAGATTCTTCCCGGCGCTGGAGGCGGCGGTGTTCGCCGCCGTCGGAGTCCGGCCGCGGTCGTGGAGCGATCCTTCCCTAGTCATTAATGGAAAAAATAATTAAGATATACTATTATTTATATCTATGTTTATCTGTAGACTATTAATAACATTTTTAAACATAAGATATCAATACATCCATTTTATTATTTTAATTGATCTTAAATCAACTTATTATTGGCTTCTTCTTTTTAGTAATTATGCTTCCCACAAATTAAAAAAATAAAAATTCTTACATTTTATACTAACTATTACTGCCTACAATTTTTAACTATGTTACAAAACATTTGTAGATATAAGATTACAAGAAAGATTATACATATATAATATTAATATTTTAAAATATGTATGCAAAAATATATAAATACAGTAGTAACGAAAGAAATGAGTATTATATATATAATATATTATCGTTAAATATTTATTTATTTATATTAAAATAAACAACCGTTTCAATTAAAATTTTATTATTCTCAAAATACACCAACATTCAATCAAACAAACTCTAAGTTGGGTCATTATTTATAGAAATACTCTCAAAAATATTAAAATAGGCGACAAAATCAATTAATTTGATTAAATACAGCATATAATAGAATGAATGGTAAATATTTTTATAAAACACAATACAATAATATGCATAGAAGCATGTATTGTATAGTTTATGTATTGTACTATATTATGTAGTACTTTATTCGTCACAAACACTGTGCAACATTTGTGTTTGGTAAGAGAATTTAGGTGGGGAGTATTAAATATGGTAATTTGAAATAATTTGGATATTAAGTGATGTGATTGGAAAGAGAAATGATTATTTGTTTTTTTTTTTATTTGAGTGATGTGATGTGATAAAGTGAAATGTATATTAATATATGTATAAAAATATTATTAATTATTTCTAAATTTAGAAATATTGCAGTAAGTTTGAGACAAACAAAAAATGAAATGTGAGAGTATTTATTATACTGAAATTAATAATATATTACTATTTTCGTCTCAGTTTTATTTGACTTTTGCGTTATTATATTTAATATTAATAATGTTTTTATATTTGTGTAATTTACTCCACAAACGTCATTGTATTTGTATAATAAGAGACTAATAAAAATATTTTTATATTTTTTTTTTGACTTGTACTATAATATAATAATTAATATTAAAAATTCAATATGTAAAAAATTTATGGTACACGTCTTCTGAAACGAATGTAGTATGATATATGAAATTGTATCATATACCATCAAAATATACGTTATAAGTGTATTATTGCGAATATATATATTAAAATGGAATAATGGAATGAAATAGAAATTTAGTATTTTATAAGACTTATATTTACTAAATTAAAACATTGATACACCGATTGTGAACCGACAAAGAATTTGCTAACAATGAAAAAATACAATAAACTAAGATTGGTTGGCCATGAAATCATTTTCAATAAATATAGTATTTATTTCATAAAATAATTAAATAAATAAAAATAAATATTCTTATAATTTTTTATAATTAACAACAACAAATTTTAGAAATTCTTAAACAATGTTTAAATTTTATTAAATTATTATTATTATTTTTAAAGTCACTGTCCCTATTTTTTTTAGACAGTAATATGTTTGGATATGTTTACAAAATGTTTTTAATTAATTTGAAAATAATAAAAATATGGACGAAAATATACATTTGTTATGATATTAATTAATATTTCATTTTAAACAGAGAATTATTTTTTTATATATATAATACGGAGTATTTTTTTTACCATAATAATAAAAATTAAAATTTAAGAAAAAAAGTGGACAGTGGTATAAAAATCTATACAACATCTTCACCAGCGCGATAATAACTTATACAATGAATACAAGTAATTTATAAATTAAAAATAAAATACATAAAATAATTTACCATAATAAATCAATAAAAATAAATCTTAACATATGCCATTAATTGTCATTCCATTCATAGTGATTGGGGTTGCTCCACGACCGCGGCCGGACTCCGGCGGCGGCGAACACCGCCGCCTCCAGCGCCCGGAAAAATCTCGATTTGTCAATAAACGTGTTCCAGACGCCGCTCACGATGCAGTAATTGGAATCGAACGGCGGCCGGTGGTGCGCCGCGTGCTCCGCCCTCCCCAGGAGGATTCCGGCGTCCTGAAGCGCCACCACCGCCACCGGCAGCCGCCCTTTCGGCGTGTGAGACCACGCGTGGAACTGCTGGCTAAACACCGCCGCCGCCGCGAGCGAGCCAACAAACCCTAACGCCGCCGGGTCGCCACAGAGGACCGTGATCGGAAGTACGGCGACCGTCACTGGCGCCGCCGTGAGGTAGAGGTTTCTGGCTATGTGCTCCCTGGCGATCTTCGACGGCCGTTGGTGGTGGCCCTGGAATCCGACGATCTGCGGCCCGAACACGGGCGTGTCGGCGCCGCCGTAATTGTCGATTGCCCAGTGGTAAATTCCTGTGCCCAAGTCCGCCGCTATGTAGCCGGCCACGGCGACGCTGATGAGCTGGACCCATGGCCACGAACTATTCCGCACACCGGCGGCGGCGGCGGTTATGATCGCCGATTTGGCTAGTGTAATTATCACGGTGGCGCAGCCGCCGGTGAACCATGCCCATTGCTGCCACGTGGCACCTTCTGAAGCCGCTGGATTATTTTCGTATGCCGAGGATCTGACCGTTGATGAAGTAGCCATGTAGAGTACTACAAACCAGGCTTTATATATATATATATATAAGAAATGTGGAAATGGTGTTATGGGAAATAAAATTTCCAGAAAATATAAATATTTTTGTAAGATTGGGGAAGAAATTTGGGGGTATGGAGGTGATATTTATAGATGGTTAGGGTGCTAAATAAAGAAATAGCCAAAACAAATGAGTGAAATCTAACCAAAATATTGGGCAAAATGATTGATTTTATAGTTGAATTTTATTTTATTTTAATTGAATAATGCTCAATTTAGGGTTTTCTTAACGTTTTAGAAATACATTTTAAAATATTACAAGTTAATTAAAACATAGGGATCACAAAGTTCCAACACGTAGAAAGAATATTATACGAGTATGTTTGCATTTGAATGAAGTTATTGTAAATATTTTTTTATATTTGTTTATTGCCAAATATATAAGCAACTATAAATTTATATATTTTTAAAAAATTGCTTGACTATTAATTTTGAATGTTATGTAGTTAGACTCGACCATTTTATAATGAGTCACGGTTCTTAGCTGTGTTGGAAGCTGTTAGTTAGTTACAACTTTGTTGTTCATTTATTATTATTATTATTTATTTATTTATTTTTTCATGTTAGTTACAAGGGTTTAGGAATAGCATTTGAGGCAGATCTCGAACCGTTTCGGTTATGGTGTTAAATGAGATGGGACAGATTCTAAAACCTATAAATTTTAGCAAAGCCCATTTTAAGACTGTAAAATTGGTCTCAAACCATCCCTTACAACGGTTCTGTGCTTATAATTTTTTAGTTTTTTTTTTTACTATAATTGGTTATATATATATATATATATGGCCATATATAATTATATATACACTAGTCTTACTTTTCTTATTGTTGCATAAACGTATTTTAATTTTGTAATCTAAATTTTTTTTCCCTTTCCCTTTTTATAATAAAATTTAAGAATGGTATGACCACTATCAAATGTTTTCAAGACAAAATAAGTAAAAATAGTTAAAGGTGTGTTTCTTTCGTTTCCGTGTTTTTTATATAAAAAAATAAACATTTGATTTAGTACTGTTTCTCTAACTTGATCTTCTTTTTATATGATATTTATTTTATTCAATATTTTCTTGAAGTAAAAATGTAATATATATATATATATATATTTATTGAAAACTATACGTAACGACAATGATAAAAACACAAAGCCAAAACACATCAACGGGGGATGGTAAAAGTACCTTAGTTATATTACCATTCATTCATCCAACATTATTACAACCTCGACCATCAAAATTCTCGATTTCTCCGGCTATTCTCTGGTAGGCAACCCGATCCCACCAACGACGTTATCCAGACCTGGTCGGAGATCACGGGCTCGTCATCATCATTCCTGTGCCAGCTCCAGAATGCATGGCTTGAGTTCACTATCTTAAACTCTCCATGTCCGAAGCTTGCTTCCCGGAACACCGACCACTCCGGCTGAGGATTCAAGTACCTGCACCAATCCATCGTCGCAATATTTATACAGATATTTTTGAAACTTTTCGACATTATTTATCAACAATAACCATTTAAAAATATTTTCAAAATTTCTCAAAACTCCAAATCTTTCTATCTAAACCACAATATTTATAGCACCATTCTTATACACAACAATCCCATTTTAGCTTCACTAAGATGAATCCATGCCCGGCACTTTGATCGTTTTATGAAACTTTATTTTTGATAAGTTACTATGTTATTTTATTACAAACAATTTACGGTTAATTATAAATAATCCCCTGCTGCTGAAATTCGAAAACTTTCAGAATAAACCCCCTATAAAGAAGTATGCAAATAGCCTTCGCTTCTTATAAACAGAACTTACCTTATTTGCTATTTTTACAGAATTTGCACAATCTACAATTTTCACAGAGTTTCAATAAGGCGCCAACAATGCTGAAAATTTGCGATGTAAGGACAACTTACCTGTGTGCTAAACCTTCTCTATTACCGCCATCGCCAATGGTAATGTGGACAGGTCCGCAAGGATCTGGTCTACCACTGTGCACACGGGTCTGTTGCAACAAAGGATGTAATAAAAACAAGACTCAAAGAATGAGAAATGACAGCACCTCAGGTTAGAATCTTACCGAGCGTTCATAGGCATGGACGTGGCCAGCAATCACAACATCCACACCGGCAGCACGAAGCAAGGGCTCCATTGCAGCCTTCATATCATCCCCTTCACATTGATGAGCCTTATTGCTGTTATACCACGGCACATGGAAGAGTGCAAGAAGCCAAGGTGTCTTTACACGGTCCACCTTCGCAAGATCCGACTACTCGGCATAGAAATTAATTAGATCCTCGAAGGACAAGCCATTAACCTCAATTGAAATATTATCGGAAACATTTACACAAGAGATTGAATGGAATCACATGGGTTAGTTCTAGATATGTTCTAGGAGTGTTTTGTGAATGGTAAAAACTTTTATATAAAATGAGTGCTTGATGCTGTATAAATAGCCGTTGGACATGGTGTTTTGAATAAACTATAAGTTTTGATGTATTATATTAAATGTAAAATAAGTTTTGAAAGTAATGTTTCTTAAAGAGAGAATTTTTTTTTTATGAATAGTGCAATAATAAATTTGATAACATAAGTAAGTAAAGCTTCTCGAAACCATTTTTGCATTATTCATTCTCCAAGTAATACATCTTATTATCCCCTAAAAAGCATCATATATAACTTAAGCCCAGTAATTTCAAACGTATTTTAGACTTTTCTATTTTGTACAAACTTATTCACTAATATAAAAGTTATTTTTACAATCTACTACAAAAATCTTTTGAAACAATACCAATGGGACTCCGAGAGTAGGTTAAAAAACTTGCATAACATTTTAATAGGATGAGAATGATGAGCATACTAACCTTTAGCCAAGTATATTGATCCGACTGCTCATCATAATCTGTGTACGCCCCAAGCATGACAACATGAACTCCAGCAACTTCGAACGAATAATATAAATTTGAACTGGATCCACTCTCCCTGTACGGCATCTTCCATCTCGAATTGTATGAAACAAAACTCTCTTCCAACAATAGTATGTGTTCCTTCTCATGGTTCCCCTGAGTCACCATCCAAGGCCTCGCGCTGGCTAGCGGCTGCACCAGCTCTCCGAATGTGTCCCACCTGCGCTGTACATAATCAGCATACGAGAGGTCTCCAGGAAGCATGTAGACATCATATTTACACTGATCGATGTGGTCCAAAGTCGATTTTGTCCACTCAGTTTGGCCTAAATCTCCTGCCACTGCAAAAGTAATTGGGAACTCGGATGGCGGGGTTTTCAGCTGAAATTCGGGACCTTCCCCTCCACACCTATAGAAATAAGTTTTGTTGTGTTCTAATGGACCAATCACTGCATTGTGTATCTTTCCGGATGTGTACAACAAGTAACTGTAAGTATTGCTCTCTCCTTCAGAAGTGGCAATATAGTTTTGGGGCGATGTTCCGTATTCGACAATTGAAGGGCAGTTTTTGTCGCTGGTGACCCACGAGATTCGCATGTGTTTAGCCCCGGCTAAGGAGATGTGAACCTACAAGAGTCATTCGAGCATTTAGGTTTCGATTTGCACAAAGGAAAACATCATCTTTGACCATATTCCTATTTATTAATTTCAGCTCATTGCTTTACAAAGAGTGTATTCAAAGAGTGTGTTCAGATATGTTTTATTCCTACTACCATTCCTTAAAAATATTACCCGAAGAATACAATAGATATACATAACAAGAAAAGACAACAAAAACACATAAAGCAGCATTCCTTATAATCTTTCACCGTTCTCTATACTTTAAAATAAAAAAGAAAAAAATGAAAAAAACACATACAAATACAAATACTAAACAAACAGCCTCCAAATTTAAGAGCAAATTATGCTCATTTAGCCATAATATGAGCTTTGTTGCAGTATTAATGTAATTAAATAATATCACAAAAAAAAAAAATTATCCACAGCTTCAAATTATGCAACTCTGATGTGAATTCTTTCGATATCCATGCCTATAGTAGGACTAAAATATTGAAATTTGTTTAACTATAGGATCCAAATTCCAGAATGTATTGTAATCAGACTATAGTCAAAATAACTTTTACTTTGGAGGTACATAAATTAGGAATTAAAGTGAAAAAGGTCCAATAATTCAATCTACATGAATAACCACAGATGAATTGAATCGTGACGAAAGCCAATCTCATTAAATGAAGTTTTCAGAACCATTGATTTAGGAAAATTGATCATTTGTCATGAATTCAATTAGTCAATTGTCCACAACACTGTAGTAATTAAAGCAAATTATAGGTAGTTGACCAAAAATTGCCATCACGTTCATAATTTCAGCGAAGAAAACAGTCAAGCTCAGAGAAAGCACAATTCAGAAAGGAACCCTAATTACAAATTATCAATTCCTGCAAAAATAAAATAAAATTCACGGATCCGCGAACCTCCAGCAGAAATTTTCAAACATAGAAATCTCGAAAATTACACACGACAAACTTCAATTTAAAAAATCATGGATCTCGAATCTAAGCTGCTTCCGCTACAGCTCGAACTCAATCGCGAACAGATTTTTACCTGCTCAGGAATTGATGAAGGCTTCTTGCTCCATGGAAATGAGAGAGTTTTACGAGGCGGAGGTCTGACGTAATCGGCTGCGGCACCGACTCCCAGCACTAACACCGCCGCTAAAACTAGCTTAAACTCCATGATTGAAGTATTACTTCGAATAGCGGTAACTGAATCGTCAGAAAATTCGAGCACCCTCTATAGCGTAGACCGCCATGATACCAGAAGAAGATACTGCCAAAGCTCCTTTCGATTGATTGTCGTGCTGGGACGATTTCCAGGTGCGGTTTGATGTTTCCTTCGGCCGTAATTAATGTTCTAACACAACATTATTATTATTATTATTATTATTATTATTATTATCCACTTGCAACTGAAGAAAATGGTTTTTAATGTCGTGGGCTTGTTTTTGTCTTTTCTTTTTTTTTATAAAGTTTGGGGTGTATTTTTTTTTTTATGTTAAATACAAAAAATAATAATAATTAATAAAGCAATTATAAATTAATATTAAAATAATTAAATAATTTAATTAAAATTAAAAAAAATTATATATATTAATACTAATAAATTAGTGTAACAAATAAAATTAAGACTTTGACCGAAAAAAGACTACTAGCCACGATAAAATTCGTACCTAATAACAATATTTGGCACAAATATATTATTGTGGTCAATCATTCGTGGAAAATGACGAGTTTTTAACGCTGTGACATGCACTATTCGTGCACCGTGTGAAAATCAATTAAAATGTAAATTGTATTTATATGTATTTGAATTTTGAATAAATTGTTTTTTAAAAAATATAAAATAAAATCTTGTACTTGATTCTTATTACCATTTTAGTATAATAAATGAAATACATAGATATTTTGTTCTCCAATTGCATTGGAATAGAAAATAATTTTACCCTTTGTTCCACAAAGTGTCCACTCTTTAATTGTAGTGAGCAATAGTGTCAAAAATTTTGTCTTTATTTTTTTTACAAAAGTAATAATGTAATAATAAAATAATAATATTTATAAAAAAAAATAATTGTATATTTTTTAAATAACTATTTCTTATTAGATAATTCAATATAAAATTAGATCAATCCCTGTACATTTGTGTCGCACTATCATTGTTGAATCATCACAAAACTAATACTAACTTATCATCCAAATATTTGGGGGTTTTGAATTGTGTTTCAAATACAAATCAATATCATTATATATACAATATTATTTTATTTTATAAAATATTATATTCAAATACTATTTAAACCGAAAACTTAAATAAAAACCAAATAAATTATTGTTTAAAAAAATAATAATTCTACTTAATTCAAAACCAAACCCATTATTTGAAATATTTTGTAGTTAACTGTTTTTTTTAAACATCTAAAATATTTTAAAAATAAAATACTATATATATTTTCAATTTACATGTTTGGGAGTTTAAAAAGAAAAAAAAAAAAAAAAACTCGATTTATCAAAAATATTTCTAAATATTTTGAATAAAATCTCTAATAAAAATAAAATCTATATCACATACTCCATAATAATTCAATACAAATATATATTTAATATAATATTTTAAATAAAAAATCACGTTTATAAAAGTATATATATAGTTTCTTGTTTACAATTTTATATATATAAAAAAAATATATTATACATACGTAGTTTAAAATACAACATATAAACATATAAAGACAAATTATAATATAAAAAAGAATTTTAAAATATTATATATCTAAATATGTCTTTTTATATATATAATAAAACTTTGATCCGATGTCTTACAAAAATATATATATAAATATTTTATCGAAAATATGAAAAATAAATAGTAAAAATAAAATCGAACACCCTAAAATATAAATAGCTTACTTTTTTACTATTTTAAATCAAAATCAACGTTACATAGTTTTCAGTAAAAATATACTCTTTTGGTCCAGCGAAAAAAGCACCGTTTGTTTTTTTCATAAATTTTTTAATATTAGTATTATATTAGTTTGTAGTAAAAAAAGACAAAAATATTCCTGTTAGTATAACGTGTTATAAAAGTGATGACATTTGTGTAATATATTGTAAAATATAATGTATTTATTATGTTAGGGAGACGGTATAATTAATAAATTAGAAAATGATATCCTTATTTAGGGATGGACAAAAATAGAAAATGATATAATTGAACGGAGGAAGTATTATATTTCCCGCAAATCATCGCAATTATTTTTTAAAAAAAATAAAACTCAAATAAAAAACCTAATTTCAAATCAATTTCAAAATAAACAGCCAAATAAACCAAAATACCTAAAATATAATGGAAGATGGCGCCAACGCTCAAATAATATTACAAGCAAATATGGAGACATATCAAACTAAAATTCACCACAAAACAATTACCTTTCTTTCTCGAAAGCCAAGCTCGATGTTGATAAGCAGCTCGACTTTCTGTTCCATAGTCCTAAAATACCAACAAACAAGACCATAGATATATATATATATTCCAAAATAAGAAAAAATAGATCAAAAACAGTGCACCAAATAATAAACGCATCCAACAATCGACCAAAAATGAGAATAAATAAATTAGCCACGAAAAAAAAGCCTCGCAAGGCTCAAATTCACCTGTAGCAAAGCACAGGTAAATAAAAAAACATACCAAACTGTACGTTTCTCCCCCTCATAAAAACATATACCGAACTGTTTCTCCCGAGTCCCACCTTATAAACACATCCTCCCTCCCTTCTGCCGATGATCAAATTCACCTGTTGTTGTATGTACAACAGGTAAACAAAAATTACCAAACTGTTTCTTCCCCTCATAAAAATCCTCCCAATTATGTCAATGATCTATATATGTAAAACTACCATTCTGCAGATCTCACTCTATACAAGTATCGATTCCGTCCTCGAAAGGTCCCGGTTTCTTCCCTATGAGAGATAGTTGGTATTGCTGCACCATGTTTGCATCGAATCGGGACCTTTCTGCGCGCCCGCCTACAAGTTTTTCAGATTCTCCTCCACGGCCTGCATGATGGAAAACGAGTGAGTCAGTCGAGGATCGAGAAAATAGTATTTTTGTTCGTCGAAAAACAAATTTAGAATGTATAGGTAGAACTTGATCCTTTTCCTTTACCAGGAGAAGCTGAGACATTCGACTTGTGGTGTCGAACAGCCGATCTGATCGGCGTTCCGACAATTCGGGCTCGCTGGCACCTGCAGGTTCTCCTTTAGTTGCCTTCTCTGCCGGAGGTTCCGATTCTTGCTTGCTGGTTCCGGTTGGGTCGCTCGATGCTCCCGACGAGCCCCCAGCATGTGTCGTCCTCATGCTCGGCCCAGAGCCGACGGCAGGATGCACGTCGTCCCTGTCGCCCATGGTCATTCTAGACGACTCCGGAAGCTGCGGCAAGTTGATGCAGGGCTTGTGCAGAGAGTTCAAGGCCTGCACTGCCACGGGGACGAGATCGCCTCCCATGTCTTCCGGAGGAGCGGCGGCCGGAGCTTTTCTGGAGGATCTCCGCTTGGGTTTTGGAGCCTCAGCACCGCCGGTAGTTTGGGGAGCAGGGGACGGAATATTGTGCCTCCGAATCATGGGAAGTTCCGGCGCAATATCGTTTTCTGCCGTGACCGGAACAACCTGCTCTGGCTTGAAGACAAGGCCCCTCAGATACGTCGAAGACTCGCCGATTCTAATACTGATCAGGTAACCGGAATCGAATATGCCGTCCACGACTCCGGTTACTGGCTGGCCTAGCGCAAACTCATCGACCGGTGGCGGAGGAATCTCACTAGGATCTCTCCGTGAACGGCCACGTTTGGGCTGTTTATCGCGGCCGCTCGAAGGGGCAGGAACTCGGCCGCTGGAGCTTTCTCCTTGATGATACATTTTTTCGGAAATGATGTTCACTGAATTGGTTTCTGCTGGAGAAATGAAAAACAAACTTTGATCAGTTAGCGAAAAACATCGAAGATCAACTTTCGAGTGAGCAATAATGAACACGACAGTAAGATTAGAAAGTTCTCATTTCTTAAACAGAAAATTTCAGATCAAAATGCTATAGAATAGATCACAGAACAATGCATTAGGAAGGAAGCATAGCAATGAATCATAAACAACGCATAATTCCATACTATATTAAGTTCATGTCTAAATAGTCAACTTGAGATGTAGATATTCAAAGAGTTAGAAGAACATTTACCCAACAAATGACAAGAACAGAAAAGGAGTAAAAGGAGAAACTCAAAAACAGGGAAATTTTGAAAAGATAAGGATCATGAAGTGTAAGGGAAATTTTGGCTAAAAAGTTATTGATATCGAAAACACGGAAATGTTATAACCACAAGTTGTGAATAAATATGCGACTCGGTGTGCAAAAAACAAGGCCGTATACGGTGATTCGAGGAGAAGCGAGTGCAAATTAGATTCAAACCTTTTGTCGTGTGAAAATTAATTCAAACTTTGTCGTTTTCTCTTTAGTGAATCCAAAAGGAAATATCGTTGTCAAGAAAGCGATCTAAGTTATAAGAGTGTCGCATGTAATTTATGGATATCATATCTTTCACAAAATTTCACGAGACCGTTATACTCCGATCTTGACTTGTCGGATACTTTACTACCAATCATAAATACACGACAAACATCGAGGAATGTTGGACAAGAGTAAATAAACCAATCAATTCATTCGACATGGATACATGTTCAATACTAAATATGGTTAGCTTGAAAGTTCGGTAATAACGGCCTCGAAGGTTCCACATCCTCAATTATTGCAAAAAGTGTATTTATATCCACGTTTTCAAATATCGATCAGGCGTCAGCGTTTCAGTAAATGTACACGATCATTCGATCATTCGACTACTCAGACAATGCCAAAATGTAGATCACATCTAACTTAGCATAAACATATGAGCATCACATATAGATTATGAATAAATTATGTTCATCAGTAAGAAGAACAAAACTTAGGCAGCTTTTAACAGAGGAACATATGTTGTATGTTTAATGATTGAAATTAAGATATTTCTTAGGGTTCTTGGAGTAACTCCATCGAAGCATACGTAGCAATTATCTATCACCAAATTCACAATTCGTTTTCTCATCATCAATCGCACATTTCCTACAAATGCAACCAAAACACCTTGCCAAACAACACGCTATCTTCCACAACGATTCTAACGAATTCTTTGATGTTATACAGATCATCACATGAAAATTAAGCTAAAAATAAACTAAAACGCCACGAAAATCAAAACCAGAAACAAATCCATGCTCGTAGACACCATACCACACACGAAAAACGATTTCGTTCCTTAATCCAGATTAGAGAACGTCAAAAAATCAAAAACTCGTCCCAAAAAATCAATCTCTAAACGTAGGCAGCAAATACATGCAGCAAACAGCAACAAAATAAAGCTATCACCACTTCAACCAGCATTCAAGAACAATCCAACACCAAAATTACAGCAAATGACAGCGAAAATCGAACCTCGATGAATCCGCTAGCACTCCAAGCGTTTAACTGCAAAATGCACCGCCTAGAAAACCAAAAAAAAAATAATCACACTCAAACCGAAAAAAAAAAAAAAAGAAAAACAATAAAAACTCTCAATCAACGCAGCAAGCAAGATAGAAAATCGTACCTCAGAGCAGAGCAGCACTGGAAGAAGAATTCCTGCGCGTACAAACCCTAGAATTGAGCAAAAAAAACTGAATTCGAAAGCCGGAATTTATAATCTCCGTTGGAAGGAATGCTTTTCAGAGGTTGGGGAGACGCATTAATGATAATTCCTGCACAGATATATTATAATAGTATTAATTATTATGATGAGAATAATGATTTAATTTTTTATTTTTTTTCCGAGCGTTACGAACGATGCCTCCTTCGGGCTGAAGTGACGTGGCTGTGACCGAAGCAATACGAAAATATATTTGGGCAGGCCGTGGCGTGGCGGTACCGTGAACCTCCCCGCCGATTTTAAATATAATATTATTGTAATATTATTATTGTAATATTAATATTATGTATATTCATATATTTTTTAAAATTAAAACTTATTGGAACTTGAATATTTTGTAAATAATAATATCATAATAGTAATATTTTGGAAATAAAAATAGTGAAATGCTTAATATTGTAATATTTCGAGAATGTATCAAATATTTCCCGCATATTGCTTTTTTTTTGTATTTTTAATAGTTGTTTGGAAATGATATTTAAAAAAATATTATATATTTTTATTAAAAAAAATCCTAGAGGATGTTTGTTTTAAAAAATATTTTTATATGAAGTATAGTAAATTATCGTAGATAATACAAAATAATTATGTGTATATAGAATATTAATTCTTTTTTAAAAAAAATATGTTAGAAATTTTTTTACCTAATAAACAAACCCCTAATGGTTGCACAGTTTAAAAATTGAACCAAATTTCAAATAATATAGCCACATACTTCTTTCGTCCATTCCGTTGTTTTTATTTTCGATTTTCTCATATAATTATTATTATTTTTTTGAAATATAATTATATGCTTTAATTATAATTTAAATTTTATAATTTATAATTTTTTTAGTCTTAATTAAATATTTAGTTATTTTAATTTTAATTTATAATTATTTTATATTATTCAATCATTATTTTTATAAATACAATTTTTAATTACTTACTAATTATACAAATTAGCAGAAGGAGTATAAGTTTTAGAATGTGTTTGTGTGTGAAATTTGAATTTTGAATAGTAAATATTTTTAGTTAGAATAGTTAAATTAATGTGATATCCTCCATCTCATAATAATAAAGTATTAATTTACAATATTAATGTGATATAAGTATTAATTTTTTTTTATATATATATATAGTAATTGTACTCCTATTAACATTTAAAATACGTTTACAATTTACAGTATATTATACAATACTAATAAGGTGATTTTAATTTTTTTTCTTTATTCATACTACATTATAATATAATATTAATATTTTTAAAACTCTGTGCATAAATAAATAAAAAAGAGAAGGAATATTAAATATAAAATTATTTTATTATGTGATATTATAAGATACGTATTTGATTTATTTTTTAGAAAAAATAAAAGAGTTAGAAAAACTAGTAAAATCCAATTACATATTAAGTTGAAAAAAAAAAAGAAAAATTGTAAAAACTAGTAAAATCCAATTACAGATTGAATCGTAGATTTACTTAAAATTGTATATTTATATATTTTCTCAATAAGCGACTATATTTATATACAATCAAGAACTTCTTATTTAAAAATACTTATGTTTGCATATAATATTTTAAAATATTTTAAAATTTAAACTAGCTTTAGAATATTTCAATTTATCAATAATAATAACTGCTTAGAAATAAATTTTAACTATTTATTGGATATATTATTATATTTTGTATATGTTAGTTTTGTTTTGCGACCGGCTATCAAAAGTTATAACTATCCTATGAATTTAATTTTTTTACTTGAGTTTTTAAATTAAATAGTATGATAATATTATAATCCTATATTAAAAACTATACAGCCTAAATAATATTTTTAACTAAAATAAAAAAATAAACTAATCTTCAAAGTTTGTACTCTGTCATTTAAAGTAAAATGTATGTTTTTTTTGAATAATTTAAATTAAATTTATTCATATAAAAACATTAAGGGTGTGTTTGTCTGGGGATTGGATTGAATTTATATTATTCATCCAATTTTTTTCCCCAAAAAATATCAAATCAAACACCTATTTTTCATTTTTTATATTATTGTTGATGTAATTTTTCAACAAAAATAAAGTAAAATTCAAAGATATGGAAAATATCCTTAAACTTGATTAATTAGTGCCTGAGATTAGGAATCTCTAAACACTGTATGGTACAGAAAATAAATTGGAAAATAAAAGACTGAAATTTAAAGTGGTGATCCCCAAATCTGACTTTGCTTTGTTGAAGTTGATTGAAGATATCTTGTCAAATGATGATTCAAACCTTTAAATATTCTCTGGGAAACCGTACTGAAAACCGTCACCCGAACGGTTACAACGTCTCCTTCCCAACCGTCTTCCAACCCTTTTCATGCTGACACGTGTCCTCAGCAGACCAAAATTATCCTTATATTTCACTCTTTGAACCGACCACAGACCTTCCGCTCTTTTGGCCCGACTTCGTCCTTCGCCCGACCTGCTTCTTCGCCCGACCTCACTTGGGCCGACCTCCGCATCAGCTGCCCTCCGTCTTCGACCGAAGACCTCCGCATCTGTCCGTACCTCTTCCTTGCCCGACCTTCCTCTTAACAGACCTCCGCGTCTGCCCGACTTCGGTCTGGATTTGGATCAATTCTTGAGATCTTAACTTTCTTCCTTTTCCCGACCTGAAAGCCTCCCGACCTGCGGACTTCCTGTCCTGATGACTTTCCGTCTTGAGGACCTACCGACCTGAAGACCTTCCGTCCTGATGACTTTCCGTCTTGAGGACCTCCCGACCTGAAGACCTTCCGACCTGAGGTCTTTCCGTCTTGAGGACCTCCCGACCTGAAGACCTTCCGACCTGAGGTCTTTCCGTCTTGAGGACCTACCGACCTGAGATCCTTCCGACCTGAGGTCTTTCCGCCCTGAGGACCTTCCGTCTTGAGGACCTTCCGACTTGAGGACCTTCCGTCTTGAGGACCTCCTGACCTGAAAACCTTCCGACTTGAGGTCTTTCCGCCTTGAGGACTTCCCGACCTGAAAACCTTCCGACTTGAGGTTTTTCCGTCTTGAGGACCTACCGACCTGAGATCCTTCCGACTTGAGGTCTTTCCGCCTTGAAGACCTACCGACCTGAGATCCTTCCGACTTGAGGTCTTTCCGCCTTGAAGACCTACCGACCTGAAAACCTTCCGACCTGAGGTCCTTCCGTCTTGAGGACCTACCGACCTGAAGACCTTCCGACCTGAGGACTTTCCTTAATAATAAACCTATTTTCCTTGATTTCCTCATGGTACCCTTCAGTCAGTTCAATCAACTCTATTGCCAGGCCCATTCTTCTTTTTACCTTGGGCTTTTAACCTAATTCTAAATTTCGTACGTAACAATTATATTAAAAATTAATTTTACATTCAAAACATCACATCAACACCTATTTATATCACATCATATAACTATTCAAATTCAAAATTTTTACTATTTCAAATCCTAACTCAAAATCTAAACCCCAAACAAACTGATCAAATTTTAAAAATTATTAGTTATATTTAATATTTTATATAAATATAATTAAGTTTATATATGGTATATATTGAGAATATTGAATAAAAAAATAATACTCTCCGTTTTATCCTATAATTAGATATATATATATATTTACGTAATTTTAAAATTATTAGTATTATATTAAAATATAATAGAAATAAAATAAAAATGACTAAAATAATTTATTAGTATGTGGTAATGATATTTGTGTAATATATTATATAAATTGTAAGGATATTTGTAACGTTAAATAAATAATACAATTATTTAAAAAATAAAATAAATAATTTCTTATTAGACGAACTAAAAAAATAAATATTTTGTTTCGGAACAGAACTACTAATAATAATTGCTTACAACCTGAACCGGTAACAATCACCCTTGTTCTCATTGGACCGCCGCTATAGCCCGGTGAAGAAGACCAAACCCTACTCCTCCCTCCCGATCTCGCATCTACCGCCACCGGCTACGAAACCGCTACTCCGCCGGAAAGACAACGCCGGAGAAGGTCGCTCTCTCCTCTCACTCACCGGAGAAAAAAGTTAGCCGATGGAAGAAGATGAAAAATTGAATATATATATATATATTTCTTACAAATAAACCCTGTGTATTTACCGTCATACACATTGAACAAGTCCGGAATACGAATCTTCTCATTGTTCATTTTGTTCTGTTCTTAACAGAGGCTAAAATGGAGGAGAGTGGACGTACAACGAGCGAAGCGGAAGGTACAACCGCGGGCTTCCGATGCGTGCAGTGTGGGTTTCCTATTAAGACACTCTACATTCAGTACTCTCCCGGAAATATTCGCCTCATGAAATGTGTAATTCATCATTCTGATTCCCGTTCAATCTTCATATGGTTATGTTTAAGCATTTAGTTATGGCGGTTCTCACTTTTTTGTTTAGGGAAATTGCAAAGCAGTAGCAGATGAGTACATAGAGTGTGAACTGATGGTAATTTGAGTATAGAAAAACTGGAGTTCGACATTCCAAATTGGATGCATTTTGTGTTGACATTATGGTTTATTTATTTATTAATTTATTAGTAGTTGTTATTCAGATTCTCATGATAGATTTGATTCTACACAAGCCAAAAGCATATCGGCATTTGTTCTACAATGTACTGGGTGAAGGGAGGGCCAATTTTGAGGTACATTTTTGCTGCTTGAAACTGCAATGTTATTGAGATCCTCTTTTTGTAAAATTAGGATTTTCTTATAATAAGGTAACTGCATATTTTTTGCAGAGCTTGCTGGGGAAATCTATTCTGGCATACCTTGTTTTGGAGTTCTGTATCCTCTCCCGTTAAGTGGTTTGTGGTTCTTTAGTGAGTGAATTTGAAATGTTGGGGTGATTTTGCTAGTGAATTTGGTTCCCATTTTGGATAAGTTAGGGTATGATTATTTTGAGTACACAATGAAATCCCTTATAGGTTTATTACTTATCTAATGTTTTTACTCGATATTTTATTTGTTTGATTTGGATTTATTTGGTGTTACTCCTTAATAAGCTAGATAGAATGTGGGCTTTAATCACGAATGAAATAGAAAGGCCGTTGAGTTTGAGTGCTGTATCGTTTGTAATGGATTTTGGAAAGGTTTGCATTCAATGGTACTAATGTTATGCTAGCTTTGTTCTTCCAATATCAATTGAACATGCTTTGGAATTCTGCTTTCTAATATATTAATAGATCATATTTATCGTAACAGATGCTAACCATTGTCATCATTGGAAATGCGGCTTTTCTCTGTAGCTTATTGCTTGCTGCTAGGAAGTTTCTGAACGCCCCAACTGGATTTCATGGGTAAATATTTACGATATAGTTTAGTTTTATTTGTATGTTTTTTGAAGTTGATTGTTCATACCTGAATGCTGTATACATCCTGCTATTTTAGTTCCATTGCTTGCTTTATTGAGTAAATGAATAAGTCTCTATCAACATGATAAAGCTCAAATTCTACCTTTATGAAATTGGATGAATAAGATGTGGATTTCCATCTTAAAATTGGACAAATAACAAAACAATGACAACAATGAGGTATCAATTTCTTACAGATTTTCATTTTAAATCAGACAAACAACAAAACATTACTGTATTTAGAAATAAGTGGAGAATTATGAGGTGTGGAGTCTATACCTTTTCTCAGTGTCAATGTTTCAAAGGTCAAGGTTTAGACAATGATGAGGGATTGATTTCTTACAATTTTTCAGGTGGAAATGGATATTGCTTGTAGTCCTTGTTTCAAGTTACTTCAAGATCTTTCTTATGGCCATGATGGTATGTTTCTAGATAATACTTGACCTCATATGAGCATAGGGGACATGGTTTCGTTTTCTATATAAGGCCATTTCTACTTGCAAGACTTCATTTATGTGATTAATAAATTTTATGGTCTTTTATTATGCTCTGTTATGTTTTACTCGACGAACTTTTTCTAATATTCTAGGTTTGGGATTTTCCTTCCTCGGTCATCTACATCATTGATATATTTGTCATGTCATCCAATATTGTGGCTTTAAAAGGTAATACTACGCATGGTATGAATAAAATTCAAAATTGGCAAAATATTGGTAGTAAATATTACCCTGCAGGCACAGTTATAATATGAGCCATTAAATTGCACCATGTTTGGCACCATATCATTGTATGTGTTTATTAGTCTGACCGGAAATCATTTAAACTTCTTATGTTTTGTTGGTTGGCTGTTTCATTCCTTCTGCACGACGAAACTCATGTTCTAGTTTTATCCATTGGATATCAACATTAGCAAATCAAATGTCACTAGAAGTAACAATTTCTATAGCTGTAAGGTGATTTCTCAGTTCATTTAATTGTATAGATCTATAGGGTGATTATTATTATTTGAAGTTCAATGTCTTTTTTCGGATTGAAGCTGCCCAACCTAAACTAGAAGTTCATGAGACAGTAAATGTAAATAGGTGGAGGGAACTAAGCTGGGTAAAAAATAGTTTTTATAGGTCATAAATAGTCTTCAATATAAACAGATTTCTAGGTGTTCATTGGAATTGAAGCGGCTTAGTCAAGGCAGGAAATTTTTATTTCTTAACAAAAGTATGTTATAGATCTAGTATGACAGTCTGAAAATAATCTTTCAAATATGTTGCACTCTTAGAAGTGATTAGTTTTGAGTTTTTTTTTTTTTTTTTTTTTTTTTTTTTTTTTT
This sequence comes from Andrographis paniculata, assembly GCF_009805555.1. Lineage (NCBI taxonomy): Eukaryota > Viridiplantae > Streptophyta > Magnoliopsida > Lamiales > Acanthaceae > Andrographis > Andrographis paniculata. The sequence continues at coordinate 1,477,665 of NW_026137585.1, read as the reverse complement.
TTTTTTTATAACTTGATTCAAACCCATATCGAGTTGTGATTGAGGGTTTATTATAATGAGAAAGATTAGAAATCATCTTATATCTAACTCAATTAATGAAATTCTATCTCGGAGCTAACAAGCAAAATTCAATAGAAACCGATAAATTTACCTTCCATGTTGAGCTTCATTGAGTTGCTTGTTTATCAGATTGAATAATTAACCTATTAGACCTGATTAAGATTTGAGTTTTTTTCCGATTTTGAACTTGTTTATGACAATAAACTAAGCTGTATTGAGCTTCTGAGTAGATGACATCAATCAATCAATCACCAAGATGCATTACACGAATTAAAAATGATATTGCTTATTGTAACCATATTATCTATTGCATTGACGGAATTTGTGTCATCGAAATAGTGGTCACCGACTCGGATATGGCGAGATGCTTGGCAGTTTGTGTTATAGCACATGGCATAAAGTTCCTAGCCGGTCATTACAGTGCTGTTATTCTCCAAACCAACGACAAAATGTTGTGTCCGTGACTTGAGAGTAGAAGAACTTCGATTTGGGAACAGTGTAGCAAGGAACTGATGATCGATTTTTCAGGTATAACTAGCCTTCTTCCTAGTTTGATGATAAACTGAAACTGTGAATGCATGAGAGTATATAATGTCATCTTTGTAGTGATCCAAGAATATGTATGAATATGCTTCTCTTCATTCGTTCAAACCCCTCCACGTTGATGAATATATACAAGAAGGATTGATGGATTGTTTCATGTAATATGTATTTTCTAATATGATTATATTTTAAAAAGCTTACAATTTTTTGTTTTTATTTTTTTCATCTATATGTATATATTTAGATCTTTTATTTTTTTTTAGTAAATTATAAAATTAGTATTTTAAATAAAAGTAAATAAAATTATAAAAAGAAAATTCGTAGAATTATATGATTTGATAAATCATCGAAATTCAGGGCATGTTTGATTTTTAATTAGTTTAAAATTTAATTCAAGAGTAATATTTTGTTTCAATTTTTGTAAAAAATACTATTTTTTTTTAATTAAAAATTAGACAAACTGAACGGTATAATTTTTTTTTTTTGAAATAAAAAACGAATAAATATATATTTTGAACATGCCAAATGCGTTCTTCTCTATTTTTGTTTTTATGTTTTTATTATATTTAAATACCATCGCTTTCATAATTTAGAAAAACTTCACTAAAATTCGATAATAAAAAATATTGAATCTAATTTATTATTTAAATAAAAAAAATATCAAAAATTTTTCTAATAAATTCTAACTTATTATATAACTTTCTCTTACATAATTAATATTCTTTTAATTCTCTTCTTCTTTTTTTTTACATAATTAATCATTTGAATTCTTTTAATTCTCATTTTCTATTTAATTTTTTTTATCTTCAATTTAATTTTCTATACCAAACGTGTCCCATTGAGTTTGCTTAGACAGAGTTAAAATAATAAAAATACAAATAAAAATATTTTTTTAATAATAAATAGATATTTGAAAAGACATCAAACCTGTCTCGGGCATACAAACCCCTACTCTCACGACTAACTTATTCTAGATGTCATTGGGCATGCATCATCGTAGAAGTACGGAGCTCGAATAATTACCATAGGCTCTAAGAATGGTCGTCTAAGTACAATAAATACAAATACTGGCTCAAAATCACAGTTAAATTAAACAACTAAATGTGCCCTTATGCAGCATACCTTGATTTATTCGATTCACTCGCGGCAAAGGTGCCTACTGTGGCAGTGCAGCTATGCATTCGATTTCGATCCTTGCATCCATGGGCAGTGCTGCCACCTGATAAGTCGAGCGAGCTGGTGCAGGTGCCGGAAAATCTGCAGAGTATATACATTTTCAGAGCTGTTTATACACAGATAAATGTGGAAGTAAAAGGACTGGTGATTGTGGAATAACCGAGGCCTAGCGTGTCGACAGTACTTTTTAATTTATTTTTCAAATGTGTATTGCAAATTGGAAGGATTTCCAGAGATCAAGCTTACTTTAGTGTAAAAAAGTAAAAAATAGAAAACTCACATTTGGCATAGATTTCATTGACCTTTTTGAAGTCTTTCAGATCGGCCAACCTGCGGAGGACAAAAGGGAAGTGTTAGTTGCGACATTGATGTAGAGTGAGAGACATAATGTAGAGAGAGAGGAGGGGGGCAAAAAGAGTTACATTATTGTGGTTTTTACAACAGATGAATAGCCTGCGCCGCTTGCTTTGAGTATTTCGCCCATATTCTTGAGTACCTATTAGTTCATTCATGAGACCGAATAGGCGTAAGTGAGCATCACTCTTCTTTGAAACATCCCAATAATGTTTATGGTCCACGAGTCGTTGTATGGAAAAAATGGGCATGTAAGGATGAATTTTACGTACGGTAGTAATAGAATGTAGAATAATATTCCTAACCAAATCTTCTAAGCACATATTCATTGCATCTCAAATCTTTCGCTATTATTTCTATTTTGGGATGCCCCAAAACCTTTGCAACTTTTCTAAATATAATTTATAAATTCTCACAAAAAAAAATGACAAATAGTCTAAAATACCATGCCAAAGATAGAAGCGGCAAACAAAAAGGTGCCATGATCTTACATAAAGATAAATACTGATTTTCTTTCCACGGATCATGTAAGAACTAATGTCAGATCCAAATAGAATTTAAGCCTCTATTTCAGATACATGCTGCCGAGTATTGTCTAGGGTTCATCAAAGGTTCGCATATTTACAAATTTATGTGTTTTTTAACCACTATCTAAACAACCCTTTTTAATAAAAAGTTCGGATACAAGGGCTATACCTGCTCAGTTTGATCCTCCACATCATCCGACACAAATTTTCCAGTCTGCATTGAAACAACGAATAATTTTCTAAGACCACCAACCCAAATTTAAATGTGGGTATAAAAGCATGTAATCATTTCAAATATACTATTTTAACCATACAATAAAACCTCTCCTATTCCCACAAACCTCTGGAATAAGTCCAAGAACCCCAGACACAAAAACCATATTGTTTGCTTTAATAGCTTGAGAATATGGCCCGAGCGCAGCAGGAGCCTTATCTGTTTGCACAGCTTCTTTTATACCTACGTTAAGTAGAACATAGCAATCATCATTAATAGAATGTTTAATTAAAGTGTAATCGGAAATGCCATAAGCTGCAGATGATGCTACATGAATAGGTGTTATTTATATTTATTATTGTTTTCATGCAAATCGAACTGACCAAAATCCCCAATTCAAGACCACAAAGTGCAGAGACATAAATGTGTGTGTGTGCATCTTATGACAAATTTCTACATACAATGTGCATCATTGACGACTAATCTTCATGTTTACTACAATCAGTTTAAATTCATCAGCTTCAATCACTTAGGAAAGATTCAAGAGTTTAAATATTTAAAAGTTTGGAGTATAAACACTAACATACTGTGATAAGTTCAAATTACAACAAATACTAAACTAAAATAATATGGCATAATCACATTATGAATCCACTAATATTTTGAGTGCATCAAATCAATCTCATTACAAATATTTATCTGTTTGGAGATCTAGATTGAGTTCGGCACTATTCATTATTTTATTTGTCCATCAAAATCATCTGATAAACATTAAATCTTTTTATTATTATTATTATTATTATTATTATTTTTAAAACATTTGCAAAACCTAATTTTCACATTCAAAACATGTACCAAATCCCTATTTACATCGCATCAAATTCAAGTCATAAACCTAATTCAAATTCAAATTCAAATTCAAATTTTAATATTCACAAACCCCAAACCCATTCCCGAAAGCCACAAATTTGCAAAACTTATAGTGCAGTATTTTCCAACATAAAGAAAGAAATCTAACAATTGACCAAAAAAATTTATAATTCTCACTGCGATCATATCATACCATTAAACTCACCGATCATCTGAGATTAAATCTTCCCCCACGCCCCCAAAGAAAACGTTCAAATGATTAAAGCAATTTCCGAGTTCATTTTCTACCGGTTCGTATTTAAAACTTGTATATAATGAAATTACTCTATCCGTGTACGACGGCCGGCGCCGACAAGCAAACTAGTCGGAGAACCAAAAAATCTGCAATATAATACGTGGATGACGGCTAGCGCCTAGAAGCAGAAGGCTCACCGGCGGCAGCGTCAGTGGAGATGGATAAAGAGGCGAAGATCGGCGAACGGCGATAGCTAGCGCCAATCAAGGATAAGCATCCTACTCCCATACACAACGGAGTTCGAGCTCGCAGTGCACCTACATCGATCGCCGGCATGTTGAAGCTTCTCGCGGCGGCGCACCACGCCATTTTCGCCTTCCCTCGATTAGTTCGCTGTGACAGGGTACGTCCAAAGTCCAATGGCCTCCTCAATAGTTTAAATACAATGGGCCAACTTGGGCCGGGCTTTAGACCCATTAAAGTAATAAGGCCCAATCCTGACCTCATCAGGCTAATAGATAAAGTCGTCTACGGGCCGGGCCTAGTAAAATAAACCCGATTAAAATTTTAGGGTGTGTTTACTTGTGAGGCCTGATTTTAAATAGCAAAATATTGAATTAAAATAGTTGTTTGATGTGATATAAATATGTATTAATGTGATGTTTTTAATGTAAAATTAAATTGTAATTTAATAAAATAAATAAAAATTAGGTGTTTGATTTAATATTTTTGGAGGAGAATAAAATTAGAATAGTAAAATCAACCATCAAACCTAAACACACCCTTAGTTATAATAATTCTCCAATAAAGCATACAAAGTTACTGTGTATCTATCTACTCCATTATTATTAACCCGGCTTCTGTCACATATGGTTTATTTAGTGTGATTTGTCTGATTTAGTTTATAAACTATATTAGGGTGTGTTTACTTATGTGATTTTGGTTTTGGTTTTACTATTAATTTTTTTTTATCTCTAAAAATATGAAATCAAAGCTAAAATTTAATTTTATATTCAAAACATTACATCAATACATATTTATATCATATCAAATAATTATTTTAATTCAAAATTTACGGTTCAAAATCAAAATCCAAAATCAAAATCCCGCAAATAAACACACTTCGGTCTAGGGGGCACTGAAAAATGAATAGTTATCTAAAAATTTATCTAAAACGTACTCGAAAAGTAATAGTTACATATAAGTTTCCATATTATAAAAAAAATATATATATATATTAACAATTCGAATATAATAAACTATCAAAGTGCAAATAGAATCTATCAAATCAAACTTGGAGACACAAGGCTACCAACATGAACTATAGTATCATAATATCCTTGTATTTCCTCGTGCATCAATTCCTCGAATCTTTTATTACGAGGATCATAGGCAAGCAAACTTAGGTATCCCTCTAAGACAAAAAGATGACATATATCGAGAAATAAATTATTTGGACCCCGAAAAGAAATTTCATCAAATGTATCATCAACCACATTATACGATACGATAAAATGTTTTTTTAAATCGGATTTTAGGACATCCAATAGAGCCTATGGCTCACTAAAACTCCGACCTTTTGATTTAACAAATAAGGAATAATTCCTTTATTAGTCCACACATTGCTATTTCGACTATCTGCAATAAGTACCAAAAATTTTGACTTCTCCGCTTCTAGAAGCATCCTCGGATCAAATGAAATTCGGACAACTTTATAGTTACGTCCAACAGGATCGAATCCAAATCCATAGGATGTTCCATAGTGATAGAAATCGGATTTGATTGGAACCTCGAAATAATCCTTAATGAAGGGATTGTAGAGATAAAATTGATATCCCGACAAAAGGCAAAGTAGACCGTTGCATGAACCTACGATAGTGACATGCATGGAAGCATCCAAAGGGGTTTCGAAGCTGCGGAAGAAACGATGATACATGAGCCGTTGGATCGTGATAGATGAAGATTGATTAGATAAGGATCGATCTAAAGGGGATTTAGGGTTTTGCATGTGAAGATGAATTGCATCAACGATTTCATAGGGAGTTTGGAAAGGATTTCCACAATCAATTCATAGGGCAATTCGATCAAGAAGCTGATGGAATTAGGGTTTGATTTTGTGGGGGAGAAATTTGTTTTCTTGATTTGGGAATCCATTGTTGAATGTAGATAGGGTTGAGCAATAAAAAAATAATCAACGTTTAGATATAGGGTCACTATAACAAATTATCAATTTTGTAACGAGATTTTTTCGTTCATAAATTCACTTTTTTTGTTACTAATGATATTAGAGACGGAATTAAAGATGAAATTACATTAGCTATTTGAACTTTAGAAACGGAATTCCGTTACAAATATACTATTTTTTTTTGTAGTGGGTATGAAGTATGAGAAAGATAAGAGTAAGGAATAAAATGAAAATAGCAACTCTATTTATACTGACAGAAACGGAACTATACTAGGACAGCCAAATTTTTTATAATTTTTTAGTATTAAAAATATTAATTTTTATATATTTATATATAATTTGTCCTATCTTCAAAACTATTTAAGTTCATATAAAAATTATGTCATTATTTTTTATTTAAATTTATTAGTTAAATATTAAATAAATTATAACCAAGATTTAGATGCTAGTTTCGTCCCTATTTATACATATTATACGAAAGAGATCAAATTAAATTATAACCTACTATAATATATCTAGTAGATATGGTTAACAAATAATAACTAGAGTGTTTGACAAATAACTTTTTTTAAAGAGCTTTGAACAGTTTTTAGTTGGTTGATCAGTCAAACAGCTAATTTAAGTGTTTAGTAAATTAACTTTTTCACCCAAAAAACTAATTTCTGAAAAGCTAACTTACCCAACGATTTGAAATAGTTTTTTCAATTTAAATCTTTTTATTCCTTATACTTATATGCTCTTAAAAATTTATTATTCATTTTACAAAAATAAATATATTTTGATTATTTATTAATTATTTTAGAAAATATATTATATTATAGTTTTACTTTTATAAATTTAAAATAATTAATCTATATATTAGTTTAATGGTAAAATATATAAATTTATTAAAATTAACATAAAATAAAAAATATAAATATAAATAATTTATTTTTATATTAAAATTACATTATATAAATTTTATACTAAAAATAAATTAAATTTATTGAAAATTATAAACATAATGAATTAATAGATAATTAACATAATAAATATATACACAAAAAATTTATTATTTTATATTTTACATCATTTTCAATAAAAAAAAGAACTATTTATATTTATCAATAAAAATATATTATTTTTTAAAAATCTAACTATAATAAAAATAAATATTATTTTACAAGACTTTTACTATTTTCAATAACTAATAACAAAAAATTTCAAACATTCTAAAATAAAAAAACACAATTGAATATATTAGAGAAAAAAAAAATAGAAATGTCCTCAATTGTATAAACAACTAATACGAAAGAATTGTTTTACCAAATATTTTAATACAAACAATTAATCAAATCAGCTAGTCAAACCAATTAATTGAATTAATTAACAACTATCAGCTAATTGAATCAGCTAACAGTTAACCGCTATCAATTTATTGTCAAACACGCCTTTAATCTCAATCAAATTTTTTTACCTAAACTACTCATTTCTTACGCTTAGAAAGTTACTATTTATCTTTGCAGTGAAATTTAATAAATATTTTATTTTAATAATTGTTGAGGACTCCCGTTTGCGGGATATGTAACTAATGGCTTAGTTTCCCTAACAAGTTCGAGCTTTTAGGTGAGACGGTCATTAGTTTCCGTATCAGAGCTTAGGCTAGGTTTCGAGTTCGAGTCCCGCCCGTCCCCATTTGTGGTATATGCATGTGCAAGTTTCGCAGACCCACTTGCACCTGAGGGGGCGTGTTGAGGACTCCCGTTTGGCAACCATTCTAGTTAAATGGTGTGGCACTGGTTGCTGTTTGAGGTCATGAATTTAAATCCGATTTTAGACCAATTGGATATGCATGGTTAGCCAACTGAATTCAATGCTCTTCTCTTCGCATCCATTTCACCTTCTTCGCCTATAAATCCACACCGATTTCGCACTTCACAGCATGCTTCCGCGTTTCTCTTCTTAATCGCCGTCGTTATTTTGCATACGACCGTAAGTTTCGAAACGATTTCAGTGCCAATGTTGGTCGGCGCGGCATTGATCGAGGAGCGGTTCGCCGCCGGCATGCGGTGGCTGTGCGGACGACCGAGAGCTTCGCAGCTGAAGAAATTGGTGGTGCCTCTGTTCACTTGCATTTTTGCATTAGGTAACGCGCTAATCAATTGTTCGATTGAATGCGTTTTCGTTGTGTTCGAGATTTCAATTTTGGCGAAATCATAATGGTGCGGAGGTGATAGATATATAATGATAATGTGTTTTGATTCTAATGTTAGGGTTACACATACACAAATTGGGGATTTGATTAATTTCGTGCAGGTGGAGCTACAATAGGAGCAATTACCGGAGCGATCAAAGGTCAGACGACGGAAACCGGTCTCTGCCGTGGATTCGGCGTCGGAGCGGTGGCAGGGGCGATTACCGGCGTCCAATTGATGGATCTGATAGCGAATGGAGAGCAGTTTTCAAAGGTGAGTGATCTATGTCAATTATTACTAACAAAAAGTTTGTGCATCACTGCATGTAGTTCAACTATACAACAACAGCATCCTGCATTTATTTCCCTGTCTCTTTCACGATTAAAACTCATCTGTATTATGCAGTTGTCCCTATCTTGTAGATGAACACAATTCTATCTCCTTAGAAAATATCTAACCTAAAATAAACACCGTAGAAATTCTACAAGTAATCCGTGCAAGTAACTATCCAGTTTTAGCTAAACGCCATTGGAGTAAATATTGACTGTGCAGTATTTGGAATTCATTGCTTTAATTTTTTCGGTGGGGAATTGGGATGCAATGTGTCATAAGTGCACATGATTCAAGACATGCTTTTAGAGGTTAGTTGGATTAGCATTCATGGAGGTGAATATCGTTTAGATATTTTAAAAACGGTTTGCTGATTAAGGAAAGATATAAGTGAGCACAGTACATATTATCTAATGTGCTTGGGAAACAACAGTATAGCCGCCATTGTTGGAATCTTGTTTTGGTCCTTTAGCAAGGTGAAAAAATGTACGCATTTTTCTATGTAAATATTTACTGGTAGTATTTGTTTTCATTGAACGATTACTTCTCTTTGTACTACATGTAAATAGTAGATATTTATGGTTAACTTATTATTGCATACGTACAATCAAATGTGAATTTGTACCTCCTGTGGTAATACTTAGAATTTTTAACAGGGGGAAAACAGGGGTCTGTTTTGCTCAGGGGTTGAAAACTTGAAATAGGGTTTGGCTGTAGGAAATAATAAAAATTTAAATAGATTTTGATATAATATAAATAAATAATTAATATGATATCTTAAATAGAAATAATTTTTGATGTAATAATTTAATGAAAAAATAGTGTTTTATTTAATAATTTTGAAAAAAAAGAAATTGATGAATAACGGAAGAAAAAAATGTCTTTTTGTTTAGGGGTTGAGAATGGTTTTGTGGTTAGGAATGTTACTATTTTGGAAATTTTTTAAAGAAAAATAAAAATAATAAATATTTAATATTTAATGTGATATTTTGTGAAAGTAAATATGTCTTTTATATAATATTTTTTTTAAAAAAAAAAATACACTCTCCGTCCGCTCACATTTAGCTTTTGCGTCATTGTAGTTAACATTAAAAATCTAACACGCAAAAAGTAAACGAGACCCTTAGAGTTAGAGCCAGACGCAGGGAGTATTATAGATAAATAATGTCAAAATTCCCAAATATATTTGTATAAATAGAGCTTTTTGAATTGAAATAATTTATGTAATACAAGTAAATATTTTATGTGATATTTTGAACAAAAATATTGACTTTTAATATAATATGTTAAATGAAAATATATTTGATTTGATAATTCTGATAGAAAAATAAAAATGATAAATAGTGCGAAGTTGATTTTAGACCTCAAACAAAAGGACAAGCATCTTTGATTTCTCAATTAGTATATGTTAGAAGGATAGGTTAAAAAAGGCCTTTTATGTGTTTTTGAAACATTGTTATGAAATATAATAAGATGTTTGATGGTGGCATGGTTTTTCAGGTTGCACTAATATGCAGCTTAGTGAACGGTAAGATATTCATGGAATGGGTAAGCCCTGCAGTTCTAAAAGCTTATCAGTGGCAGGTAATTAATCATCGGTTAGCTAATGATCCCTCCATCGATCTTTCGATTTCCTAGTCACATTATGTAAACAAACTAACACTTCCACAGGTCAGCACAACAGATACTAATTTGAGGGAAATTTCCGACATTTTTGAGGTGAATTCAGTTCGGGGTTTATCTCCCGATAAGATCAATGAACTGCCCGTTTATCAGTATCACAAGTATAAGCTGATCGCCACATCAGGTTCTGAAACTAGCTGCGCCATTTGCTTACAGGTAACATTAAAACCACATACACTCTCTCCAGCTCTATAAACCCAACCCGGGGCATTAATAAAAGTAATCTTTCTTTAAAGTCTTTTATTGATCCCTCGTGGTAGGACTTGAAAGGCGGAGATTGTGCAAGATTGCTGCCGAGTTGCAGCCATTTCTTCCACCTTCAATGCATAGACGAATGGCTTACCCGGCAAGGTACGTGCCCAATGTGTAGAAAAGATGTTTGATGTTTGTTACAAGATATATATATTATGGAATTCAACATATATAATGGGAGAGGACGCGCATATTATGCAAACGGCATAAAATGGCCGTCCGAGTAAGGCTATTATATTATGTGGGATGAACATCCATCTTCGTCAATGGTGTCACTTGTAATATCAGAATGCTTATTAAAAAAAGAACTATGGTGGCCTGCCTGACAATTGATCGATGTTACGCAACCATAGCACTCGGTTAGAAAGTTGTAAATAGAGTATTTGTGGTGTTAACTAATTCAAGTTATTCGATCCTAAGGGGGAGCTAACTCGATCAGCTCAATGATATTATATCATATGAGCACATTTCATTATCCATCAAGCTGATTCAATTCAGCTCATATTGCTTTGGTATAATTTTGTCATCGCTTTCTATTGAATGCCTAAAGGAATCTTGGGTTCGATTGGAGCTTGGTTTATTTAGTAAAAATGGAACTCAAGCTCAAAAAAATTTACTAAGCAAAAGTTAGTTTAGATCAATTTTAGATTCATTCAAACGATTGAATAAACTGTTGGATTTAGAAATAGGATAGTGGATTTGAGAATTGATAAGAGGAACTTGAATATAATCAAATTGTAGTTTTAGAATTTATGTGAAGTGTTTGATACGATATCTTAAATGAAAAAATAATTTTCTATATAGGATATTAACTCAAAAATAGTGTTCAATTCAATAAAATTTTGAGGGAAAAAATAATAATAATAATAATGAATATGCCGAATGAAACCCAAACTTCCAAGAAAATGTGTTCACTTTGTATTGTTTTTATGTATATATATTTCTCACAGTGAAGCAAGTTAGATAAATAAGAATAAGAATGCACAATAAATTTTGAACTATTAATCTACAAAAAATAAAAATAAAAAACCTACCCACTTTATTTGGAGAGTATAATTTGATTTTAAATCAACTTTAAGGATATAATAATGATTAATTTATAAAAATCAAATCAAGACTTGCACAGTTTATTTGGAGAATATAATTGAATTTTAAATGAATTTGAAGGATATAATAGGGTAATTAATTAATAAATAAAATTATAACTATTTTCTCTCACATTCCCTCCTCTCATTTTTCTTCAAACCAAACAGATCCTAAATGAACGTAAAAGAACAATGGCAGAACTCATTTGATGCACATACAACCCTTTTAAAGTAATTGAAATGAATGGAATTCTCAAAGGTGGTTGATTTTTCATCACTACATGCCACTTTCAAAGCAACTGAAATAAATGGACTTACTTCTTTCATGCATTGTTGCTTTCATTCATTCAATAAATTAAATTACACATATTTTCAACCAGCAAAAAGTATATAAATAATTATATTGAGGACAGTAACGGCACCCACACATATGGCAAAAACACATTAAATTGTCCACCTAAGTCATAAGTGGTAACACAGCTAAGACCTTCACGACTTGTTTATTTATAATTCATTTTTCTCTTCTTTTTTTTTTTTTTTTTATTATTTGATTCTAAAATTCTCTAAAACTATGGCATATTATGTAATTCGTTAAAATAATACTATTTATTATAATCCTATCACACAAGTAAACACACCCAATGAACATATATATGCAGGCGTACACAGACAGTTAATCTGAAGGAGGTTTAATTGTTCGAAAATAATGTCTAAGATTGATCTTTAAGATGTAGTTCAATAATAGTAAAATTTTAAATTGAAATATATTTTTTATTTGTAAAATTTTAATGGATTTTGGAGACAATTTGAACACAAATCCATCGAAACAACAAGGCCTTACTCCTTAGAATACTAAAACTTAAGGAAAGTAAACTGTAAATAAATTCAGTAGAGGGGTTCAGCTTCAACCCCATTCAGTTTTACCTGCAATGAGAATGGAGGTGTTTAAAAATGGCAACAGCACTTCGGAGTGATCGTTGCTCGAGCACAATAAACTGCAGGCTAAAAAATTATGCAAAAACAAAATAACAACCAAAATTTGAACAAACCATTCCAGAATGATCAAATGGTAGTAAAAAAAAAAAAAAAAAACTAAAAGGAAAAGGAACCTGCGTGTCAAAGAATATTGCTGCTGCGAATCACAATTATGTTGGCGGCTGCCACGTCCCTGGTTTGAAAGATGCACCAGATCCCGTAGGCTCCGAAGATCTGAGAAACAAATACAGTCAGAAACAATTTTGACATTTACACAATGCTGATGGTTTGATTATATCTAGGAAAAGCGAGGATTTGGCAAATCCATGCCTCAATCTTGTTGGACATTGATAATTGTTTCAAATGATATGTTTATATTCTTTCAATGGATAATGTAAATGGATAGATAGGTTAGGGGCTAACCCCGGCTGCTTCTCAATGGCTTCTGGGACTTCTTTATTCACGTGAGATTCTTCGACGCTCTTGCCACTGCATCGAGAAGGCACAAATGATTTTTCCGTTCCGATAGCAGCTGTAATAACAAAAGATGTAATTTGTACAATGGTATTGGGAGAGAATGTACTGACCTTGTTTCAGCCTTTGGGTTAGATGCTTCTTCAATTTTATTTCCTGTTGAAACATATATATCGGTCACAATACAAAAGTGGCCCAGAAATAACCAATGAATACAAATAAATATACCCATTTAAATATCAAAGAATGTGTTCTCCAGTATCGTAGACTGCAAACTCTGCAAGTCTATATCTCAAGTGATGCATTGTGCAAACCCATCTAACACAGTGTGGATGTAATAATTTTTAGAGTAGCTTGAGCTGGGTATGGGTTGGAAAAATTAAGATGTAACCATTTAAAGTTTGTCCAGGGAGGGGGGGGAATAAAAACATTAAACATTAATTTAAAGTTAGATGCATGTAAAATTTACCTTTTTTTGTGTTTGTATCTTTTGTAATGGTATTTCTGAGGTGGAAAATAGATGTTGGATAAAATGTATGTATGGAAAATGGGGTGTTAGGTGTGATGTTTTTAGAAGGAAGATGAGAGATTGAATATTAAAAAAAATGCAAAGTGAAACATACCAAAATTACTATCCCAAATGTTCTAGTGTCATGAAGCAAACACAAAATTTAAATCTTGGAAAATCCCAAAACATTAATCCTAGACACTTAATTAGAGCCAATAACAGGGTTAATCTGAAATAACCTGTCTTAGTCGTAATATTACTTTCCCTAACGGCCAGCAGATCTAACCCATTACATTTTGAACCATTACCCAGTTTTGTTCATTGCTGACCAAATTTCTATCTTATGTACCCACACCAAACAGCAAGGCTATAAGCATCCGACACAAGTAGAACACCACCTAAACATGAAATAATGCTTCTGATTTCAGGAGAGGGACAGCAGAACTACGAACTTTGGTCACAGCTTATACATTTATTCAATCTGATCTTCTTCATGAATGGAACGTGAGCAGTAAGTATTTTTAAATTGACTTCTTAACTTATAATTTGAGTGCGCCTTGAAATAGTATGTCAGACATAATTTCTCAAACTAGCAGGCAGCTATTTAGGTATTACTGGGTGCAGAGTAATTCCCCCATTTTGAGTAACTGGCTAATTGAAGGCAATGGTATCTAATTGTAAACAAAGGCAAAAATCCATACCTTCTTCATCAGTGCGAAGCTGTTGAATGAAACTTTTCAAGTCAGGGCCAGCAGCTTTGCCTGCTTATGTGTGTCAAAAATCCATAAGCATGCACATATCATATAACAAAAAGTCCGACACAATTTTTTTAATATATTTTGTTTGAGGTAAAAAAGCACCCACCAATATTTCTGGGTTTGCCTTCTTTCGCTTTCTTTTCTTGTTCTTCCTCCTTCTTGAGACCTGGAATGCATAAGATAACAATTGAGAGTAATTTACAAAATCAGTTAATCATCAATGGAGTCAAGTAAATGGATGCAAGTCATTTTATCTTCCAGAGTACTTGGACAAAAAATAAAAAGAATACAGAGAAAAGGAAAGAGGGTGCACAGAGTACTACTGGCAAATTATATGAAGGAACCAAAAGTGTGTTTGAACAGAAACAAATTGTATTGGCATTCAAAACCATTTTGCAGTTCATTCACTTATTTTCTTACTCTCCAGAATCCATAGAGTTGTCCATCACCGATCATTCCATTAGGAAGCATCTAAACATATCAAATTGAAGTTGGGAACAGAAATACAAGTTACTCACGGGCAACATTCAGCTTGATGCGTTCTCTCCTTGCCTCTAACTCAGCCATTTCCTGGAAACCAAACCATTACATTAAGTTTCCAGTTTTCATATCCAGCTATAGGAGGAAATGCAAGTACTAATGAATTGCTAAACAACAATGAACATGTTATAATTCTAATCATGCTATTTGAAAATGAGAAATATGCCTAACCTTTGTTTGCATAGAAGTTTTTGACATAGGCAAAGCAAAGTCCAACTAGATTTCTGCTAATGTTTGTATATGTGACAGAAAGAGGGCCAAAGGTTGGCTAGGAGTAATTAAGCACAAAAGAAATGCATAATTATATAATTCTTTAATAGTCAAGTTAAGCCGTTAAATAAAAAAATTCTGACATGATATTAGAGAAGCAGGTCTAATAAACCTAAATACCTAATCCATTTACAAAGGAATGTTTTGCATTAACAACCCTGAGAGGCGGGTACCTTAAAAAAGTTGATTAGGTACCAACACTAATACTTCAACTTCTAATACACAAAGCAATGGCGAATGAATAACTTAAAAGCATAAAAGAAAGCAAAAGCATAAAAATAAATAAATAAAAGATTAATGCACTATTGACATAAGTTTTCATCTAAAGCCCCACGACCAGCATGAAAATTGTTGAGTAGATGTGAAGAAAAATAATAATAATAATAATAATAATAAATAAAATTGAAGAATTAAGCATAGGAATTACTAATTCGCATTTTCTTTTTCAAGGTTAATTCCCACATCATGAAACTAGACAATCTACAAAAATCTTGACGGAGTGAAATAAGGAGAATAGTGCCTGCAGCCCTGCTATACCTCCATTGTTGGAGCTTTCTTCCGTTGTCCATTCAGCCAACATATCCATTCAACTATAACAAAACTATTGAAGCATAAACAATTACTGATGATAAAGAAAGTTATAAAGCCAACTCGGGCACGAGATATCACCAAACAGATAATCAGATAATTCTATGTGGAATGAAGTATTGCTTTACACAATCGAAAAATTAAAGCATAATGGTCAAACAAAATAGCACGTCAAAATTAACTAAACCTAAACAATTACCAATTGAAAATTGAATATAACTAAGTTAACTACGAGTGCAAGTTAGGGAAGAGTACATTTTGCAGCACTGAAAAGAAAAAATGTTAAACACACTCCAACATATACACCTGTTTAGTTACAAGTTCGTGCATAAGTCGGCACCATGCTCCCAAATTTTTTCGTCTAAACTATTTGTCCAAATTACTCATATATAATCTTCGATTCTATCTCACTCTTAAATAAACAATTATGTTTATATACATTGAAAATTCCATATACTTTATAAACCAACTTGTGTTAATTATATATGAATATATATACTTTATTAATTTTTATTCTATAAAATATGATAAGAATATAATTTTTACAACACTCAAAAATATTTTTAATTTATTTTTAATCAATAAATCGTAACTCAACTTACAACCAAACAGCATTTCTTTACTCAACTATTAGCTGAACTTACAACAAAATGATCACCACTTAAGCTCAACAATAGCATGAGAAACTCACTTACCACAGACAATTAGACAATAAAACTCAAAGAGCTCAACTCAGAGGGCATTGAACATACCAGGAATGACCGTTGGGTCCTGCTCTCCTTTGAATACTACCCACCTTTTCTCTTTCACTGCCCACAATAACAAGAAATGGAAAGACAACATATTATAATGAGAATTACAGAAGTCCCAAATTGCTCCCTAAATCTAAAGCTACACAAATTCAGCACGGCTTAATCAATAGCTAATGAGATTTTCATTCCCAAAAGAGGAAAAAGGAATCACTAACAAAAACACTCGAGCATTCAAACACCATTAACACACTCGAGCACTCGGCTAGACTATAAACCCTAATTTCTTCAGCATCTACAAGAAAAAAATGTTCTAAAAAAACAACTCGCATGCATTTACACACACAGACACTCAGATTTATAGATACTTAAATATTTGAAAATAAAATAAAATAAAATGCAGAGATAGAATCGAAACACGAAGCTAACGAAGGAAATGAGGGAATTCCTTACTGGCGCCGTCGATTTGCTCAGTTCTAGCAAAGTATCGATTTCCAGCCTTGTCCATTCCAACAAAGGTCCTACTGCTGAACAACCCTGCGAGCTTAGCCCACAGCCTCGACATCACGCCTAACTTGTTCGACTTCTATGGCCAACACCAAAAACTGTCGCATATAGTTGTGAAGAAATGCCCCGATTGACCGACCGAACAACAGCACGATCGCCGATTCGCCGGAACGATTCCGCCACTTTACCTGCCGTGGTTCTAAGTAATATATATACATGTAGGGCCATATTGTTGGGCTAAATAAGAGTTTTAGGCCCGGAATCAAGTTTTGAAATAAAATTCAATATTCTACCATTTTAAAATTACAGAACTTTCAAAATTATTGTCTAAATTTTACAAAGGTTTGTTTGTTTGTGAATTTAGATTTTTTGGATTTGCATTTTTTTTAATAATAAGAATCTGAATTTAAATATTTGTTTGATAATGATATAGCTAAATGTTATATGCCAATTTTTATTTTTTTTTTAGTAATATAAAAAAATTATTATTATTATTTGATTTAAAGTTTAGATAAAAAAATTGTATTGGTAATATATAAAATAATATTTTATATTAAATATTGATTTTTGTAATAGAATAAAATATATATATTAAAAATTTGTGCAAAAAAATATTGAAAAAAAGTTAAATAAATAATAAAAAATTTATAAGAAATCACATCCTTATTACTCTAACACTAAATTTTAAATTTCAACTATACTTCTCAATTAAGAACCAAATACATATTGTATACAAATTAAAGAATTGAAATTTTCAAATAAAAATTAACACCATAAATATTTATTAAATAATTTGTCTAATAATTTTATTATATTTTATATTAAAAATAATAAATAACATTCTTTGATTGGTATATATAAGGATGTGTTTTTTTATATTTTTTCAAAAGTACATTTTTTTCAAAAATATTAATATATTATAAAATTTTATTATTTTTATATTATTTATATAATCTCGTATACCTTAAGTGAAAAAATATAAATTCAAACTATTTTACTAAACAAACAAATTCTAAAATGATTAATTAATCAACTTTATTGCAATAGTTTGTGAAAATTACAAATCCTAGACTACTGGTTATCTTCCAATCAAATTCAAAAAAGGAATATTTGTATAAAGCAATATAATTGATAATTTTAAAATATCAAATTAAAGATTATTTTTTATTAATTTTAAAAATTCAAAACGTTAAACAAAAATTTAAATTATGCAAACTGATTTTTGTTATAAATAATATGAAATTTGAAAATTTTGCATTATTATTATCATCAAAATAAAATAAGACCTATGTATAGACAATATAAAATAAATTTATAAACTTAAATTTAAATAATCTAATATATCTAAACTCAAATTTACTAAATCTAAAATAAAACTTTAAAATGTATTTTATTGTAGAACCTTCTAAAAAATATGTAGTTATATTAGTAAGTTATAATTAGTTATTAATAGGTATTTTTAGAGATAGTTATTTATTGTTAGTTTTAACCGCCAAGCTTCTGGAAGCTTCCATCCCCTATAAATATCCTCTAATTGTATATATTATATACATAATCATACGCACAACTCATCATTTTATATACTTCATTTTCTCCATCAATTGTCTCTCTCGTATTTTTTCCTAGTTTAATAATATGAGATTTTCAATTTTGTGTCGCAAGCAAGATGATTTTATTGCGGAAGGGCGATAGAAGGGTTAGCTATCCATGTCTATGATCGCGTTGTATTTATTAACAGAGATTAGGCGGCAACTAAGTATGCGGGAGTCTTGTCCACGTGCTTAGTTACTGTTCTGAATTTAACCTCGATTAAAGAGAGATATAGAGGAGTAGAACCACTGGCGGAACAGTTGGAAGAATAACTAATTAGGCATAAGCATAGATCTATTGGACCACAAAAATTTCTAATCACAGTAGAATTTCCTATTTATAATGTTCTTTCGTTGGATGTCGCTGAAGCCTCATTATAAATCCCCTAAAATCAAGTACCACCCAAGTCGAGAGTAGGGCTTAAGCGACCAAATACGATCGCACTCCTTTCTCCGAGCCACCCTCAATTATACATATATTGTTTCGCTATCACAATATCGTCATCTCGCTCATTTCATCCATGGAAATCTAGACATCTAGAAACGCAAAAGTCAGACACAAGCGCATCATTCCATCCTCTTTGAGATACGTATATTTTGTCGTTTTTTAGTTAGATTTAATTTCACGCACATCACTATTTTCATTTTATACATATATCATTTTTTTAAAAAAAAATAATTCAAAACTCTTCGATCATCATGTGTGTAAATGCATGCGAGTTGTTATTTTAGAACATTTTTTTCTTGTAGATGCCGAAGAAATTAGGGTTTATCGTCTAGCCGAGTGCTCGAGTGTGTTAATGGTGTTTTAAGGCTCCAATGTTTTTGTTAGTGATTTCTCTTTCCTCCTTCGGGAATGAAAATCTCATTAGCCATTGATTAAGCTGTGCTTATTTTGCGTAGCTTTAGAATTAGGGGAGCAATTTGGGGCTTATGTAA
Organism: Andrographis paniculata; assembly: GCF_009805555.1. Classification (NCBI taxonomy): domain Eukaryota; kingdom Viridiplantae; phylum Streptophyta; class Magnoliopsida; order Lamiales; family Acanthaceae; genus Andrographis; species Andrographis paniculata. The sequence goes on along the minus strand of NW_026137585.1, from coordinate 1,458,080 downwards.
TTGTCACTAAAATATGTTTGTCTTTCCAAGGATCATTCCTGTTAGGTTATTAAAATTTTATATAATAAATATTAATAAAAGTATATATATTCATATATAATTACCATAAATTGGTTTATAAAATATATGGAATTTTTTATGTATATAAATATAATTGTCTATACCGAAAATTTAAATTACATTACGATATCGGTATATACGGCTTATACTAAAAATTTTGATTTCGATACGATACCAACCAATATATACCGATTATATTGAAAATATAATTTTAAAATTCAAAATAATTACTCCCTCTGTCTCATAACTAAATATTCATTTGTTTTTTGCACGTAATTTTAGAAATATTAATATTATATTGAGATGAAGTAGGAATATAGTATAAATGACTAAATTAATATTTTGTTATGGGACGGACTAAAATAGAAAAATGAGTACTTTGTTATGGAACGGAACGGAGGGAGTAAAAAATTAATAAATATCACTTCTCTCCCCCAAAAAATATTATGAAAAAATAAATAAATTTTCAATAGTTCACTTAGTTTTTGTTATGATTTAAAACAAATTAATAATTATTATTTATATTAATAGTTAAATTATTTAATAAAAATAATATCCTTGTATTTCGGGAGATTTCTCCATCCCTAGTTCCATTCACCAACAAAGAATTACACGAATGCGAATTGTACGAAACCCTAGCAATATACGCCATTCCAAAGGTGAATTGGTCGATCGAACGAGGGTTGGAAACGAGGGAGACTAGAAACCTGCAGAATCATCTTTTTATTGTTAGTAGTTATTCATTTGACTCCCCTCGGCGAATATGAAATTCAAAAATTAAAAATGATAATATTTTAATATTAAATTAAAATAAATAAAATTAAAATGAAATACTATATGATATTTATTAAATAATTAATAAATTTTGATAATTAAATAAATAATAATAACAAATTAATTATCATGCATTAAAATAATAATAATAATAATAAAATTATAAATAAACTATATTGGTAAATATAAATTAATTGTGTATATAAATTATGGGACATAAAAGAATAAATAGTATCCTAATTTTAATGAACAAATGAATGAATATTAATTGTGGACTTATAACCTAGGGTAACTTGTATAGTATTCAAGATACTTGAGATATTTTAGAATTTTATTTTAATACTACATTATTTTTATACATCTAAGTCTATCAAATATGATTTTATATTGCCTTGCGATTTTTCAGTTTATATTATTTTTAACATGTTATTAGAGTCTATTTTCTCCTTTTTTTTCTTGGAGATATAGTCTATTAATCCACATTTCTTCGGATACATCCAACCTGAAATGTACTCGGATGTTTCCAAATTTTGTTAGAATTTTTCATTTAGAGTTTGAATTTTAGAGTCATGTCTGCGTCTATCTCCGATATGTCTATGCCATGTATTTGCATATATATATATATATAAATAAGACCAAATCTAAAACTGAATATCTAAAATATCTCTAACTTTCCTTCAAACTCAAGTGGTATAACATAAACCAACTTGAATTTATAAAAAAGTTGAATACAAATGCAAATAGAGTCCCGTGTTTTTTGGCACAAGAGGAAGTTTTATTTATTTATTTTGTTATGCGAATATCATTCAAAATAATGACTCATTTCGTAACACTTCACTAATTAAAATTTAAGATATTTGTAGTGTCTATGCATGACACTATTGCTCCAGGAAATGGAGGAATAGACAACACAATTTAATTAGTACCGGCATATTGGCTTTTTTGTGTCGCTGTCCTCGTTGAATAATTCATATTTTAATTTATTTGCAAGTATGATCCATTCGAAAGTTGCAATATGTAGTGGCTAGAGGACACTTTCCAACTTCATTAACTTTCTGAACAAACATGACCGTATCTCCTACACAAGCATCACCTTTACAGTTCAGCACAACTCGCCTTAATCCATTATGCTTATGTGCTCCTTAATCCTCTGAATCAATGTATCTTTCTTACCGCTCAATCTCAATCCATGTTTCCTCAGATATATCTTGCATTCAACTAGTTTTAATAGATTCACATTTTCTTTTGCCCTCTTCGTCAAGCTCTGGTATAACAGCCACTTCAATCACGTCAGAAATGCTGTCTTCATCTTTATAATGGAAATCAATATATTGATGATGCTGAAGATGAAGATGAAGACAGCATTTCTGACGTGATTGAAGTGGCTGTTATACCAGAGCTTGACGAAGAGGGCAAAAGAAAATATGAATCTATTAAAACTAGTCGAATGCAAGATATATCTGAGGAAACATGGATTGAGATTGAGCGGTAAGAAAGATATACTGATTCAGAGGATTAAGAAGCACATAAGCATAATGGATGAAGTCAAGTTGTGTTGAACTGTAAAGGTGATGCTTGTGTAGGAGATAAGGTCATGTTTGTCCAGAAAGTTAATGAAGTTGAAAAATACCCTATAGCCACCACTTATTGCAACTTCCGAAGGGATCATTGTTGGGAAATAGCTTTGGCGAAAATCAGATAGATGCAAAATCAAATCCGAGCCTCGCATGGCATGCAATTCCCTTGAAGCGAATTCAGCTCTCCACCGATCTAAACTGAGGTCTCTATATATAATCATCGGTGATCGTATACTATAGAAGTATACTATAGAAGGCTCTTGATTTTCTCGCTAAGAGTCCAGTTTTCACGTGACAGCACTACCACATCGTGTCCTCTTTGGGTTTTCCTCTATGATCTCGCTTCCGTCTCGATCGCTTCTTCTATTTGCATTAGTGTCTCTCCCCATTTTTGCATGCAGTTTTGTCGATGATTTTTGCTGATCGGTGGGTTTGAGTTTGTGGTATTGTTGGGAAGATTTTTCTTAGGATTTTTTCTGTTTGAGGGAAAAATAGGTTTGAGGTTTTGGGGGTTTTACTTAATTTTTTATTTTTTTCCAATGAATGCCGGGATTAATGAGGAAATTGCTGTGTTTCTATTTACGAATTGTGGGTGTCTGGTTTCGAGGTGTTTTTCGAATGTACGTCCCAATTTCAATTTGATTTTGGTTAATGGGTGCTTGTAGAGTTGATTGATTTTGAACTGCTAAGTTGTTCTCGGGGAAATTTTCTAAGAAACTTAACGTTATATTTCTAACCTATTGACTTAAAGTGTAGGATTGACTAAATGAGTGTAAAGAATGGTTAAATGTTTTATAGTAGATTATATGGATACACTCTGCAATATGTATGTTATATACATTGGGTTCGAATTACGGGGTTTTGGAAGCTGTTTGATTTGTGAGTTTATTTGAAATTGTTTTTTCTTTTTTAAAGTGTATAAATAGTTGAAATTCTGAATTCTCGATGCACCTCCAAATTTGAAAAAGGGAGATAACATTGCATTTTATTTTGCTGTAAATTATTGCCTGTTGTCACTTTTATGTCCCATAATTTATATTTACCAATTTAATTTTTTTATTATTATTTTAATGCTGGTAATTGATTTGTTGTTATTTTTTATTTAATTATAGAATTTTATTAATAATTTAATAAATATCACGTAGTATTTCATTTTAATTTAATATTAAAATATTATTATTCTCAATCTTTAAATATTTTTTTCAAGATGAAAAGATCATTTCTTTTAATTAAATTCTACCCCCCCAAATCCAAAATTAGACGGGTCGGGTACTCGGGTCTCGTAAATTTCATATTCGCCGAGGGGAGTCCAAATAAATAACTACTAATAATATAAAGATGGTTCTGCAGTCGCTGCAGGTTTCTAGTCTCCCTCGTTTCCAACCCTCGTTCAATTGTCCAATTCACCACTGGAATGTCTACTGCGTTCGAAGATAATCGCGTATACGAGCTGGAGGAACAGCAGCCTAATTGAGCTGCTAGGTTTTCGTACAATTCGCATTCGTGTAATTCGTTGTCGGTGACTGGCACAGAGCCTCCGCTTGAGCTGGAACATTCATCAGGTATGAACAACTTTTTGATTGTTGATTAACCATAATTCAAACCGAATCGTTTCCATTGAATTGCGGGAAAGGTGTATTTTAATTTTTTTTTTGTCATGGATCTGAAATTTTGCTGAATTGAGTATCTGCTCGATGGGTTTAAATTAATTGAGTTTTGTGTTTTAGAATCTAATTTGCATATCCGCGTTTAAATCGTTTACGTGTAGAACTGGGAAGTGAAATTAATTTCTTGTTTGGGGAATTTAGTTGGAGGAAGAGGTTAAGTTCATACACTACTCTAAAAGGCACGGGTTGAGTTGCAAGTAATAAAAACTTTGTATAGTTTAGTCTTTTTCAGCCTACTTAGAAGTTAAAAGTAAAGAATAAAGGCCTCTGGGTGAACTTTATTTGAACTCGTAGTTCATTTCATGTTATGCCTATTAAGGCAATAATGAAACCTCGAAGATTATAACTATATCCCTATATATATATATATATAGATATAGATATAGATATCCATATATGATTATGGTTATGCAAGAGATGAAAATTATTCTTGTCTGTGTTTTGTTGCTTCTGTAGTTCGATCATACATTTTATGATTATGCCACTTGAAAAGTTTATGTGCTTGGTTTTTTCCCTCCGCTCTGATTTTCAAGTACGTTGATATTTTATGTGATGCAGCGTATTGTGTAGAATGCCGAAAGAAGTGAGTTTGCCCTTGGTTGTTATACTGAGCATGATAATGGATTGGACCTGATCAGAGTTCAGACTGGTTGCATTCTAGGTTTGCTAAGAAAGTTGTGGATGTGTTGTTTCATTTTCTAGTTATATTTGAGTTCATTGGCTGAATACCCTCCCCAAATATGATCACAAAAGTCTGTTTCTTTCACTTATTGAAACCGTGAAATGATTTTATCAACGGGAAAATGAACACAATGCCGCAGCAGAGCAGTAACGTTAGTATGAATAACTCTAACAACAATCAGCATCAGCCGAATCACTTGCAGCAGCAAATGGGACAGCAGAATCAGTTGCAGCAGCAACAAATGGGGCAACAGAGCCAGATGCAGCAGCAACAAATGGGGCAACAAAACCAGCTGCAGCAGCAACAAATGGGGCAACAAAACCAGTTGCAGCAGCAACAAATAGGACAGCCGAACCAGTTGCAACAGCAACAGCTAGGGCAACAAAGTCAATTGCAACAACAGCAACAGCTCGGGCAGCAGAACCAGTTGCCGCAGCAGTTGGGGCAGTCGAATCAGATGCAACAACAACAGTTGGGGCAACCAAATCAGTTGCAGCAGCAACAGTTGGGTCAGTCGAATCAGTTGCAGCAGCAACAGATGGGCCAACCAAGCCAGTTGCAGCAGCAACAGTTGGGGCAGCCAAATCAGACTCAGCAGCAACATTTGGGACAGTCGAATCAGATGCAGCAACAACAGTTGGGGCAGCCAAATCAGATGCAGCAGCAACAGTTGGGACAGTCAAATCAATTGCAGCAATTGGGGCAAACGAATCAGGTGCAGCAGCAAATGGGTCAGATTGGCAATGGAAATTTGTCACGATCAGCATTGATGGGACAGACTGGTCACTTGCCAATGCTATCTGGTCAAGCAGCGGCTGCTGCTGCCCAGTTTAGTTTGCAGAATCAGTTTTTGACTTCGGTATGCTCTCAAATAAATATTTGCTTAATTGCTCTCTACAACTATGTGGCATTTTGTTTGTTGCTTGCTAATTATACGACCTATAGTTCCCTATAAAGAGGTAAGTATTTGCTTATGCTTTTAATTTGAATTGCAGCACTAACCTAAGCTTGAATAATTTAGATTCATCTCAAAATTTTAGTTTTATCTTGATGTACCATTTTTTTTTTTTGTTCTCTCATATATCTTCTTGCGTCACATGTTTATATTATATATCTATTTATATATATATATAGAACTAAATTTACTACAAACCAGTAAGAATCTTTGTTTCCTAATTTTAAACAAACACATTGAATGTTCCCGGATTATAGTATTAGTATTTGAGGTACGTTCAATTTGATTGCAGCCACGACAGAAGGCAGCCTTCATGCAAGGGTCTCAGTTCCATCCAGGAAATGCTCCAGGGCAATCCTTGCCAGGAATGCAATCAATGGGAGTGATAGGATCTCTGAACTTGAGCTCTCAACTTCGAGCAAATGGGACACTTCCCTATACTCAGCAAAGGATGGCTCCAGGCCAATTGAGACAGCAAATCTCACAGCAAAATGCACTCAGTGCTGGTCAGGTACATGCTCTGAGATGTCATCCAATCTCTTTAAGTTCAAGTACTATTGATTGAGAAAAAACATGCACACTCTTGGGTTAAAGAAACTTTCTGTTGATATGCTATTAGGGTTAAAGAAATGTAAAGATTATTGCCTTTCCAATTTAATCTATGCATAGATTATATGGCAGAAATCCTTGGTACATGTCATTAAGCACTATTTCTCCTTAACAGATTAAAATTTTGGATGTTGGATTTTACTTTTCCGATAAAGGAGGTTTTCTCAGCCATGAATAATAAAACCTGCTTTTTAAAAGTCAAATTGTGTGCCTAGAGGTTTGTAAAAACTTGTTAATGGCAGGGTTGAGGTTAATGATTCAAAGTAATTAATTGTATGTCAACTTAGAAGATATTAACTTTTAATATTAATACATGGCTTCTATGTCTCTTTTTTTAACACTATCTATGTTATAGATAAATTCAAATGTGCAGTTTACACTTAGCCATGGAATTTTGTCTTTTTAATATACTATTTATCAAACAATCATACAGTGTCTAATTGCTTGTACTGTTGTACAGTTTATTTTGGACAATCTTTAATACACCAAGGGTGTGTTTGTTTGGGGGATTGGATTAGATTTTCTCTATTCATCCAATTTTTTCCTCCCAAAAACATCAAATCAAACATCTATTTTTATTTTTTATATTATACTAAAAATCAATTTTGCACTCAAAACATCACATCAACACCTATTTATATCACATCATACAACTATTCAAATTCAAAATTTTTACTATTCAAATCCCAACTCAAAATCCAAACCCCCAAACAAACACACCCCAACTTTGATTTCAATTATCCTGGAATTTGCCATGTCTTACATTTCTTGCCTCCTTTTTTCTGTTGCTCTTGTTCACGTCCATATACTAAGTTTTATACAAAACGTGTAAAGGTTTGTTTAAAAAACATCATACGTTTATCGGTGATACCTTAAGAATCTGTTACAATCTGTATTTGTGTCATCAATAAAATAATTCTACCCTAATATATTGAATTTGTGGTGAAAAATGTTTACAGATGCTCAAGATAGAAGGTTGTGACTGCGTCTGATATTAAGATCTAGGAAATAGATATATTTCTTTGACCTATGAAATTTTTTGACAATCAACGCGAAGGCATCTGTGTTGAAGTCAATTTTGATTTGGTTTTGTTGGCAATTTGTCTATTTTAGACTCTGAATTCCAGGTTAACCTAAATAGAGTGGATGACTTTATTCAAATTTGTCTCTAAGGATAGCTACATACCCACACACATGCATAAGCACATATATATTAAGTGTTAAAAAAAGATAAAAGCATTGTTCTCCTGCGACACTTGATTTTTAATCACGCTTTCAACCATGTATGAGCCTTTTTAGGTAGAATTTCACTCAAATAAATGTTTTTCCAAACTGTACCATGAAAATCTACAAGGGGGGCTAAATAATTCCCGAAAACAATTATTTTAATTTCCCAAGACAAATGGTTGACTTTTCCCATATTTATAAATGAATATGTGAGCACTCGCTTACTAGATATATAATTTAAAAATCTGCTCATCCTTCCTTGTGAATTTTGCATTATTTAAAAACTCATTAATGTTCTAGTCATCCTTTTTATGATGCAAATCTGTCAGAATTTATGACTAACTCATCGACTTTGAGTCAATACTATCCGACTACCTTTATTGTTATGGGTGACATTGAATGTGGGGCTTCCTAGAAACTGCAGGGACAGAATATCTCAAGGGCGTCATTTATGAATGGGCAAATTTCTGGCCTGCCTCAGAATGGACAAGCAAGTATGATGCAGAATGCGATGTCTCAACAGCAGTGGTTAAAGCAAGTGACACCGATCGCCTCTCCTAACTCTTCATATCGTCTTCAACAGCATCGGCAATTACTTCTGCAGCAACAACTAGCTTCTTCACAGTTTCACCAAACTTCAGTGGGACTAAACCCACAGCAACTGTCCCAAATTGTACAGCAACAATCACAGCTAGGGCATCTACAGGCTCAGCAAAAACAGCAGCAGCAGTCCTCGCAGCAACTTTTCCTTCAGCAGCAGTCTCCTAGAATGGCAGCCCCTGGTGGTCAGAAATCTGTAAGTTTGACCGGATCACAGCCGGATGCTACTGCATCTGGTACTACAACGCCTGGGGGGAGTTCAAGCCAAGGCACAGAAGCAAGTAATCAACTTCTTGGGAAGAGGAAGATACAAGATTTAGTATCACAGGTTCATTCTTCATTGGTTTTTCACTCTTTATTAACACAGCATCACAATCTGCCACATTTGAATTTCTATTTCTGTAAACAAATCAGAAATGTCGAAAAGTTGATATATTTGACATATTGCGTTTATGGATGCTTCTTCCATATATTAAGACTGATCTTCATTTGTTTGGACAGCTGGGTTTTAATGGAAAACTGGATCCTGATGTTGAAGACCTCCTTTTAGAGATTGCTGATAACTTCATCGATTCGGTGAGACCCAAATATTTTGATATTCTCATTACTATTATATGTGCTGTGTTGTTAAAATATACTCCTTGTGCCTGTATTTTTATTTATTGTTTTCAAAGAACACATGTAATTGTGAGGATCGCATTCCACCATTACCTATGAAAGATATAACGCCCAATACATAGCAATACCGGGTTGGTGATATACATCCTTCAGCATTAGTTTTCAAGCTTTTCTTAAAAACATTTTGTGTATATTATGCAGGTTACTTCATTTGCATGCAACCTGGCAAAGCATCGGAAATCTTCGACTTTGGAAGCCAAAGATGTTTTGCTGCATCTAGGTTTGTGCATCATTTTGTTGTTTCCTGGCATTTTATTTGTTCTGTGGTACGATAAAAACCATTATACTGCTTACGTTAATCTGCTTATAGTTTTGCTTGCTGCACAAATGTATGTATTATTTAATTCTTAAATTGTTTGACAGCAAAAAAAAAATGTTTCATCTTTTATATTTTTCTATGGTCGAATTTGTCTTTTTTACATACATGAAATTTGATCCAAGAGCAACCCATATTGATTTTCGTAAGCATGCGGGGAAGTCAAAGGCTTTCTAACTCTTGGCAATGCCTTTCAAAAAGTCATAGCCTTTTCCATCATCAGTTTGTTTTAAGATGTCTGACTGAAACCTTTACAGAGAAAAATTGGGATTTGACGATTCCTGGTTATTCTGGTGAAGAAAGAAAGCACAACCCCGATCATGTAAGAACTATCTCTGTCTGATACTATAAATTCTGTCTCATAATCATAAATCTTGGTACAAAGTCTTTGGTGGTGTAAGACTATGGCTTAAGCTAAAGTCTTTCTAATAATTTCTGGTTCAAAAATATTATTCGGTTTCTATTGTATTTAACACCTGTCTTGAAATGATCTGCAGCCACCAAGTGATGCCCACAAAAAGCGTCTGGATGCGGTAAAATTTGTTGTCCATTGAAATTTTGATTGATTTATCAAATATACAGTTTAGTGATAAAAATGTTTGCTTAGGTGCGCACTTCGACGAAACCTGTTCAACCAGAGAACAATTCTGACAATCAGATGTCTGGACAAGGGCCTAGCAATCCGGTAGGATCTAACCAGATGATAAGGCCTTCTCCAAGTTCCGAGCAGTTGGTTTCGCAATCCACCGTTCCTCAGATGCTGCAACAGCCTACCAAATTTTGATAGGTATTGGTTTCCTCTATTAGTAGCATCTTGTTGCCGACTAGTGCCCCAAATGCTCTGATGTTACTTCTTGATCTGTGTTTTTATGCTTTGAATGGGTTCATCGAGCTGATGTTTTTTCCATGGTGTGTTTGTGTATCTTTGTATTGTTCTAACATGTCGGCTCCATATAAGAGAAGTTGAGAAGGTTTGGTTGGTAGTTTGGATTTTAAGTTTGAGTTTTGAATCGTAAAATTTTTAAATTTGAATAATTGTTTGATGCGGTGTTAATGTAATGTTTTGAAGGTAAAAATTGATTTTCAATGTAATATAAAAAAATAAAATAGAAGTTTGATTTTATATGTTGGAGGAGATGTTTTGGATTTGAATTTATTTGAATTAGAAATCATTTTTAGATTTAATATTAGTAAACTAAAGATGGGTCGGAAAATAGTCGTTGGATGAGATATTTTGACTAGAAAATATAGCATGCTTTTACCTTAGCCTTTCCCGACAAGTGTTTCACTACCATTGGCATATCTTCTTACCACATCGATCATCCTGTTATTACATCTGGAAAATTAAAAGTTCGATCATATCTTGGAGGCTAATGTTGTTGTAACATCTATTTGCAGGCTAACGGCCGGGGGCGTCTGAATGAATGCAAGAGAGGCAACTCCGGCTACTAGATGCCCGCGATGATGACCTTTAGTCTGTTGTCGGACAATGTTTGTCTATCTGTCTATCTAATTTATATGTATACATAATTAATAGCGGGCGGAAATGTTGTAATCCTCTGCGATCCCCAGCTATCTTCAAACATATCATCTCTCCTGTGAGCCTTTTGGACGCAATATTCTCGCGGCACCTTAAGATTATCTTACATGTATGTTTATTATGTTCAAACTTTTATAGCCTAGGTTAGCTTGTGATCGAGCTCATTTTGGCCTTTTTAAGTATCACATGTATATTTTACTTGTTCGATTTCCTATTTATATTTATTTGTAAATTCAAAAAATTATTTTTAGTAAATTATTAAAAAATATATTAGTAAAAATAAATATTATATAATATAAATAATTATAAATTAAGATAATTAAATAATTTTATTAAAATTAATAAAATTTAGAATATGTATAATTATTTTAAAAATATGAACAATTAAATATGCATTGATATACTATTTTTAATATAATACTTCTTACGTCCAATTTCTATTTTCCTAAAGCATATTTGCACGATTTTTTAGGTAATTGTCTTTTGTTATGAATTGACAAATTTGTCTTTAGAGATTAAAAGTAATAAACGAATGAAGATAAAAATGTAAAATTTGTGTTTAAAAAAGAAAATAGAACAAGACATTAGCTTGTGGACGGAGGGAGTAGTGGAAAAGAATAAGAATTTGATTTGGTATGTTTTAAAGGAATAAAAAGTAAAAATTTTAATAAAAAGCCAAGACATCACAACCTTAAACAATTTACCATGACTAACTATCATGAATTTTTTGAAAATATATATTGTTAGTTTATTTGGGACGTGTTTGTTTGGGGGATTGAATTAGATTTACACTGTTTATCCAATTTTTTTTTCCCAGAAATATCAAATTAAATATCTATTTTTATTTTTTATATTATACTAAAAATCAATTTTACATTCAAAATGTCACATCAACACCTATTTATATCACATCATACAACTATTCAAATTCAAAATCTTTTAACGAACCCCAAACAAACACACCCCATTGTAGTAATGTTGTGCAAAATTAATTTGGACCCGATTATCGATCTTGAATCGGAACAAGGTTCGGATCCTCGGGTCGGACCTATGAGATGGATACGGATGACGAAGAGCACCCTCAGGCCAAGGATATGACTCCAACACGCATTCCCTTCCTTGCACCAAACCCTAATTTCCGTCGTTCCTCTTCCTCCCCTTTCCTCTTCACGCTTCTGCAGATCCGCCATGGCCAAGAGCTCCTTCAAGTTGGAACATCCCCTCGGTATGATTCCTTTTCCGATCTTTCACTAATCCAATTTTTATTGTTGAGTGGATCGACTTTTTGTTGTTGAAATGTGAAATCCTACTACGAGTTTGTTTATGCTATGATTATTATCGATTCCTCTTTGTCTTTCCACTTTCGATCTGTATCGATAATGAATTTTTATCGGCTTCCATGTCTGGCTTGATATTTTGTTGAATTTATTTTGTTTGGTTCAATTGATCTATCAATCGAGGTGAATGTTTGACGATCGCTATTTTCTTGACTCAAATTCGTTACCTGCGGTAAATTATTCTATTGATATACTTTTCTTACTGATCATGACTAAATTTTACTGCAAATTTCGAGTGGAAGAAGGTGCAGATATTTTTTTAGCAGCTTTGTGTATTTGTGAGGGACGCCATAGCTTGATCATTGATGCTATGTATAACTTGTGTTGAGCATTTCTTGTTTTTGGCAAATGTTTTTGTCGGTAAGAATATTTTTTGTATTCGAATTATTTTATCATAGATTCTCTGTATGCCAAATTGTAACATACTGTGCATTAAACAAGATGAAGTAATTTATTGATAGAATTAAGCATGTCTTGAAGGTTTTGATTACACTCATTACGTTGCAATTTTAATATGTCGCAGAGAGGCGACAGGCTGAAGCTGCCCGAATCCGGGAGAAGTATCCAGACAGGATTCCTGTATTAGAGTTTTAATTCCATTTACATGCCCTTCTACATTTTTGAATCTTGATTTGTCACCCGTTCCTACTGTTATTGCCTATGTGTGTTTCTCCTCTGTTGTAGGTTATTGTCGAGAAGGCGGAGAGAAGCGACATTCCGGACATTGACAAGAAAAAGTCGGTTACTTATCATTATCTTCCCACCCTAACTTTATTAGCACCCTACCTTTGTTTGTGTGCATTTTGCAGTTGTGTGTTGCTTATGCTTTGGATGCCTTTTCTTTTTTTTGAAATTTTTTTTAATGGAAAATAAGATTTGATTTTATTTTTAAATGAAAAATAATCTTCCGATGTAGTTTTTGAGTGGAATATAAGGGTTTGTTTGCTTGGCATTTTTCTATTTTTGCTAAAAACATCACATTCAATACACACTTTTGTAAATGTGAAAGAATTTTCCTATTTGAAGTGAAATACTTGTTGGATGTGATTTCTTTTTATATATATAATGAAAAAAGGGTATTGGGATGTGATGTTTTTGTAACAAAATTGAGCGATTGAATAGTTAAAAGTTTGTAAAAAACTTCAGAAGTAAACAAACAGTAGGTTTTGAATATGATGTTCCGAATAAAAATAAGTGTCATGAGATATTTATAAACATTAAGAAGATTTTACCATAGATTGGATACTGTGAAAATAAGATCGAAAACACAGAGAAGCATCCTCAAGTGGTTTTACTGCTGAAATTATTCTTTCTATTATTTCTATTTTGAAATTAAATCCTTGTGCTACATTTTAAACTCAATTCACCATAAGATGAAACCTTTGTTTAGAAGTTTGATAACAGCATCTCACTTTCGATTTTTGTTGCATTATTGTTAATGGTCGATTCTTATGCAGATATCTAGTTCCTGCTGATCTGACTGTCGGGCAATTTGTGTATGTTGTCCGCAAAAGAATCAAGCTGAGCGCCGAAAAGGCAATTTTTATTTTCGTCAAGAACATTCTCCCACCCACAGGTGATATAAAAAAAAAAAAAACAGCCACTATTTATCTATGCACGAGCGAAATGTTTGGCCATTTAACGGTTCCATGTGTGTTGTTGTAGCTGCAATGATGTCCGCAATCTATGAGGAAAATAAAGATGAGGATGGCTTCCTGTACATGACGTACAGCGGAGAGAACACATTCGGGTCATTCTGAAGCGGAAGACTAACCGAGTTTGATGTATATAGTCCAAGAATACCGTGTAAATCCGTCTCAAATGATCTATGGTATGTTGCTCCTTTTATTCGAAAATATGGCTTTATGTATCTGCCTTGGCTTAATACTTGGGTGACTTTTAAGCATTTCTATATCTTTCATTACATTACTACTGCTTGCTTGTTTAAATGACTCCAGCGTGTGGGTTTGGATTTGGGTTTAGGGTTTGAAAATAGTAAATATTGAATTGAAATAGTTTTTGATATTTATATAATAAGGTGTTTGCTGTAATGTTTGGAAGGGATAGTGATTTGTTTTTATTTTTTTTAGTAATATATTAAATAAAATAAAATAAAAAAGTGTTTAATGTAATGATTTTTTAGGAAAAAAAAATTGATTATCAATGAGACAGACCTTAAAAATCAGTCAGATTTCTTTACTTGTTTTTTTATCTTATAAAATATTACATCAAATATTCATGTTTTGTTTAGACAACTTATGAAAGTTTTGGAATTCTAAAAATGTAAAAATAATTTCAAATTATTGAAAGTTGTTATGGTCCAATTTTTTACTATTTTCGGAGTATTATGTAATTGGAGCCATAATTACAATCAATTTTCAGGATCAATTAGATTAAAAGAAAAAAAAAAAAAAAAAAAACGATCGCCAAGAAGGGATTATCCTTAGTAGGGGTGAGTATTGGATTTTGCCAAAATTATCCAAAAATTCGAATTTTTCAAAAAAAATAGATGTCCATGTATAGTAACAACCCGCCACATCAGCAACTAGGTGTTTGAGGATGCCAAATTTTTTTAATCGAGACTAAGGTCATTTTAATGGCGGATTGGCATATTTGGCGTGGGTAGCCTCCTAACCCACGCCAAAAATCGGCGTTGTGTTATATATATATTTTTTAATTTTTTTAATTTTTAAAATTATAAAATTTGATTTTTAAATTTAATTTTTATTTTTTAAAATTTTATTTTAAATAATAAAAATAAAAAGTTGTTTAAAATAATAGAAAAAATTAAATATTTGAAGAAAAATAGTAAAAAATGGAGTTATGGTTGAAGTAAAATTACTGTAGTAATTTCATGTTTGAAGTTAAAACTGAATTTTATTTATGATCTTAAAATGACAAAGTTACAAAAAACTATTTTCCCTCGCTCTGTATATTATAATGTCAACTAACAGTTGGTGTAGGGGTTTAAACCCATGACTAACGGCTCAGGTCACTTCAGCCCGGAGTTTTTCCAGTGCGTACTTTCGAGTAGCGACTGTCGGTTCCAAAAAAACTAACAGTTGGTGTCATATTTTCACAGTTTCACTACCGGAGAAATTGTCAATCCGGCAAGGCACATGACCGACCTAATGTATTTCTAAGTTCCTAAGCCGAAGAACAGATCAATAGTCCACAAATGCAGCAAAAAACCACATTCCTCTTAGTCGAAAACCAGTCGTAAGCATGCATATGCTAAGAAACAGCCTACGTATAACCAACAAGTACCCGAATACACAACTTAACGTACCCGTAAAAATAATCACTTGCTCGTCTCACCATCGCCAATTTACGAGTAATCAAACTAAATCTTCCATTTATATAACAAACTGCAAACACTGAAAGCTCAACCGCGCTTTAGACTTTTCTACGAGAAAATAATATATCTTCACATATATATAAGTCGAAGACTAGCCCAAAACCGCTCCACAATGAGATATTACGCCTACAGCTCTATGCCTAAGCCAAATAACAGGTACAAGTCGAACCCATCGAGCTCCATTCCCGTCTTTTGGTCCTAAGCCGGCAAATGCTGATCTGATAATGCAGTTCTTAGGCGCGGAATCTTCTCCCATAAGTCAATAACTATCGACTGTCTCGAACATAAAGCCTCCTAGTATAATTACAGCACTCATTTTGGTCTAAACATTGCTGTTTCAGAGCTGTAGAGCCAAATCGGGCTGCTGGGAGTCAACAAGAACACCTGAAGATAGCTTTGCAGGCGAACCTGATGATTGGAAGCCGATGTTTAGATCAGGAGGTCGGGATTCCTGTTTTTGCCTCGAGATAAACGGCGGATTCAACATCCGTGGACTTAGATTTCGCCAAGTAGACTGAAGCTGGAGCTGAGACAAGTCGGCAGCTGATAACTGCGGAAAACCCGATCGCTGATTTGGGAACGGGATCACATTGCCCCCCATCATAGCCACTTGCTCTTGTCGAACAAACGGCTGTATAGGAGAGCCATTCCTGTCCAGCTGAACAACGTCGCGGGTAGAATTGTAGAGCGAATCAGCATAAATCTGATTCTTGTTTGGATTCGGAATTTCAGCTCCCGGTTTAAATCCTCCTGCTCCAACAGACATCCATGCACGTGCAGCCAATGCAGCAGCGTTGCCTGAATCGTTGTTGCTCGGGGATGGGGCTAGAGGTAAAACCGGCGCCTCAGCCGACGACTGCTTCGAGGATCTTTGTTCCGGATAATCGCTTGCCTCTTTCGCCAAATCAGCAGAAACCCCATTGCTGTCAGGCTGTTTGAAAGATCCCGATTTTGAAAAGTTGATGTTCTTCGAAGGGTGTTCATTCACGGGTTGCAACTTTTGGCGAAGACCACTGACATTAGGAAAACCACTCTGTTTAACCTCGGGAGCTAAAAAGAAAGGCGTCCTCGTTTCCAAATTGTTGGTTATGATCGGTTGATCTTTGTCGACAGAAACTTGGGGCGGTCCGAATCTTGAAGCTCCACAGAAAGGGAATTTCGGATCAGAGAAGGTAGGATTCGTCCGAGACTTGTTAGAATCAGCAGGCGCTGGTACTTCTGCAAAATACGGTGGCTCCTTCACAGTGCAATTTTCGAATATTAATACAGGAGTTGAAAGTGGCTCGTACTCTCCAACCCATCCACGGCCAAACTTGAAGCCTTGAGGCACTGCTTGCTCGATCCTCTTGGAAGCAACTCTCCAGGCTACGGATCCGAGAGATGCAGCAAAATGAGCGAGGCTCCGAGCATATGAATGATCTGAATAAAGTCCTACCTGGTCGAAGAACATTGAAGCATGGATGAAATTAAAGCTAATTCATGGTGAGGAATGCATATCAAATACAAAATGTGAAGATACGTACAGGAACCAACTGCTTGGTTTTTCCTTCGAAAGTAGAGAATATACATTCAGCGCTGTCTTCTTCATTGGAGAATAGGCTATAAGTTGCACGACGGTTTTCATCAGGTATGGATGGCTTCCTACCTAATCGAGGTAGCGAACCTTTTCCTGCAAGGAGAAGGTTGACACATGTTTTCATTAATTTCTCCCGACTGGAATGAAAAATGTCGATATGCACATAGCTTGATTAATATAATACGTAATGTGATGTTAATTCATGTGTTGTATTTATATTATGTTAACATATTGCCAGTTTATACCTTATGTATTGTATATTTCATTTAAATGATGGAGCCAGTGCATAGATATCATTGTAAACAATCAGATTCAAGAGATACCTGATAGAGACTCTTCTGCCTTGTCGATACTGTTGTGGTTTAAGAAAGAATTTCCCTCGACATGCCCATCAGTACCGACAAGTTTCTCAGCTCCAACAGTTTGCAGTGTATTTCTACCATTCTGAGTCTGCATATCACCTGCTGTTGCCAGAGTTGCTCCATATGAGAAATCAGAGCCCAGTTCTTGAGCTGTCCGACTCACAGGTCTTCTAATTTGCTTTTTTGAATTAGATCCAGAACTCGTTCTCTGCGCGTCTTTAATCTCCTCCATGCGGTCAGAAGTAGATCTAATCTTCTGAAACTTCCTTTTGGCCAACTCTTGAATTGACCGTGCCTTTGCAAATGAATAGATTGATCGATAGTTAATAAAATCACTGCCAAAGAGAGGGTAAGGTGTATCGATTAGTGAGTATCATTACCTGCTTGTAATATATGGTATCTGGAGCATTGTATTGCATTGCATTCGAGCAAATGAGAAAAACATCACTCTGCATAAGAGAGAGCCAAATTCACAAATGTGTAAAGAATGATGGAAATAGATTGAAAACAAGCATGGCCTACTGGGGAGGAACAATTGTTGGATGTTCGAAAATGCAACAGAGAGTTCAGATTATTGATTTGAAAGAACAATGGTTGGATGTTTGAAACCCAAAAGGAAACCAAACATGGAGGCAGGCAAAACTTTTCAAAACCACCAAATCAAAAACTATTGACAAGAAAGATAATTTCAAAATCAAGAATCTAAGAGAAACAACATTAATCAGTCACTTCTTGGACAAGAAAAGCCAAGGCAGGGGGGAGGGGGGTTGGGGGGGCACACAGAACTGACCTCAAATTGGTCAAAGTTCGCATATGATCCATTTCGCAGCTTGCTCCGAACAGTAGAAAAGTCCATGGGATGTTCAATCACATCATGGTAATCAGGAAGCTACACCAACAACAAAGCAACTACATTAGAACTTCCAACTCTCGAGAGATTATTTCACCCAAAAACAGCCCTCTAAACACGAATCGAATTACCTCTTCAGGATCAACAGGTTCAGCATAAACACCATACATATCCTTCCTGCTCAAATAATACAACAAATCACTTCAGCATCGCACAAAGCCCCTCTTTTTCATCAACCCCACATATTTATACTCTTACAGAACTAATCACATACTTCTGAAGTTTGTCCAAGATCAACTCTAAAACCTTCTTATCAGGCAGCCGTAGCCCAGAAGTCAATCGAACTTCCATAGCCATCTCTGCATCGAACATAATTCAACATGAATCCACAAATTCAGCACAACCGGTAATGCCCAAGCCATGAAATTAAAACAGCATACCTTGCCGCGAGTCTTCAATTTTCGGCTCTGATTTTCGTCTTCTAACCTGGAAAAATCAATACAATCAATCAACCATGAATTCTCTCTCACAAGGCAAAAAGCAAATCCGAAACTATGATCAAATCCAATATTATGCAGCAAAGGATGACAAAAGTCTGTGCCATTATCAAATGGACAAAATGAAGACAAAGAAAACATGAGTGACTGTGGGTAAATTGTGGCATTAATGTCTGTCACACGAATTCTAGAGAGAGAAAGGGAATGTGATCAGATTCCCTTGCTGCTAGTTCTTTTTTGACAGTTGGCCCGACCGTTACCTATATATACACATATACAACATACAAAGACCACCCCCCACCCCCACCCCCACCCCATACACACAACCTACTATACATACAGAATATATACAGTTCTTCTCCAATTGAGCTAAAACTCTTTCAAGTCCATCTTAATGATTATTATTAGAGCATTCTGTTATACTGAGCAAGGAAGCTACGAAGAGATATAGTTATGGCAAATTAGGGTTTACTGCAACAAAGCACCATGTCGATTGTCGCCCCCATTGTTAGGGAAGCAGCTTCGACTTCCTAATCGAAACAATATCAAACCGATAATCACCTCTTCATGGTCCTGGTAATCGAAACCATCTCCATCAATGGCGGTTTCATCATTTTCATCGTCAACATACTCGTCCATGTCGTCCAAATCGACTTTCCGCGTTTTAGACGGCTTGCCGCAGCGACCATCGATATCGGAAGAATGCGACGACTCCGGCGCGTGGTCCACTCGCCGCGCCCGGCCTTCCGGCTGGGGAGTTGACTCGACGTCGCCGCCGGCCTGGCTTTTGAGCAGGTGCTTGAGCTTCTTCTCTCTCCGGCGTTGCTCCTCGTCGCCGGCGAATAGCTCATCCTCGTCGAAGTAATCGTCGAGGTCGAAAACGTACTTCACATTCCTCCGGCGAAGGCTCCGCCGCAAGTCGTTCGCCGGCGGCTTCCGCCGCCCCTTCCCGCCGGGATCTGCCTTCGGTGGCCTCCCCTTCTTGCTCCGCTTCACGATCTGCCCCATCGTCCGCTTTCTCTCTCCACGATTCTCTCTCTCTCTCATATACATACAGATACATACAAAAACCCTCACTCCTCGTCCTCTCTCTTCCTTTACTCATCTATTAATGCTCGGTACCCCTTCCAGGTTCGGATTTAGGCTCGGATTTAGGCTCGGAGTTAGGCTCGTCGTCTTTTCCTCTGTTCTTTTCAAAAATTCTGTGGTCCGAACCTAACTGGAGAATTATATAGAAGCGAATAAACGGTGTGAAAGGCTGAGACGCTGCCCGCTGCCCGTGATTGCTTCGTGAACCCAGGCTCCTTTTTCATTCGCTATATACCTCGTCGCGGGCAGATTATAGCGCGTGTGGTCCACGGACGGCCACGCGCGCGTGTCCTGACCGCAGCTTTGATTTCTCGAACAAGTGTCTGTTTTTGTGTTGGCGTTCGAACTGTACGGCTGCCATAAATTACGTTGATTAATTAATAATGTAATAAATGAGATAATAAGAGAGCGGGTGGTTTTTGTTTTATCTTTTTCCACACGTGTAGGTAATTGAAACAAATTTACTAATGTGTTTTTTAAAGGCTAATTATAATTACTACTGAGTTAATATAATGTTTTAGTTATTAATTTGGTTAAAATTGTCAAATATTAATGTATTTAGTGCTGAATTTACAATTTATTAAATTCCGCATTATATATATATATATTAACAAACAACACAGTTTTACCCAACACATATAATATTTGATTTTAGGACATAATATACTCTTATACAATATATGTTGTAATTATGAATAAATATTTTTATTAATAATTACACCATATTATATGTAATAAAGATATGTATTAATTTTATACTTACGCTGATTTGCAAGGTGTCCTAACCCTCCTTCCCTCTACCACAAGATATACATATCAATAACATATTGAATATTAACTCACAATATATGAAATCGCCTACAAAATATATATTATAATTAATTTAAACATACAAATTATATTAACACAATATATACATAAAATTAAAACATACAATATATATCCTGTAAGGGATCACTTGGTGGTGTAAAGGTTAAATTTATGATCGTGAGATTATGGAAAAAATAAAACTTTTGTAATATTGTCTTACAAAAAAGAAAATAGACTGTGCTCATTTTTCTGAAAAAAAAAAAAAAAAAAAAAAAAAAAAAAAAGAAGAAGAAGAAGAAGAAGAAGAAGAAGAAGAAGAAGAAGAAAGTATTCGTGCACATATTGAATGTTTAAACATTAATTATTATGTGAATCAGGAGTTGTGTGCTATCTAGAGTGTATTCTTTTATACAAATTTTTTTCAACATATTCTTTTAAAAAAAATTAATATATTACATATATTTATTATTTTTATTATTATCTGTCCCAATAGAGTTGTTTGTTTTTTCATTTTATTTATCTCAAAATAATTGTTTTTGTTTTTTTATTTAATAATTATGATCTGTACTTTATAACAAAATTATTCATATTTGAAATATAGATAGAGAATTATGTCGATAATATAAAAATAATATTTTATATTGAATGGGACTAATCTATAATATATATTAAAAATTATATATAAAAAAAAATAGTATGAACAAATTTTGAAAATAAATACAATCAATAATAGGCAAATTTCTAACAAATTTAATAGTTTACAAACTAAATTAAAAATTTTGAGAGTTTAATCATGACAACCGTTACAAGCTGACCTCGATACCACTTTATATAAGGGTGTGTTTGGTTGAATAATTTAATTTTATATTATAATTTAATTTTACATTCAAAATACTCCCTCCGTTCATTTACAATATTTATATTTATTTTTTGCGCAGTGTTTAATAAATAATAGTATTTTAATCATAGTGAGTAGTTAAAAGTAATATGATATTTTTGCCCTTACTTTTTGTGTAAAAATAATGATGTGATGTAAAGTAAAGGTATTTGTAAAAAAAAAAAAATAGAGTATTTAATTAAATGTTAACTTTTTAATTGTACGTCCCAAAATAGAAATATGTAAACATTGTAAGTGGACGAAGGAAGTATTACATTAACATCATATATATATATATTAGTTTAAATTTTTACAATTCAAAATTCAAACTTATAATGGCTGCATTTTCTTGATAAAAGTTTACAAACATTTAACTTGAAATTATACTAAAACAATTTAATTGCATATTTTGTGGGAAAAAAAATTATTTCATTCGCTTCAATCTAAAAGGATTATCTTATTTAATTAGATTAATAAGTTATAGTATTTTAGTAGTTAGTGGAGGTGTATAAAAGATTTTGATATTTTTATCATTTTAATACTTATATAGTTGTAATTTAAGTAAAATTTTAAAGTATTTTGATATTAGTGTATAATTATATTAATAATTGATAGAAAAAGGAAAATAATAAAATGTGTACTACCTCAATCCCATAAAACTTTATTTATTGCACGTAGATTTTTTAATATTAGTATTATATTGGTTTATAATGAAAATGACAAAAAAAATGTCTTTATTATTAGACTATGTGATATAAAAGTAATGACATTTGTGTAATATATTAAAAATTGTAAAGATATTAATTATGTTAGGTAAATAGTACAATTATGTAAATGATACCTTATTTTGAGACGAAAAAAATGATATTTTTTTTATGAGACGGAAGAAGCACTTAACTTGAAATGAAATGAGTATATTTTTTCAAAATAAAAGTTACAAAACTTAAAATTTAAAAGATTTATGGTTGTTTTGTGCAATTGTTAGAAAAGAATTCTTTTATTTGAAATATATAGAATTGTAAGTGAAAATATAAAAATAATAAATATGCGTAGTGTATTAATATTTTTTAAAAAACTATATTAAAAAAATGAAAAAACAAAGTCCGGTGGTGTGTTTATTTGTGTGTTTATTTGTGGTTTTAGTTTTTAAATTTGATTTTTGAATGGCAAAAAAATTAAATTAAATTATTTATTTGATATAATATAAATAGAGATTAAGGTAATATTTTAAATATAAAATAAATTTATAATATAATATAAAAAATTAATTATTTGATTTAATATTTAAAAAAAATAAAAATAAAAAATTGAACATTAAAAACATGTAACA
Organism: Andrographis paniculata; assembly: GCF_009805555.1. Taxonomy (NCBI): domain Eukaryota; kingdom Viridiplantae; phylum Streptophyta; class Magnoliopsida; order Lamiales; family Acanthaceae; genus Andrographis; species Andrographis paniculata. Next base: position 1,435,309 of record NW_026137585.1, on the reverse strand, counting down.
AAATCACAAAAAACACAATGTAGAGGTCTTTGGGACTTGTAGCAGTGTACCGCGTGATGGTACAGTACATTGAGATTGAGTGAGTCGAGTCAACACCTTCTCCTTCCCTGCTCCATTTCCTTCTATTCTATTCTATTCTTACCTTCCCTCCTTCCTTCCATGGTCCCGCAATCTCCTCCTCCTATTAATCCCCTCTCTCTGCCCTTCGTCTTCCTCTCCACCAATGGACGCTTCCTTCGTATCCCGAGCAAGGACCGCCATCAATTCCGCCGCGGCTAAAGCGGAGAAAGTCTTCACAGACATAAAAAATTCCGATCCTATCACTCATCGAGGTCTGCTTTCCACGACACTTGTTGGACTCATTGGATTTTTTCCCTAGTCTATTTCCGGTTTCTTTCCTATTCTTGGTTATTTCTCCTAATATTTCTCCTCTTCTGCTGCTTCTTTTTCCTTTCCGTTTCATTTCTGTTCGAATCTCAAGATTTGGATAGGGAATCACCCGGCGCATCAACTCCGGAGCCCCAAACGGCCGTGGTTGAATCGAAGGTAATTCTGCAACTTACCTATTTGATTTGGTTTTCTGTGCTTCCGCGTTTGATTTTAGGAAAATCCTTCGCCTGAGTTGTTGAGATTAGGGAAAAAAGAAAAGAAAAGAAGGAAGAAGTCTGTTTTTACGGCGTCTAGGCTTGTGCATTTGAGGGAAGGGGTAGAGGAGGCGATGCAATTGGTTTTGGAATTTACTTTTGCGTAGTAATTGCCATTACAAATCGGTGCAGCTTCCTTTCTTTATTGAAATTTAGGGCGTCTTTACCTGTATTTTGGATTGCTTTTGTAGATGTTATGTATTGAATGGGACGCAGACAAAAAAATCACGGTAAATTACATATTTTATTTTATTGTTATTTCATTTAATTACCATTTGAATTGTGAAGATTGCCTACGCAGAAGTAGAAATGTAGAAATCGTGGATGTCTTTTTCGACAAGTAGTTGGTTACAATTTGATTGCGTATTTGAATATGTCATAGTTTTGGGATCATGATTTAGGAATGCCTTAACAGATAAGCACAGAACTAGTTGATGCATAGTTTGGATGAAATTCATTTCTACTTGGAGTGCAGAATTCCAGTGAAGTAAAGAATGAGAAAGTGAAGCCGAGGCCAATAAAGATCAAGCAAGATTGGCATGAGAGATTTAGAAACATAAGAATAGGCAAAAGAGGAGCTGAGGATAACAACAGGCCAGAAAATTCATCGATGGCATATGCAATTTTTGATGACAACTTGTACCTTATGGGTGAGAGAGAGTTCTCTCTTTCAAAAGTACGTTTTACTTTCGCACTATGTTATATTCATTTACGTGTCGATGAAAGAATCTAAGTCGTCCATTAATGCATGCTGCAATGGAGTCACAATTTTATTTCGGCGTTAGACTGACAATCTCACAAATTTGTTATAAAAGATTGCTTTAATGAAAACATCTGTGGTCTTTTTCGAATATTCTGAATCGATTTTGTGTTTGATTACCCTTTTGGTGGTTTCATAGGCTCTTAAAGTTTTGATAGAACAGTGATCAGCATATTATCCAATGCTTTATAGTTACATTCACTCAAAAACAATACTTTTTGCACACTTCAGAGGAGTCCATTCATGCCATGTGCCAAAAAGTGCTGTACTTTGATTGGTGCAGTTGTAATTTTATACTTTGGAAAATTCTATTGATTCCCTGTGTGTTACGTGTTACGTGCGCTAACGGCTTATCTCTACTGTATTTTAATTAACATTATTAGAACGTATTTATACAGGATTCCGTGGAAGGAGCATTAATGGAAGGTTCCAAGTCCGCGGAGACAGATATTATCCCATCATCGCTGATTGTGAAACATTTGGCTGTAGCAATTGAGTAAGAATTCTTGTACATAATGGCAAATGTAGTCTTCCAACTATCTGCATGTTGAATTCGAATACACATCTTCTTTTGACAACTAATCTTTATTACACTTGGTATTTAACCAAATTACTGTTTCTGTATGCTTTCTAGTTATAACCGAAATGTTTGATATGTTTGACTTGGTTAATTTATATGATATATTTTAAGTGTCTCTTACTAAATCAATGGTGTTTAGCTGGTAGTTTCACTTATGATTGTGTCCCAAATTAACCCATTTTCAGGGTGGGACAAAGCTACAACTCCATGAAAGACGTCCTTGCATCATCCAGGGCTTCTTCACCAATGAGAGAGAGAGCTAGCAAAAGCATTTCAGCTGTGAAGTCACTAGTGCTACGAGAGAAGGAAGATAAATTGGGCAGTGAGTTTGGTACAGATGAGAAAGTCCTCTCTGTAATCAGTGCATTATTTAACGCAGGTAGATAATTTGATAAGCTGGAAGGGAAACCGCCCTTTTTCTATCCTTCTATCTGTTATAAGTGAGATGCCTTGTTTACATGTGTTAGATTGTGGGTTGAATGAATTTGGATTGTTCTGTGTTGATTATTCACTTCTGGTGTGCTGTCGGCAAGGTACTCGCAGAAGGATGTTTTAAAGGGAGGAATGTCTCTGGTTTGGAAGAAATGCAGTTAAAAGCGACATCTTTACTTAGGGAGATTCATGGTGTACCGGTTGAAAGTTTTGTTGTAAAGCTGTCCGAAGCTGTTGGTTGTTTCAAAACTGTGCAGAAAATGGCATCGTTTTGGTTGAGGGTTGTTTCAGAAGTGAGTATGCACCAATATATCTTTAGGAATGCTTGGCCTATTTAATTAGTTTCAAGTTTTTGTTTGTTTGAGTTATAGATTCCTTGGTCTTCCCACTAGTTTCAGGGAAAGTGTAAATCCTCTTCACAAACGAACGCTTGCATGATCTAGTTGCTAGTTGAACTCCCCTTAGGATCTAATTAGCTTTCACTAGTGATGTTTGAGGGTGAAGTCTTTCCTACTTAACTATCATAATTCCATGCTTTTGATAATCCTCTGCACAAACTAACGTGTATCGTTTTTCTATTGATAAAAGTAACATGTATCTTCAGTGTTCTTATAGTGGTCTGTAATATAAAAGAATAGATATAAGGGTTATGCATGAGATTGTCTGGATGATCAAAGTTAGTTTTATGTCTGATCTGTTGTTTAGCTATGCAAACACATGTATGAGGTTTGTCCTGAAATGTTAGATGCAAAATGATATTTTCTTTCTTAATTCCGCAAGATAATATTTGAAAATGTATAATTGTTTGTTTGTTATCCTTGACGTACTCATTAGTCCTCATCTTTTTGATATGTCACTGTGGATTCTTACTGCCGGTTTCTATAATTATCAGCTTGTGAAGTATCTTGCTTACCTTGCAGCTGAGAAGACTTTGGTACGAAGGACAGTATATTACAGGGGTTCCGCCAGATAATATCCCGGATCTGAATTCTTGCCTGTTATATCAGCAACTACAGGTCATCAACTGCTGCATTTCAAGAAAAAAACGCCATTCTGCTGCGGTTGAAGCACTGGAGTCTGTTACAGCTCGAGATAGTTCAAATGCTGAGGGTTGTACTGCTTCAGATGGTGCACTTCCCCGAGATCCGTGTTTCTATGCCAGAACCAAGTCTGGAGAGCTTGTTCTTCGACTGGGAGCTGACAGAGAATGCAAGAACCTGGCAATGCTTGAAACTGGTGAACCTATATATGCACCTGTGATGCAGGTCAGTTAAACGTAGATCTTAAAGTAGAAGTCGTTTTATTGAGAACATTAAAGTCTCTTATCAATGATCATATACATAGGAACCACCTTTGCTAACTGAAGATCTTATCAAGGAAACGGAGGAATTTGTGCTAAGAACAGGAAGGTCAGCTATCGCAGTAGCTTTTGTTTGTTTTCAATATAAGATTTTAGCTATAAAAAGCAACACTCAAACTTTTAGGCACTTTGTAATCTCAAGTATGTGTCGTTTTTTTGGGACTGCATGCATAACAAATTATATTTCCTCGAAATAAATATATAAATAAATAAAACTGTTCTAGGGTATTTGTTTAGACAGTCTTAAATGGGTGATGCCATTCTGTTGCTCCATTCAAATATACAAGTCATTACAACAACGAACCTTACAAATGCGCCCTGCTTGTCTTTAAAACATGGAACAAGCTAAGATCAATTTCTTCTTTGTTTCTCTTCATTTTCTGACATGAATTGCTTGTTTTTATTTGCGCAGTGTCGGAGCGGGATGCTCCCAACTGCTTGCAGACATGCAGGCTTTCAAGGTGAGGTTTCAAGATGATATACACTCCATCTTTTTAGGCGTGTACAGTATGAGAAATTAAAGCTAGTGGACATAAGTTATAGTATGAAGTTTGCTTGGTTGTTTCTCAGGCAGCAAATCCAGGTTCCATACTGGAAGATTTTGTAAGATGGCATTCCCCTCCTGATTGGGTGGAAAATGACAGTACTGATTCCGTCAACACCTCCAGTGGTGGTGACCCATCCGTCAAAGGGCAGCTCAGTCAGCGAATGCAAAAAGAAGGTAAAAGATGACTGTATGCATCATGTTTTATCTATCATATTAATATAGATATTTTATCGTAGTTAAAAAGCTTGCTAATTTCTCCAAAAGGCCATAGAGAAGTTCTATTATTATTATTATTATTATTTTCAATCCATGTATTGTTTTGATTGACAACTAATTGCTAGGCAATTTATGGCGCGAGCTTTGGGATACATCGAAGCCAGTTCCGGCTGTCAAACAGGCACCTCTTTATGATGAAGACCTGTCTGTGTAAGCGTATTTAGGTTACTGTTTCATGAATCAAAACTATTTGTGGATTAAAGAACCATGATTCAATAACAATTTATAGGGAAGGAATTCTGGATTTCATGGAGGAAATGCCTCCCAGTGATCTTTTCAAACAACTCTTCATTGCTCTTGTAAGTGCTGCTTTTTTTTTACTTCTATTTACATTTTGGCTGCATTTATTCTCTGCATACCTCCGATATAGAAGAAGTATCTGCTAGACCTGACAACAAGTGGTTAGAATTGAGACCCGAAACAATTTTGGATCTATGATTTGATGGGTTTAGCACTTTAGCTAATAGAAGTGTATGTGTGCGAAGTAGTATATTTAGTCTTACAAGAAATATACATGTCAATTTAATTTGAAGATGATCTGTCTTATAATTTTGATAGAAGTGTTTTAGGACTAATTAGAAATTTTTTCATTGCACAATATGTTTGATCAATAAGAGGTGATTGGAATATTTACACTGCTTAATATGTATGCAACTTCACATTATAGAGCAACCGTTTTTGTTAACTTTGATGTTTAAAGCACTTATGGGACTATAATTGACATATCTTGGTCTTAGATATTGTAATCCTGGTCTCATTGTCGAACAAAAACTGAAATAAATCTTTTCTTGTGGAGCTAAACATGCTATTTTACCAATGTTTGGGGTTGCATCTAGCTATCTAGGCACGCTAATTTTCTTGTTTTATACGTTAGTAGATTCTTGGTGAAATTAAAAGCATTCTAGCCTATATGATGCATTCACACACACACGCACACACACACATATATATATATATATATCCGCCAGTGACATCACTTTTCGTAAAATCTCAGTTGGGTTCAGGACTTGTAATTGCTGATTCCATCCTAACCTCAAATCCAAGCTTGGGTAATCTGTTCAACGAGTGCAAAAATTTTATCGTCACCACATGCCAAGGAAATACTTGGATTGAAAAACTCGATGACATATGCCAGGTATGTGCAAAAACTACAAAGTTTCATCTAGTGGACTAATCTTAGGAATGGATCAAAACTATGATTTATGGTTTTCTAGTTGAATATGGAAGCCTAAAATATTTTGAATTTGCAAATACAATCACTTTGGTCTCATGTGATGCATATACCTCTTAGGTGTAAAATATTGATTAGTTTCTTATGATGCATATTTATGTGTGTATATACATATATATCGAGAGAGAGGTTGTGTTTTGGAGTCTTCTGAGTGTCGAAGGGTATTTGGATTTCAAAATTTTTTGAATGAAAATAGGTGTTGAATTTGATATTGTTTTCAACGGGATATTTTAGTTTAGATTACTACTAGGGACCATATTTATCAAATTAGTAAGCAAACATGTTGATCGTGCACAGCTTGAAATGGTAAAATAGATATATTGAATTTACAAAACGAAAAGTATTTTTGCTGTCTACATGTCATATTTTTGCTTCAAAATATTAATGTGTTATATATCTGTTACAGGTCTATGAAACAGTCGAAGCGATGATTCTAAACCCGGACGAGGTAATAAACATAACAGTCCGTCCAGAAGAAACCACGCCAACAGGTGAACTAAAAAATCGTTTCAAGAAACTCACCTTGATCTTTGGAGGTAAAAACAAATCCTCGTCCAAAGACTCGAAGACTAACAACAACAATAGCAACAGCGGCAACATGTTTTCAAAGAAGCCTCCAAAGGCGGCGGCGGCAGCTTCTCCATCTTCGGCTGCGGTTACGGCTCCGAGTTTGGTCGAAAATGACTGGACACTTGTATGATATACATATGTGCTTCAAATCTCTCAGGTGAAGATTTTAGAAGGTTTGATGCATCCATTATCATCTCTCTCTATCTATATATCATTCATCAATGTGAAATAATGACATTTTTGTTTCTATCGTAACTTAATTTTTTTGTGAATCAGATTCAGGAGGGGTTGGAATAAAATTTTGTGTTTTAAGTTGGAAAAAAGATAAGATGGATTCTGAGTGTGTGTATTTTGTGTGGTTTTTATTTTTGTTTTTGGTTTTGATATTTGATATTTTTAAATTGAAAATGTTTCTAGTTGTTGATTAATATTTTAAATAAAATAAGTATTGATATAATAGTATATAGGTTTTTTTTTTTTGAATTTTTTTTTGTTTGAATTTAGTATTAAAATAATGTATTATGGAGATATTATGTAAAAAAAAGAAAATTGTATTTTATTTTTTTTTTCAAAAAATGCAAATTCAAATAGTAGAATTTTTGGATTGGAGGTGAAGATAAACACACATATTTAAAACAAGTAGTGTAATTGAATCTTATAAAACTAATACATGAATATGGATTCCAAGCATAGAACGCCTATTGATTTAAAAATAATATTATTTAATTATATTTTTATGAATAAAATTTATATATTTTATTAATAATTAAATAAAATAATAAATTTGAGTAGAGGAAAACGAAATAGAGAATGACTAAAAAAACTGAATGAATTGTTTATAAGTTTTTTTCAAATATTAATCAAATGTAATTTATATAGAATTTTTTATTTCCACCATTTTTCAATAAATAAATATTTATATATATTATTTTTTATATGTTTTTGTAAAATTAACTTGTTAATTACAATAAATATTTATATATTTTTATTTATTTGTATTACATAAAATTTTATTCTTTATAAAATAATATTAATGTGATATAACATATTTTATTAAAATAAAAATTTTAATCTTTTTTAAATATATATAAATTTCCATAACAATATAATTATTAATTAAATACTTTAAATCATATATAACCCAGCTATCAAATTAAAACTCAACGGGCAAAACATCCTTGATTGTTTGTAAACTTTTATAATTTTAATCATATTATTCGCTTTTAAAAAATTAAATGGCCCCTGCCAAATTAATTCCCGCCACTGGTTATTGTGTCTGCATAACTGTCAATTACTGCATGCATCAAAGTAGTGAAGGAAAGCAAAATGAATTATGAGAAAGCACAGAAAACTGCAACTCTTCTCGTGTATGGATGGAATGGAAAGACCAAAAGCACAAATTAAAGCGTACCGTCAACTTGAAGATGATCCATGGATCTCTGCGTGCTTGCATTAATTCATTAGCACCGATTTGATTGATTCTTCTATCGATCCAGCTATGGCGACGCCTGCCTCCCTGGATAATGGTCAATGGATTGGAGGAGAAGGTGAGGTAAGATAAATAGATAGATAGATGTGTAGAACTCATTTAAGATGATTACCATCCCCAACGCTCCTGCCTAGCTACCTACATCTTTAATTAATTCCTTCTCATCTGAATCCACTATAAATTCCGACCTCAATTCTGATTCCGTAACTGCTCGAATCGATCGATTGATCGGTGTTAGTTGTTGATTGATTCATTTGAGGAAGATATTCAAGTAATTAGGAATGGATTCCAAGGCGTTGCTTCTACTTCTTCTTTTTGTTTCTGTATCTGTTGGTTCCTGCGCCGCCGCGAGTGAGATTTCAGGATCCGCCGAGGAGGAGAAGACGTACTCGTTCTTTCCTCGCGGCGGATTTGGCGGTGGTGGCGGTGGTGGAGGCGGACTAGGTGGCGGAGGTGCTGGATCTGGATTTGGCGAAGGTGTTGGTAGCGGAATTGGTGGTGGAGGTGGAGGCGGTGGTGGTGGTGGAGGAGGAGGAGGAGGACTTGCTGGTGATTCTGGATTTGGACAAGGAGCTGGAGCTGGTTTCGGCGGTGGCTCTGGGAGTGTCGGCGGCGGCGGAGGCTTTGGTGGAGGCGGTGGTGGCGGACTATTTGGCGGCTCTGGTGGCGGTTTTGGCGGTGGCGCTGGCGCTGGCGGCGGAATTCCTTGAAGAAACTACGTTCCGATCAATTAGGCTTCATATTTATATCCCTAAAATTCACACAAATTTATTTAAATTTCCATTCGTTTAATAGCTGAGATAAACTGTTCTCAGTGGAATTAAATAATAACACGATGTTATATTTTGTTTTTCTTATTCCATAAAATTTCAAATTTGAAGGCTGTTTTCTTAGTTACTCATTTTTTTTTTTTTTTTTTCCGTCTATCTCATATCTTATATCTTATGTTACTTAATATTTTTTCTAAAAATATTACATAATTTTAAAATATTCGATCCATCACAACTCAAATCAAAGTACTATTTTTACAATTTTCGTCTGTCACATTCAAAATTATTAATTTTATATTTTAGTAAAAGTAATCATACACCAATATCAAAATACTTTTTTTATTTATCTAAATTACAAACATACTATTACACATAAATGTGACACTCTCCCCCCACTCAAAGTTGCAAATGCCCTAGCGCAACGCCATTTGAGTGCATCGACGTTGTTTCTTTCATATTATGCTCATCAACCGCGAGGTTTGCCATAACCGACCTACAACTCGCCTACTCTGCCGCTCGTCTCCAACACCATCCGGGACACCCATGTTGTGACTTCTCCATTCTTCGCCCCGGAATAGTCCTCGACTTGGTTCCGCTCTCACGAACGAAGCTTGCTCACCTTGGCGCACCGGCACTGTCGAACATACTCCTTCTCAAAGAGCACTCCACCCTCGAATGTCATGTCCAGTCTAGATTAGATATGCTCTTCCTTGTCGTGCCGCCTTCAGCATGCTCCTCCATGAAGAATTGCTTACCGGTTTGCTTAACACTTCTTACATAATTTCAGTAACTAATAAAATATTATTATTTTTTAATTTATTATAAAACTCCGAAAGGGTCCCTTTGGATCAAGAATACCAAATTTATAATTATACTAATTAATTATTTTAATTTTAATTTATAATAATTTTTATTATATCATATAATTATGTTTACTAATAATTTTTTAAATATTTATTAATTATAACTCTTCTAAATTTTTTTATATCTATCTAACTGTGACATAAGGTAGAAGAAGTATTAAATATTCTCTCCGTCCAAATTCAAAAAATTCATAATATTATTATTTTTTTAATAAAATTAATATTAAAAATTCCTTTCTAAAATGAAGATAGGAACAAATCTTGACGCCTTCGGGTGTGTTTGTTTGGGGGTTTGGATTTTGAGTTGAGATTTGAATAGTAAAAATTTTGAATTTGAATAGTTGTATGATGTGATATAAATAGGTGATGATACAATGTTTTGAATGTAAAATTGATTTTTAGTATAATATAAAAAATAAAAAATAGGGGTGTGATTTGATATTTTTGGGAAGAAAATTTTGAATAAACAGTGAAATTTTATCCAAATCCATCAAACGAACACACCCATGTCATTGCCACGTAATTATGTACGTACGTAATATAATTTGTCTTGTCGGACAGCTCACCTGCGAAGCACCTTGGAATAGCGGTTTTCCACGTTATAATAATAATAATAATAATAAAAAAAAGAGAAAAGATAAAAATGAGAAAAATAAGGATGGAGTAAGCTGAAGGGAGGGGTTTAGTTAAACCCTTCGTTGTTTTCAATCTCCACTTCCATGGCTTCTCTAGCTCCCACATACACGCCTTGCATTTCCTTTAACCCCCTCAATTCGCTTCCTCCTCTCAATTCCGCCGGAGTTCGAGTTTTCTTCCCGCCCATCCGTAGCAGAAAGTTTAGTTGCAAGTGCTCTGACAGCCAGCAATCGCCTCAACAGAAGCAATCCCAGAGGCCACGTAAGAAGCCCCAGAAGCTTGATGGAATTGACCCCGTCGGGTTCCTCGACAAGCACGGTATTTCCAATAAAGCGTTTGCGCAGTTCCTTCGCGAGAGGTAATCGATAAATCTGCGTGTTGTCAGTTTCTGGCTAGTTTTGAGCCCGTGTTGTTTATCTTTGGTTTAGAACGAGAATGGTCAATTTTCGGAGAATCGTGTTGAGTTTTGGATGGATTTTTACAGGTACAAAGCTTTGAAGGACTTGAAGGATGAAATTTCCAATCGATTCTACAATCTCCAGGAGCTGGCTTCGGGGTTAGTTTCTGCTTAACGGATTTTGAATGTTCTTCAGTTATCAATTGTATGTATTGAATTGTTGATAGCATGTATAAGTTGCGAATTGTGCTTCATTTAGTGAATTTCGGATCCTGATAATAAAATGTAAGAATGGATGTGGTTGTGAATTGATTTCTTGTGGATTGGCCGAGTTTGAATTTGATTCACGTTGTTCAATTTGAGTTTTGATTGTTTTTCTTTCTTTAATTTTTTTCATTTTCTTTCCAGGTTTGAAATATTAGGCATGCACAGGAATGCGCAACACCGTGTAGATTTTATGGATTGGGCACCAGGTTTTGCTAATTTTTGGTTTTTTGGACTATTAAGTGCAGTAAGAAAATGATACTTAGGGTAATTTGTGCGGGAATTTTATATGTGTGTTGCTTAGTAAATGATTGAACGAAGAGTTTTATCTGTGTCTTTGACTTTTGAAGTTCATATACATTGAAGCCTCTGGTGACAGGTGCTCGGTATTGTTCTTTGGTGGGAGATTTTAATGGTTGGTCGCCTACAGAAAACTCTGCAAGGGAGGGCCATCTCGGCCATGATGATTACGGGTACTGGTTTATAATCCTCGAAGATAAGTTAAGGGATGGGGAAGAGCCAGATGAAGTGTACTTTCAACGGTATAACTATGTTGATGGCTATGATAAAGGTGACAGTGGTGTTACAGTTGAGGAAGTTTTTAAGAAAGCAAATGAAGAATATTGGGAACCCGGTGAAGACCGCCTCTCAAAATCACGATATGAGCTTGCAACTAAGTTGTATGAGCAAATATTTGGTCCAAATGGACCACAAACAGAGGAGGAAATGGAAGAAATAGCAGATCCAGAAACGAGATACAAGGCCTGGAAAGAGAAGCATAAAGATGATCCACCAAGTAACTTACCACCATGTGATGTTATTGATGATGGAAGTGATGGTGAATTTACGGTCGTCACTGATCCTGCTTGGCAAGAGAAATTCAAAAATAAGAAACCTCCTATTCCCTATTGGCTGGAGACTCAAAAAGGGAGAAAAGCATGGTTGAAAAAGTATAGACCTGGGATTCCTCATGGAAGCAAATACAGGGTGTACTTTAACACTTCAGCAGGATCTGTGGAACGAGTTCCTGCTTGGGCTACTTATGTGATTCCAGGTCACCTAGTGTGCATTGATACTTAATTGTTGCATCACTATAATTCTGCTTCGAGTTAGAAATGTTTATCTGATACTTAGTAACTTAGGTAATTTCAACAATCATAGAAACTATATGACCCATGCACAAGCTTTGATGCTTGTAAACTTTATAATATTATTTAGTATAACTTGCTACAATTTTGTCCCAATTAATTAACTTAATTGAACTCTCGTCCTCAATTGCAGTAGCAGATGGCAATCAATCTTTTGCTGTTCACTGGGAACCACCTCCTGAACATGCATATAGATGGAAATATACTCGTCCACCAAAACCAAAATCCTTGCGCATATATGAATGTCATGTTGGGATAAGTGGGCAGGATCCTGGGATCGCTACATTCAAGGAGTTCACTGAGAAGGTACTTGCTTGTACTTCATATCAATTTGCAGTCATCACATTGATTCCTGTGGTCAAATATTGAGGTTTTACTTCTTTATCATGTCAATCTAGGTCCTACCTCATGTGAAGGAAGCTGGATACAATGCAGTCCAATTGATTGGAATACTAGAGCACAAGGATTATTCCAGCGTTGGCTATAAAGTATGTCAAATTATATGGCACTCACTGTTAGTCTGTTATGGAACCTTATTGAATTCATTAAGCGATCCCTATGTGCTTGATGATTGTTGCAGAATATATATATCTAAAAAATATTCTGGCACAGAATGAATTAGTATAGTAGTTCATTTTGTTAGGGATAAGTGGCGATTTCACAGCTCACACTTATTATCTATTGCCGGTTTAATATGCACAAAAATTTCAATGCTGCAGAAATTCATTAGCATCATGGCAGCAAGCCTGTAAATTGGAATTATATAGCATTGTTGCAATAGAAAATTGTTCTTACTTTTCATTTTATACTGCTAACTCAGTACTTACAAGTTAAAATACAAAAATTATTAATTGGTTTTCTTCTCTTTTTCCTGGAAATTATCAGTTGATGCAGTAAGCCACGGATTGAGATAAATCTGTGTTGCTTCTTCATAGGCTTTTGTTGATAATTGGTTAAGCGCCAAAACGCAGAATCAGTTACCTCAACTTTCATCTTTTGACTCTATTTTTGCTGGGTTGGTTGATCTTGCTGAAGCGATGTCTTACTTGCACCTTAGTAAACCTTCATATCTTGAAGTGGGCTGTGTTTTTTTTTTTTTTTTTTTTTTTTACCTTAATGTTTTAAGATTTAATGAACAATCACCTTCTGAAGTTTCAAGTGATCCTCATCTTATTGAAATCATGTTCTTCAGTTCTGTTACCATATTCATATTATTATCTTTCCCCGTCCTTACAATTCTGTTAATTATATGACTAAACCATATTTTTCAGGTGACAAATTTTTATGCTGTAACCAGTCGTTATGGCACACCTGATGACTTCAAGCGCTTGGTGGATGAAGCACATGGTTATTTTAAGTTTCATTAGTTCTATGGTTATTTTAAATTTCCTTAGTGCCAGATTATTGGGTTAATACTCAATAACTTGGAAGTTATGTAGTACTTTAAAATTTTATAGTTCATTAAGGATGTCATTCTTTGTTTCTCACTGCTTTGAGTAACTGAGTAATTAAGATATTGGTGCTAACATAAGGATGTAGTTAATTTGCGGTTTGGAGGCGGGGGGTGGGAGAGGTGGAAAAGGTCTTACATAGATGGGAAAGGGTGTGATATGTACATTGAACATACTAAAGATCGGAGAATAGTATTTTCAATGAACTAGAAATGCATAAGTGAGTCAAATGACCTTTTTTGTGGCTTTGTTCATTTGGCGGAATTACCGAGTTTGCACTTCATGCTTCTGTGTATGTTGATGACTCTCGCTATGGTCTTTATTAGATATTTTAGGATGCTTACTTATGAGTAATGATTGATTCTCCATTCTATTAACATCAATGCTCACTTATAATAATAATAATAATAAGTTCCAAAACAAAGCTTATCATTCTATAATTGGTGTTGAATATGGGATTACATTCCACTGTTTTTTATGGTCTATAATGTGCTTAGGGATTGCACAAAATTTTGTTTGTAAACTATTAGAAGAAACAATGTTTGTTAGCTTTTAATTCTAATAGATACAGATCTCAGGACTGAGTGCCATATATACTGTAAACTAAAATTCTTAGTATCCTGTGCAGGACATGGCCTGCTTGTCCTTCTAGATATTGTCCATTCTTATGCTGCACCTGATGAGATGGTTGGGTTGTCATTTTTTGATGGAGCAAATGATTGCTACTTCCATTCTGGTAAATTGTTTCCTACAATTACTCCCTCCTTGAGTGATTCTGGCACCAATATCATTTATTTTGCCCAACATTTGTTGTAAACAAAACCAAATTCCAATAATGACCAGTTACATTCTGAAAGTGGGGGGAGAAGTTTTTGATAGTTTTGTTAAACTGAGGCATTTTTGTTGAATGAGATTGAAGCTTGTTTTAATCTGAATGCTATTTGATGGATTCCCCTGAAAGATTATCCTAATCATGATCCTTGTCTTTTTTTTTTGCAAGTAAAAAACAATACATACTTTATCACTGGCTTGCAATATAAATTTACCCTCTAGAATAGAGATGAATTATAGCTTACTACCTAAGGCAACAGAAAAAAATTAAATTAAAATGTATGGTTGTTTTCTTCAGCGGGTTTTAATTCAGATTCTTTTTTTCCTTCATAAACATCAAATCAAATGATTATTATTATTTTTTTATTTTATATTATGTACAAATTTATTTGACATTCAAAACATCACATCAACATCTATTTATATCACATCAAACAATTATTTAAATTCAACTTTTTACTATTCAAAAATCCAAACTCACAAACAAACACACCCTATGTGTTTTAGGTTTCAATAATTGTTTCATGTATCCAAAATGGTAGAGTAAAGGGAAGGATGGGATTAGATTTTACCATTTATGTCCAAAAGTATTTTCTAAATTGTCTTCTAATTGGTTTATTAAATTTTCCTTGCTTTTCCAGGTAAAAGAGGCCATCACAAATTTTGGGGCACCCGAATGTTCAAATATGGGGATCATGATGTTTTGCACTTCCTCCTTTCAAATTTGAACTGGTAACCGGGCAGCACCAGTACTCTACTCTCAGTAAACTTAAATGTTAACTGCCCATTATGCTTTCAACGATCAGTTATCATTCATTTAACTTTAATTTTGTATTTTGACACAATGACAATTTCAGGTGGATGGTGGAGTACCAAGTTGATGGCTTCTATTTTCATTCATTGTCATCAATGATGTATACACATAATGGATTTGCTACTTTAACTGGTGATGTAGAGGAGTAAGGCTTCTTTTTGCTTAATATCTCTGATTACAAATTGCCTTAGTTTAATTTATATGACATGCTAGAGAGCTGAGGATGACCAGGTTGAATTCACACTGTAAGCTGGTTTTGTGGTTATAAAATGATTCATAACTGATTTTTAGGATTATATTTGATTGTCATCGAAAGCACTATCAACTAAAAAAAAATAGCGAACTTTGTGTGCACTACGGTTTTTCTTAGAGGGTAATGTTTTTTCTGTTTCAGGTACTGCAATCAGTATGTTGACAAGGATGCTTTGCTGTATCTCATACTAGCAAATGAGATCTTGCACATTCTCTATCCCTATATAGTGACAATTGCTGAAGATGTAAAGAATTCATTACCCACGTTACTTATCAAACTGTGGTTTTTCATTTCACCTCAACACGTTTTCTTTTTCACACAATGCAATGCTGATTATTGTTTCAACTCTCTTGTTTAGGCAGGCTACATAACTTATTTGATGCTTTTAAGTCATTTTAAAGTTTGATATGCTATAAGAATATTTAAAGTATTGAATGGCAGCCAATGATGCAGATTGCAGAGTGCTCTAGGAATTGGTTTTTCTTCTAAATTTGACTGCACTTTTTCCGAATTTAGGTTTTACTTGGCCAAAACTCCTTAAAACCTGGAAATATTATTTTCGCATTGTAGTGTAGCTGTTGAACTAGGATCAAGCAGACTGTTTACTGTTCATCTTTTATACTGTGATTTAAAAGAGGCTCAAGATAGAAATATCAGAGAATTGTGCTTGCATAGTGACCAACATACATTGCTCTTCTCTCTCTCTCTCTCTCTTTGTCTCTGCATGCATGAGAATTTATTTTGTTTTATGGCAGCCAAATAGTCTTGCCTAACCTATCTAATGTTTTGTTGCATTTACTGCTTAGGCCACACTTTATCCTGGACTTTGTGAACCAACTTCTCAAGGCGGCTTAGGCTTTGATTTTTTCGTTAATCTCTCTGCCTCAGAGTTGTGGTTTTCCTTCCTTGAGAATGTCCCAGATCATGAATGGAGCATGAGTAAGGTTGTTTTCTGCAGTATAAGTTCTTTTGGTTCAGTTTTCATATACACAGTTGAATATAGAGGATGCTGGTTCAGCTGGTTATATTAAAAATTCTTGCTTACTTTTAGATTGTAAGCACATTGATTGGAAACAAACACAGTACTGACAAGATGCTTCTCTACGCTGAAAATCACAACCAGGTGAACTGTCATCATCTCTCTTACGATCAATATACGCTTATCTTTTTTTGTGCATCCTGTCTATGCCACCTGCCCTTTGATGAAGCATTCTTGTCATAGTTAAAAACTTACACAAACTACCTGTTGGAAAGAGTACATTAATGTCATTTTCTTTTTCACCAGTCCATTTCTGGTGGCCGGTCATTTGCAGAAATACTCTTCGGCTCAGAAAGCACAGGAAAGATGTTGCTGAGAGGTTGCTCATTGCATAAGGTAAATAGTTCCATCCTCTATTATTTTCTCATATTATTTACCATGCAAGTTCAAGTTAATTGTTTTGAATACTGCTGTTATATCTTAATCTCACTGTCATGACTTTTCGAAGCATGATAAGCCACCGACAAATAACAGTCAGGGCAGATTTGGCCTGACCAAGTCCCTACCCTACTTTTTACCCCCCAAAAGTTACCCTTAAGCGTGGACATCAGTTCAATAAAAAAGTAATTAATTAATGATGTTTTATTATATGTTTATAAGGTATGAATTGCTATCATGTAAATATATTAACTGATATCAGCCCTCCACTTATATATTTATAAGGTATTAATTGCTATAGGATACTATTTCATCTAACAAAATATTAACATCATTTAAACATAACATAGTATTAGTTCTAACCGGATGTTTTATCACTCCTAATATCTGCTAATACTTTGAGAAAAAACTTAGTAATCGTAGTAAAAGAATTTTATAAGCCATGAAGTATATGTCTCTCTTTGTTCTTTCTCCTTTGTTCTGAGTTTTTTAAATCATTGTTCAATGAGCTGTTGTACGTGACAATGCCAAACTTTAAATTTGACTCTTTTTTTTATTTTTCTTTTTCTTTTTTAATCTACAGATGATCCGGTTAATTACATTTACAATTGGAGGTCAAGCATACCTCAATTTCATGGGCAATGAGTTTGGGCATCCGAAGGTGAAATTATATTCATTTACTAGGAACATATAAAATCCAAGCCCTAGTTTATCAATTGCTTTTTCTCCCTCCAGCGGGTGGAGTTCCCCATGCCAAGCAACAATTTTTCGTATTCGCTGGCCAATCGCTGCTGGGATCTATTGGAGGATCAACTTCACAAAAAATTGTTTGCGTTTGACAAGGTAAGTTGAAAACGAAGATGTTACTGTTTGTTTGACATCATTCCACCCTACATATGTATCCATTCATTCTTTTAGTTATATTCAAGACAATATTACTCTTTCAGGCCATGATGAAATTGGACGTAGATAGCAGAATACTCGAAAGAGGTCGAAAAGGCCTGCCCAATATTCACCATGTCAATGACAATACAATGGTAAAAAGGTTTCCTTTCTTGTAGGGCAACACAGGTCGAGCTGCTCAAGTTGATCTTGAGCCAAGATATATTAGGCTTAATTACTTGCAGATCTCGATTATATAATATATATTATCCTTTTAATAGTATCTTTTTGAGCTCAAGTAGATGCAAATTTGAAATAAAGCTCAACTTTGAAGTTACTAATAAATAAATCAAGTTCACCTCATTGAGCTAAACTTCGATTTAGCTCTACTCATTTGCAACCCTGCTTCATGTAAATACAATTTATTATTAATTTTTTTTATTTTTTTTTTGTATAGTGTCCAATACACTGATGCACTGCCTTGTGGACCAGGTGATATCATATGCGCGAGGCCCTTTCCTCTTTGTCTTCAACTTTCATCCCACAAATTCGCACGAAAAATATAGCATAGGTGTTGAAGAAGCTGGGGAGTATAAAGTGAGTGTCCTATCTGGAACTCAAGTTCTATTGGATAGTTTTTTTACAGCTGATTCATAAATTACTCGTGCAGATCATTCTGAATACGGACGAAGAGATCTACGGTGGTGAAGCATTAATCCACCAGGATCAGTACACCCAACAAACCATTAGCAGAAGGTTGAGTTGTTTAACTTAGGACATTTTCACATGAAGAGATTTCTTTCTTTAAGTACCTTCAGCTGTCTAACTTTTTCTGTATTATTTCTCATGCTATTCTTGAATTCGCAGAATGGATGGTGCCAGATATTGCTTGGAGCTTCCCCTCCCGAGTAGAACAGCGCAGGTTAGTGTCCTGCAACCTTTTTCCTTACGATGCATGATCAATAATCAAGGCCTCTACCATAAGATAGAATTATGTCATATTCAAACCTATATGTTCTTTTGGTAGATCATACGGGTCTTCTTTGTGTTTTCAGATGTTTGGATTATAATTTTTTCTAATAGAAAATAGACTATAGATCTATGTTTACTAAATGGTAATAATATATGTTTGTTATTTAAAACAAGTGTTGTTTGTTCATAGTAGTAGATTTGCTATATAGATATATATGTATATTATATGAACATAAATGTGTAGCTATATATGTGTTGTCTGTCATTCGAGGATGTAATCATTAATATATAGTTATGTATATGTATATATATATATATATATGTAGGTATATTTTGTGTGAGATCTAATATAGTGAAGCTGTGTGTTGCAGGTGTACAAATTAAGTAGGATTCTGAGAGTATAATGGCAGTGGCTGATTAGTGATTGTATTTGCAGAATAGGCGACCAGTCACTCACATGTAAGAATTTTACTTGCTTTAATTCAATGTTGCAACTTTGATCATTTTATTTTATTGTTACTAATTACACTATTATGATATATATATATATATATGTACATCTGTATATAGTACTCTATAATTTCGAATGTTTTGATGTTTGTTATCCATCAAAAAATCAAATTTAAGAAAAAAATGTTGGACATACTGGACCTAATAAGAAGGAATCAAAGCCCAAAATTAGCCATGACAAAGTCAAACATATTCTATTGGAAAGTTTATATTTGTTTTTTTTTTTAATAAAAGAATAATAATATTTGATTTATTAATAAAAATGTGTAATATGACTTTAGTTTTTTTAAGGATATTTTTGTAAAATATGGATATTTTTGTATAGTGATTATTTTTAATATAATAAAAAATAAATATTTTTGAATCAATCAGTGAAATTGATTAAAATAATAGGAATGAGGACAAAAGCTCCCTCCGTCCTAAATACCGCATATATTATTAATATACTGTAAACACAGTATTTTAGGAAGGATGTAATTAGTAGATAAGTAAGAATGTATTAGTAAAAATAATTATCTTATAATATAAATAATTATAAATTAATATTAAGATAACTAATTAATTTAATTAAAATTAAAAAATTTAAAATAGATTAAAATGTGTGATCATTTAAAAAAAAAAAAAAAGAAAGTCACTTGGTATGTGTGACTGACAGTATCTGAGACGGAGGAAGAAATTGGAAAAAAATCAAAACACGTCCAATATAATTAAAAATAATAAAAATTTCAATATAATTTTTTTATTAATTTAAGTCTCATTATAAATAATTATAATCAAAATTGATCCATCATTAAAATATCAATAAAAAACGCCGACATGACAGCTGAGTGTGTCGTTGACAAAATAAACACGACCGTGTTCTATATCAACACGGCTGTGTACGGCCATAATTTTCCTGAAGGTCGTTCTTTCATTTCTTCTTTTTTCATATCCATACGTACCCAGCAATTGGAGTTGAAGCAACACTCAAGCTAAAGTCAGAAACTATATCGGAGCCAGCGGCTCAGGAATATAAACTGGAGTTGTGGGTTAAGGATGTAAACTGAAGGCGCCGGATTGGAGAAAAAACTGATGCGGACGGGCCGGGTCGTCAACGAATTAGATGATATGGCTGAAGGAGATGTCGGTCTTTTTTTACGGTGGTCCACCGGGAGGCCTCATACTCGACGAAGACATCTTTGGCGATATAGTTGGCTTCGGGGAGTGATCGTCTTTCCATTCAATCAGATACTCCATTGTCTGATGGTGTGGCTGTTGATTATCTGACTTGACTTTGCCATAGCTCTAGTCCTAATTGTAAAAGTTGTACTCCGGCGGCAGCGGAACTGATGATTGTGAGGGGCAAATGGTGGTACAGGGAAGGGAATAATTGGGGGATTTGTGTTGGAGGGGGAGATGAGGATGGGAGATGAATGAGAATTTAGGGTTAGGATTAGGATTGGGGATAAAGAGCTTGTGACGTGATAGTGATAGTGATAGTGATAGGTAGGCAGAGGAGTCTGCAAAGAAGAATACGAAGAAGGAAGAAATATAAAACAACCGTATTAGTCTGTAGAGAAGAATATGGAGGAAGAAATAAATGATATAGGACGGCGTTGATATAGCACACAACCATGATTTTTATGTCAGCAACCCAGTCAATTGCCATGTCAGCATTTGTTATTGATTTTTTAATATTGAAATTAATATTGATTAAAATTATTTATAATGATAATTAATTGATGAATTTTTTATTATAGGACCAAAATGGATTATTTTCAGTTATATTGGACCGTTTTAATTTTTTCCCAAAATAATAACAAAAGAGATGCCTACAACACCAGTCAAATTTCAGAGTTATTTCACTTTTTTTTTTCTTTTTTTTTTTCCTTTTATTATTATTTTTATTTATTGCATTTTAATTCCCACATTCTTTAGTCCATTAATTTTAGCTTTTTGGGATTTTTTATTAAATATTTACTGTTATTTTGTTTTTAAAAATATCAAATTTAATAGTTATTTTTTATTTTTATATTTAAACTAACGCCTTAATATTATATCATATAATTATTCAAATTTAAATATTTACTATAGAAAAATCAAATTCGCAAACAAATTAACAAACATACCCTAAATTTTTTACCAATTTTTTTTGTAAGTCCAAGAAAAAAAAATAAATTATAACCACAAAATTCGTAGTCCTTTTAATTTTTGTTGCAAATTAGTTGCAACATATATTCATTATCCGTAAAATGTTATTACTAATTATATCATAATTTATTTTCAATTAGTTTATATAAATTATCTATTTATATTTTTGTTATTATTTAAAAATTACATTCTCTATTAAATCATATATATTATATTTTATTAAAAATATAAACTTCAAAGTATTTAATAAATATTAATTATTTTTGAGTAAATAATTTTATTTTTCTATAATTTTATTATTTTTATTTTAATAAATAATAACCAAATTATTATCATACATTAAAAAAAATTTATCTCTATTTTTTTAATAAAATAAATATTATATATATTTATTTATATGTATTATATAATTTTTTATTACTAGCTAAGACTCTTACCCCTATTAATTAATGTACTACATAATTAGATGAGTGCATGACATGACGGTGGTTGGTATAAAAGTATAAATAAGACCCAGTCAAAGAGCGCCACGTGTCCCCTCAAACCCCTATATATATATATGTGCAAATCCGAAACCGTAACCATTTAAAGAAATTCAATCGATGGATAAGCAGCAGCACCATTCGTTGAATATTCCGCACCTCATTAACCTAAAATTCCTTCCACAATTCGACGCCGGAAGTGCCTCTCATGCCGCCGCCAACAAGGACCGGAGGATGCAAGCCGTGGAGCAGCACCTTCGAGATATCTGCAATGCCGATCTCAGGGAAAACGTGCTTCACGAACTCTCCAAGGCAGGTTTCGCTTGCTCTCTATTCGTATCTCACATCGCGCGATTTCTAATTTGTTTTTGCGTTTAGTGCTGTGATGTTGATTAGGTTCTGTAATCGTTCATGTTTCGGAGGAATGCGTAAATTTTTCGAGTTTAGTCCAGGTTTTATTTTGATTTTATTCCTGTGTAAGACAGATGATCTGATTCTTGAAAGTGTGGGATTTTAATACCTCCTGAAGATTGAGAATTTCGGTTGTGTTTTTAGCTTGCAAGCAGAGTTACGTTTGTCGATTGAGTTGTGAATTGTCTAAACTTGTTTGTGATTAATAACCCACTGTCCCTGTTGCCTTTCTACTAGAAGAGAGATATATTTCAAGATTTAGCTCCAATTCTGTGGCATTCCTTCGGTACTATTGCTGCTCTTCTCCAGGTTGGTTTGAAAATCTTGCTAAAAATTCCTATGAAAGTTGTTTAAATAGTGTATATCAGATCTTCAGATGCATTTTCCCTTTAAGATTTTTACATTGCCTTGAATTTCATTACACTGGGTTTAGTTTCTGGGGATGATTGATGAAGCATTTGTTTTCTTCTGATCTCCTCTAGGAAATTGTCTCGATTTACCCCTATTTATCTCCTCAAAACCTTAGTCCTGCACAATCAAATAGAGTTTGCAATGCTCTTGCTTTACTTCAGGTATTCTTTTTCTGTTACTCCCTCTGAATTCTTTTCCCGATTAATATATTTCAGAATTATGCAAGGCTCTTGTTATCCATGGTTTTGTTTTGACATTTTTTATGCTTGCAAGTTTGAAAGGGGTCAAAGCACATTATTTCAGTCATTATTATGTAGACAGGGGATGAAGAGTCAGATACGAAATTCTTGTTTTTGTTTTCACAGAAGTTAATATTATGACAATAAACAATACTCCTCCTGCTGTTGAAAATTATGCCTATATGATTGAACATGACTTTTAATAGATGTGGATAAAAATAGTTAATTTTTTCTTTTTATAGTACCAAAGTATTATTTTTTTACTAAAAAAGAAAACATGAATATTTTTTTATGACAACGTAAAAAAGAATAGCCGTATAAATTTGAATGAGTGAGGGAGTATGATTTCTTGGACATTTTAGCAAATGAGTCTTGCCTTGGTATTAGATACCATTATGCTTTTTATTCTCCTCACATTATATGGCTAATTCTGCACACACACCACACACACAGTATTGATTAGAATTGGTGCATAGCATAGTGATCATAGTACTGAACAGCATCAGTATGATAATTTCTGTATCACATTTCCCTACTTTGGTAAACTAAAATGGCTTTCAAATGCTGCAGTGTGTGGCTTCACATCCAGAAACACGAATGCTATTTTTAAATGGTAATTTCTCAATTGATCCTTTTTATACCTAACTTTAGGTGCCTGTTGGACCCTGAATTCATATTGGAGTTCCTGCCTTCAGGGTGTGCAAATAAAAACTTGCAATTTTCTGGTACATTTTGAATTGATTTGATATTTGAACTTGAAATATTGGAAACAAACATGGAATTTTGTTGTCGAAATTGTCTAAATCAGAGTAATATCTAGTTTGTTATGTTCTTGATTGTGTATTTATCATTTTCTGTAATTTGAATTATAAATGCAGAAAACTTACTGAATTCTGAATTCAGTTGGCAGTTTTGAATACAAAATATTGCTTGAAAATTTAAAGCTCCAACCCAAGTTTTGGTCAAAGTTTTCAAGTTCATATTATTTGCAGATTCAATTCTGATACCCCATCCACACTCTTACCTGCAGTGAAAAAAATTTCTTTCTTTCTTTTTTTCACCTGTTCTCTTGTAGATCATTATGCTATTTATTTTACTTAATTATTATAATAAGCATTTCGACTTTTGTCCTTTGGATTGATTCTGAAACCTAAATATGACTTTGTTCCCCTATAATTTCCTTCTGCAGCTCATATTCCGCTTTACTTGTATCCTTTTCTTAATACAACCAGTAAATCAAGACCATTTGAGTATTTGAGGCTTACAAGCTTAGGTGTCATTGGTGCTTTGGTCAAGGTATTCTTCAATCCTCAATTCGCATTCCAGTTTTATGCATAACCACAAGATTGTTAAGAAGGGTAATTCATATTTTTTCTCCCTTGGTTCCAGGTTGATGACACTGATGTTATCGCTTTTCTTCTATCTACTGAGATCATTCCCTTGTGCTTGCGCACTATGGAGATGGGAAGCGAATTGTCAAAGACAGTTGAGTTTTTTCCAAGCATTTTTTGTTATATTCCCAAGTGTTTGCTCTTGGATTTCGTTGGTTGCTTTCTGTTAGTAAGCATTAATGCATCAGTAAGTTTAATACGAAAGAATGTCTTAGCCTCGTCCCGTATGGTTGATTGCAAGTAGAGATATGTTATACTACCTTAAGCAATATCAAATGGTGTGTTTCTTTTCAGTTTATATCTGTTTTTTACTATTTGAAGTCCATGTTTCTTAAAAAAGATAGTACATTTTTTTCTTTTCTATCAAAACATCATATCACACATTATTTAAATAAAAAACACAAACTTCCAAACTCAATCCAGGCAGAAAAGAAAAACGCCCTTCAATATCTTTTTATGTCAGTCAATGTGAATGCAATATAGAGCATTTTTTTATCTGGCAGGTGGCAACATTTATTGTGCAGAAGATACTACTTGATGAAGTGGGCTTAGAATACATCTGCACGACTGCCGAGCGGTTCTTTGCTGTCAGTAGAGTGTTGGCGAACATGGTTGCTGCTCTTGCAGAGCAGCCTTCTCCCCGTCTCCTGAAACACATAATCAGATGCTATCGTCGATTGTCGGATAAACCTAGGTTCATCTGCATCTGTAAACTCTGTATCTTTTCTTCATTCACAATATATCTCCACACATTATGAACTGGAAGCCTCGTATATGCAGAGCCTGCGAAGCCCTTAGAAGTTGTCTTCCGGATATATTTAGAGATGGAGCTCTCAAGGGCTTTCTTGTTGTAAGTGCTAATCCGCATTACCAATGCTAACAAAACATGCCTAAGTGATTGCAGATACATTCTTACTTAGTTGTGCTCGATTCTGTGTTTGTTTCAGGAAGATCCCTTGGCAGCATTGTGGCTACAGGAATTGATTTACAACGTGCTTGGGACTCGGGTCGCTATTCAAGTTGGAAGCAGCTTCGATCATATGATGATCAATTAAATTATTTACGGTCACATTATCCTCTCTTAAACAAGTCTTTGGGACGAACTTGCTGCTTAATATTTATGCCAATGTGGTATCGGAAGAAACACAAAGTAAATTATCCTGCAACAAACTTCGAAAAAAATGAGCTTTGGTTCTTATACTGGAGTTTTCAGATTTTCTATTTAACATCTATTCATGCTTGCCTATTTTGATCCATCGACAGGGGTACATGGATTTATAACATCATGTCAATGGGCTGCATCGGCACTCATAATCTTGGATGGCGAAAAAAGCAATGAGCTTAGGTTTGTACAGCTTTTTTAAATTATGTTGGTAGGAGGTTTATTTTATGATATGAGTTTGGTTCATTTATAATACAAGCTTTAAATTTTGAAACTTTTGTTCGATGAGAAAAACATTAGTCGAATTTCCGTGTTTAATATTTAGTTTGTAACATATGAAGTTATGCTTGTGAAAGAGAATAGTATATTTTTATAAATAATATATATATATATATATAGTAGAGTTATAGAAAAATAAATTAGCAAATGAACAAATGAATAACATATATTCTGAAATTAGCTGTAAAGAATAATAAAGTGTAGTAAGTATATTCTTGTAGGTTTGGATAAAGGAAGAAAGGGTCGGTTGCAAAATAGTTGTGTTGATGTTGAAGTTCATATTATCCATATTCCTTTCCATGACCATGATATAAAATTAGTGATGCCTTCGGTTTTCTTTTTTATTTATTTATTTTTATTTTTTTGTTTTGTTTATATAATAATTTGGATATAATATTTTTGTGTAAAGTATATATATATATATATATATTGACACAAGGACAACCCTGTGCCCTTTTTTTTTGGTTTTTTTGTTGTTGTTGTCCTTGAGTCGCCAAATATCTTCTCCCCTTTCAAGTAACATCATACATGTGTGTGGAGACAGAATAAAATGTAAATGAGTATTGGGGTGTTTAAAGATTATTATTATTATTATTATTATTATTATTATTATTTTGAGTTCGAGAATTTAAATCTCATAAATCAAGAAATGAAAGAGAGATAAAAATTAAGAAATGAGCTGGGGGTGTTTGTCTGTCAATTTTTTATTTTTATTTTTTTGCATTTTTTTATACTATTTCTTTAATAATTTTTGAAAAGAAAATACACTATTTTAATTTTATAAAACATTACATATTAATTATTATTCAAATAAGTAATTCAAAAATAACTAATTGACAAAATTTTTGAATGGATTTCTATGTCATTAAAATTTTCTTTTACTCACTGTCTCTTAATAGATGCATCATCACTCTTTTTCATTTGCAATACATTGTTTTATAAATCGCATTACTTCTCTATTACAATTTTCAACTGTATTTTATATTTTACCAAATAGAAAATTAATTTATATTCTATGTTAAATTTATTCCATTTAAATATATTTTCTATTGTGATCTCCATGCAAGTCTATATTTTGTATCAAAAGTACTGATAATGTTTTGACTAGAAATCAAGAAGGGTCTCCATTTTTAGGTTTTGCATTATTTATCATTTTCTAAATCTAATTAAATATTTATTTTTTATTAAATATCTTATTAAAAATATTTGTATTTGAATTATATATTAAATATTTGTTTATACCACATTAGATCCTTTTATTAAAATTCAAATTTCTACTATATTCAAATTTAAAACTCTAATTCAAAAATTAAGGAACACACCCAAAATGTATTATATAGCTTTTTCATTTTATAATTCACCTTCAGTGTTTGAAAAAAAATGCATACATTAGTCACTAAGCCATTTAATACTAATTTATTTTTCTTCAAGTTTTCTTTTTATATTTCTCATTAAATAAATATTATATTTTATTATAAAATATTATATAAAATTACCGTCAAAAAATCAAATTTAAAATTCAAATCGAAATCATAAAAAGAACACACTTATTTTTATAATTAACATATATGGATATAAATTATCCATATATATATATATATTAATATACATAGACAAATGCATGTGTACAATACATCTATGTGTACGTATGTATGTATATGAGAATATCCAAGTAATTAAATAACGCTAATATATGAAGTAGCTAATTTACTTATAGGCATGGAGATGAAGTTTATTCCAAGACTGTTCTCTTTGCATTTCTAACTGCTTGTAAAAGTTCCCTATGAAAGTCTCTGCCTTTTGGTACAATTCTTGATCTCCATCATCTTCTCCTTCTCCTTTTCCTTTTTCTTCGACTTCTTGGGGCCCACAATTCGTATCGGAATTACTATCACCACTACTATTACTATTAATTTCTTCAATAAAGAATAAACTTGGTCGTGGTGGTGGTGGTGGTTGTGGTGACGGTGTTTCGACGAGTGCACTGGATTTCACGTGATGATCTTCACGATGGGGCGGAGGTTTGTGGTGGCGGAGGAAGAAGGAGAGGAGTCCGGCATCGGCGCCGAGGGCAATGATGAGGAGGTTGAGAATGAAGTAGATGAAGTGTTTGGGGGTGTAGTGAAAGTTGGGAGTGGAAGTGAGAAATGGAGCAAGTGTTAGGAGAGCAACAATGGCTACAAACTTCATCACATTGGTAATACTATTGTTGTTATTGTGGGATTGTATTATTTGTTGCTTCTTCTTCATCATCATCATCACAATCACTATGGCAAGCAAGAAATGAATGAACAAATGAATGGGTTTAGAGAGAGAAGAGAGAGAGAAAAATGAAGGAACGAAGAATTGTAGCAATTGCAAGGGAGGGAGGGGTTGGAGAGGGGGCCTATTTTGCACTTATATAGACCATGGGATGGAGATGTAGTAGGGTTTATGACTTTTACTTTTATTTGACTGTAGAATAAATATAATATAAAATCGTAGGAATTAAATACTACTTTCTTCGTGACCTTATCTAATATATTGTGCAATATTTTTTATTTATTTTGTTTCATCATATTATTCAATTAATATATATATTTTTTTTTTCTAATCACGTCACTTCATTCTACTTAATATTATTCAGTTTTGTGGCAAAAACCTAATGTTTCACCACATGTGGAATGTGGTGAGTATAAAATTAAGTTTGAAATAACAATAAATAAACAAAAACTTTCAAATCTAAAAAAAAAAAAAAATGTAAATGGTATGTGAATAGAAAAAAAAAAAAAACATATATATGTATGTAAATAAATTTTTTTTATGGTATATTAAATAAATTTAAAATAGAATTTAAAAATTTAAAATAAAAACAGCCAGAATTTAGAGAATGATTAAGTGAATTGAAAGAAAATTGATAAACTTTTTTCTTATAACAAAGTGCAATTCGAAAGTAAGTACTGAGTAAATTTTAAGTCGAATCTAATAGTTTTAAATTGTATTTAGCGAACCATGTATTGAAAATTTAAACTGGTAACAGTATCTTTGCGGGGAGAATTTGATTATAAGAGAGAGAGGATAAGTGGATAAGGTTACTTTTGTGGATTCTTTAAAAAGTTGGACATGTCCAATTATGATGGACTTACTTTTAGCCCCACTTTTCTGTTTCCTTACTATGCCTACACGTTCTGTTCTTGGATATTTAATCGGGAGAAGTTACTTTATATTAATTATAAGTATTCAAAAAAAATATAAAATTCTAACAATATAATTATATTCAAAAAATTTTGAATTTTATTTATTTATTATTTACTATAATATTTTTTGAATAAAATATATAAATTTTTAATTTTAAGAATTGTAAAAAATTTCAAATTTGTTGGATCTAAAGGATTTTATCAGGTATGGTTCACATCAACGTCAAGTCCGGGTAGAAATCCAACCATATGTATTTGGATCGAATCTCGAGTCCAGTCGGACCGGCCCATTGCCATCCCTATCAAACTTGACTTGAAACACCCCTTAATCAAAAGTTCAAACTCAAAATTGAGCTGGAATGATTAAGAAAGGGCATGAGCTCAAATCTTATCTACATATTAAAGGAAATAATCAAATATACAAATTTATCATTCATATCAAAACTACTCGAATTCAAAATGATTCGAATACTTCATCCTCAACTCATTATAACAATCGAATAGCAATTCAAGCTTAACAACTCGACTCGCATAACAGCTGTACGTCTAAAAGCCAAGCAAGCATATAATCTCGAGATTTTGACAACGCAGCACTACATATTCTCAAAATCATACAAAAAGAAGAAAGGCAACTCACATACAGCTAAGAGTACCACTCATATGCTAAAGTTTATGCACTTTTTTTTTTTTTTTTTTTTTCCGATTTATCCATGAAAGATTGATGAGAATCTAAGATTCACAAATGTTTAATAACAGTTAAAGAAATGTTTCTAGAGGTATTTTACAGGGCTTACACATAAAATGGAGCGAGGGCATTCAATCATTTTGTCATGTTCAATAATAGCTTTTACGCAAATCACAATGCATGTATGTTGTTGATTTTAAACAATTTATGCGTACTTTTTTGTCTACAGATTTTGCATTTTCAAGACTGTGTGCGTCCGGAAGCAGCTCGGTGGGTCGGAGGTTTTAAGCTGAACATCTCAATAGAATGGCTACAAGGCATCCCAGCAATGCGCCGGCAGCTACCTGAAATTAGATAGTATCATCAGGCACTCGTTCGATTAGATGAATAAAACACAATTACAGCAAATATTTATCTTTGGCATGCTCGAAACTTGTGGGGTACAATTGAAAGTGGCAAAATAATTACCGTTTGGTACAATGATAAAGAAGAGAAAAAATCTAGCGGAGATAATGAAAAATGGCCTCTCAAAAATGGGGGAGATCTTCTTTCAGATTCCTCAGCAAGATAAATGGTCCAAAAGTGAGTATATCAACTTTAGGTGTGTTTGTTTGTGTTTTCATACTTATTTTTTTGACTAGGTACTCTACAGCAAAATATTTTTCCTCCTAAAAAAATAATACCCCTCCAGTCACAAATCTTTTGCTATTATTTTGCAAAACGTTTCCTAATTGTTCTTTATTTACACACCGTTGTTTTACCCTCTAAAAGTAATTCATAGAAACATATCCAACAAAAAGGTCAAAAACACTATCATAAGTGTACTAAAAAATTGTGCCATAAGTAAAGCAAACAAAACAGGGTTGAGGTAGTAAACACCTACTATCCATTCAAAATATCACGTCGAACCCATTTTCCATTTAAGACATCATAACCACAACTAATTTTCTAGTTCAAAAATAAAAAAATAAAAACATAATTTGGACAACTTTCAAGGTGATATGAAAAGAGCAACAATGGTAAGCATGGGAATTGAAACAGAAATAACCTATTTCTAAACCATTGAATGAAATGCTTGTATTGGGACCATTTTGCACAGGGACAAATGAGCATAAAACAATAAAAGATGCAGCACATGTAACAGTACCTGTAGTGGAGTATGGCCCAATGAATCTCGAAGGGGTCTAACATTAGCAACAGGATGCTCAGGAGGCAACTCACAAACTATTTGATTTAATAACTGCAACAAATATCACGATGCAGGGGATTAGGACCTAATAAGCAAGAGCACTACTGCAATTCAACAGACATTTGACATAAAGTTGTCCAATTGAAAATATAAACGAAGAGCTCAACTAAAAGAAGCATCATTAGGTGCTTTCTTAATATCATCGAAAGGATATCTCACCTCAGCTTGCCGACCAGCATGCAATCTGATGCCAGTAGCATCATACATTACCTGTAGTTTAGGGTATTTATTAATAAGGAAACATGTTTTCGTAAATTATTAAAAAGCACTAGCCCAGTCAAGTTACTGTTGTAGAAACGAAAACAGACTCAATACTGGAGGATAGAAGCCATGTTCAGTATCAAGTGACTCGTTTACGAGCAAACATTGCAAGGCTAAGAAATTGAATGTTGACAATCAAAATCTTCTTGTCGATGATACTAAAAATATAAACAAGAGCTATGTAGATCATATCATCCAGGCTTCATGGAAAAAAGACGGCATAAATTCAAATATAATATGGAAAGAATACCATCTCCGATGTGATGAAAACACATGTTAGAACTTCATTAACAAGCAGGCAATGCTAAAAGGATGGAGAAAACCTGGTTTAGAAAGTACATACAACACATGCCAAGACCACTGCAATGGAAAATGCTGATGATCCTGTTCCCTCTTGCAAGCCAATTGTAGTTGCAAGAGCAGTAACTGTTGCTGAATGTGACGAAGGCATTCCACCTGAGCTGAGCATCCTCCTAGAATCCCATTTCTTATCCTTCAACCTGCATATCTAAAGGGGCATATTGAAAGATCAAACAGGAATAGCCACATAACTCTAGGAACTCACATTATCAATGCTACTCAGGATTCTATAGAAAATAAAAAAATAAAATATAAAAAAACACACAAACAGACTACTGTGTCAATGTAGGTATTCATTCATTTTCATCCAAAACCTCTTCAATATTTGCATTTGAGGATGTTTATTTAGCAAATCAACACAATCTGTATCAACAGCCAAACAGGCATTCAACATCAACACAACAGTATTCCCCAGTAAGACAGAGCGTATGAAATTTAATCAATCGACGTTGAAATAGATATTCAACAGTTCAACAGAATAGATAAGAATTTGATCCCACCGCTGATTTTCATTTCACCATTGCTGACTTGTGGGTTTCCAGTCATTGTTATATAAAGGCTTCACCATTAATCATTTCAGACTTATATTAGCCATTGAGAGGTCACAACCCTAGGCATCAAAAGGCTAAATATTCTAAAGCGTAGCCGAGTGGGCCAGGGGCAATATTGTGCAGTGCAATCTGGATCTTCAACCAAAGGGGATAGAAATAGGGACCAGGGATCATACGCCATGCAATTTTAAAAAAGCCATGAACACTAACACAAAACAAATGAAGACAAGTAACCAGAATTCCTAGAATGTGAGCATCCACAAACACGCAAAATAGCATAAATGCACATCATGTCTCTTAATAGGATGAAAAATTAATCCAATGGAGGCCACCAATACCTAGCGCCCATACAAATGCGGAAACAGCGGGAAAATATGAAAATTGGAACAGAGAAAGTACCAGGTAGTAAAAGGCTTGAGAAACTGAGCGATGGCACAGGCCAGCAAGGCGGAGACGAGAGGAAGATTCGCAGGCGAAACCGAAGAACGTAGTGTTGCAGCAGCATCAACGCTCGTCATCGCCTCGCCGCGCCCCTAGATCAGATCGGATCGGATTTTTGTTTCTGCGGATCGCGTGAATAGTCAACAGAAGTGCACAATCAGGGTCACTCAATTTCGGAGAGCGATTGAATTGCTCGGGTACGGCGGCGGCGACGTCGGCGGCGGCGGCAGAGGCGGAGGAGACGATCGGAATTCGAGAATGCACAGCAGATTTGGGGGAATTTGGGGGAAGGTGAGTCACGTCGATAGACGCGCAGCAGCTACTTGACGTGGAGAGAATATACCCAGCACGATTTTATGAAATTTGACCAAAAAGCGTGTGTTTGCTTATACGTTAAATCCTAATAATTTTATTCTTTTTTTTTTATCGGAAAATACTAATAATTATATTATACTCTAGGATCTCGTGTTTACTTATGCGCGTGTGTTTGCTTATACGTAGATCTCGTGTTTACTTATGCAAGAATTTAAGACGGATATTATAATTAAATAATTAAAAATATATTAGTAAAAATAATTTATTAGTGAAAAAATTAAAATATAATTAAACTATATAGTTGATGTATTTTTTATAAGTTTGAAAAAAAATTAATTTAAATTTATACAAGTAGAATTTTTATTTTGATTTCCCTATTTTTATTTAGCATAGTGTTTGTTTGGGGTTTAGATTTTGACAATTTGAATAATTGTATGATGTGATATAAATAAATATTGATACGATGTTTTAAATGTAAAATTAATTTTTTAATATAATATAAAAATAAAAAATAAATATTTAATTTGATATTTTTTAAAAAAATAAAAAATAAAAATCATAAAAGTAAAATTTTGCAAACATCTTACAAGCGAACACACCTTTAAGCGTCCTTACCTTTAGAATGAACTTTCTGCCCACAGAGGCGGACGTAGGTAAGCTTCCATCTTCTATTGCTTGGTTGATTTCCTCTCTCCCTCGTGTTCGTCGATTCATTTTTTCTGATGCAATTCCGTGCCAATTATGCTTGTTGTTTACGTGTTCATCTGGAACTGGTTGCTTTAAATGCGAGGAAAGGAGGACAAATGGCTGTTGTATTAATGGATTCATTCAACTCAATCAAAACCTAAACAAGCACTCATCATTTGTGCCGTTTTTTGCTGATTTTTAGTGAGTTTCTGTAATTTGGTAATTCGTGTTAACTTCACCAAGCTGCAAGTTATTCTGCTTATCTGAGTGTAATATGCAGTTTTTACTCGGTAACTTCGCCAACTTGATAAGCAAATTCCTTATGCCAAGGAAAGGTTATGATTCTGCAAATCATTTAGTAAGATTCTGCACGATTTTGTTAACTACTGTGCTTTGTTCCATATAATTAGTTAATTCCATAATCTAATTGGCTTTTAATATTTTGTAATTTGGTCATTTGTGTATACAAATTTGACTTCAACTACACCAAGCTGCAAGTGATTCTGCTTATCTGTGTGACTTCAACTCGGTACATGGCCATATTGATATGCAAATTCCTAATGTCAAGCAAACGTTATGATTCTGCGTATCATTTTGTAATGATTCTGCATCATTTTTGTTAATTTCTGTGCTTTGTTTCGTATAATTGGTTACTTCTATAATCTAATTGGCTTTGAATTTCTTTATAACTTCAGCCGATATGTTATGTTTCAATTTCCACTGTGCTTTGTTTTGTATGATTGGTTACTTCCATAATCTAATTGGCTTTGAATTTCTTCATAACATAACTCGATATTCTATGTTTCAATTTGCATTCTTTTTGCTAACACTTCACTTGCTATGGATAGTATCTTCTATCCTTTCTCCCCCCCCAAATAATCTGTGGCGGTGGAATTAGAATGAATTATTCTTTTCTAGTGAATGCAATTTGGCAAAAACTCCTACCAATGGAGCTGTATTGTATGTGCAGGCCTCCGTCTGCGCAAAGTTACGCCTGCTGTCCCTGAATTCATCCTTTTCATCGGGTCCACCAACGAGTGCTCCAGCAAGAACATGCAGGTTTGGAGCATGTCTTACAAACCAAGTATGATACCCCTGCATACACCCTAAGAACTCCTTGTAATCTTTGTACGACGGCATGGATGCACCCCTGTGGTGCACCCTTGTCGGGTACAACGGTCCATACCCAACCAAGTAGCTCATTCTCATCGGATTATCTCCCAAGATGTAGTCCACCTGTGACTTGATAAATTCAAGAATCTCCTCAGACACCACCAAGCCTATATCGCAGCTGAGCGCGCGGTTTGTGGACCGTAGGTGATCTGAATACACCCCGAGCAGCAACAGTGCACTAGAAACATACTGCATGTTGTTCCATCGCCGTGTGTACAGTAGGCCACCTGGGGTGCGCTTCACATTAGCCCCATTGTTCTTGTTCAGACAAGCACAGATGTAATGCTCTGCTTTTGATCTGTATTGTTGGAGTATCTTCTTCTCCTCTTCGGTCTTCTCTTCCATTGGAAGCTGCAAGAATACCGAAAATTATTCATTTTTTATATATCTACATATCTATCAATCACTGATTTTAGTTTTTTTTTTTTTTTTTTTTTTTCTACCATGGCAGCAATGAGTTGCAGTCCAGCATACTTAATATCCCAGCTGAATTCAGTGACGGCCCAAGTGGTGCCGCCGAAGGACTCTCCATTCTTAACAGCGTAATTCAAATAGCTTCTGTTTTCGGTAGCCTTATGCAGCCACAAAGCAGCCCATAAAAGTTCATCCTTGTATCCACTAATCGAGGTATAGTATCCTTTTGCTACTTCAATGCTATCATCATATCTGCCTCTATACTTATCTGCAAACTCGAACAACTGCACACAAACACGAACACAAATTCCTACAGCCTTAAAACTGAACTAGAAACATATATTGTTGGTAAATGTTGTATGTCTGTGAGTCCTTAATTACCTGCTGTGCATGTTCTAGTAAAAGGGTTGAGTAATGTGGGTTTTTTTTCTTAAACACAAGGGAGGCTGCAGCCATGGCTGCTGCTGTCTCTCCGGCCACATCTGACCCGGGATTGTCCTTGTCAAGCTTGTATGCTTGGCGGGATGTTGTCATGTCTTCTGGCCTCTGCCAGCATAGGTGATCAGTCTCACCATCCCCAACCTAATTAACATTATTAAACCTTAAATGAAAGTTATGTTTTTGGAAGAAATTGATTGAGATATTGAATTATAAAAATAATAAAATGAAAAAATATGCAAAATAAACAAACCTTTCAAATACTAATACGATTTTACCATACCTAAATGAACATATTGTAGAGTGATATTAAAATGATTCATTAATCGCATTCTTTAAACTAAATATATTTATGAAACCCATGCCTCCTTCGAGCATTTTGATCTATTTTTTATTTATCTCATTTGCAGGCAATTCCTACATATATTTTGTGTGTTTCTTCTCAGTTTGTTGAAGGTTTGGTTTTTTATTAAAATAATATTTTGTGAATAACGAGAGTCCATATAGTAAAAATTTGTCTAAAAACTCAAAAGGGATTTCATCTAATATACTATGTGCAGACTATAACAGTGAAAACTGCTGTTACCTTAGCATAATCTATCAAAAATAGTTAAGTCCTTCAACAAAGGATGAGTCCTTTCCCAATGAGAGTTTGTCAAGTATTTTGAGTATGTGTAAAATAGTATGTATTTTGTTGATATTTGAATAGTGATTCTTTTTTCAAATATATATATAATTAGATATAAGGTATTATTATAAAACGTGATTAAAAATTTCCTGCATATTCTGGTGAATATAAAATGGAAGATATTTAGATTACCTGAGCCCATAAAACATGGGGATGAGTGTGAGCCTTGATGAAATAGTCAGTACCCCATTTGATAGCTTCTAAAGCATGCTGTAATTCCTCTGCAGCAGCTATTTGATCTTGATATTCCATCACACTCCATGAAAGCACTGTGATGGTAAATGCCATAGGCAGCCCAAACTTCACATTATCTCCTGCATCATAGTATCCCCCAACCAAGTCCACCTACACAAACACACACACATTCATTCATTTATAACTAACATAGTTATTTTTAGCTCTCTAAGAATTTAGTCATTTTTATCGAAACATTTGAGTTAGAACTTAGAATATAGGAGAGAGGATACATACCCCTTGCTCGAGGCCATCTATGAGGCCTGAGTGGTGGCGCCACTTAAGCCTCTGGTTGTAAGGGAGGTGGCCCGAGCGCTGTGCCTCGAAGTAGAGGAGACTCAGGGATAGGGAGTCGCCATAGTTGAAGGTTTGGGAAAATGGAAAAGTGGAAAGTAGCGATAGTAGAAATGTTATTAGGCAGAGTTTTTTGTGGTGTGATATAAGGTTGTTTTTGTGGCATTGCATTCTGGTTTATATCATACTTTTATCATGAAAGATGTATATATATATATATTATGTATATATCAATGGTGGTTTTCTGTGGTTCTATTTAACACTTTGAAATCTTGATGTGTTATGGTATCCTTATTTATTTGAAATCTTTATTTACTTAAGGGGGCCAGAAAAATAACATGGGATTGTTGAAGATATTAATGTGGTGAAATGAAGGGAGACATTTGTGTTGTTTTAGATTTGTCTTGTGCTTTAATTAGAAGATTATTCTTGTCCCTTTTTACTATAGAATTATTGTATCTACACCAATTAGAGTAGTAACTAAGGGTGTGTATGGATGTTTTTTTGGACATTCTGATGTATTTTAATGTAATAGATATATACCAATACCCAATACCCATGAGTGTGTTTGGTTTGTATTTTTTTTTTATTTGGATAGTAATTTGATGTGATATTTTGTAGGACAATTTATTATACTTTGGGTGTGTTTGTTTGGGGGTTTGGATTTTGGATTGGGATTTGAATAGTAAAAATTTTGAATTTGAATAGTTGTATGATGTGATATAAATAGGGTTTGATGTGATGTTTTGAATGTAAAATTGATTTTTATTATAATATAAAAAATAAAAAATAGGTGTTTGATGTGATGTTTTTGGGGGGAAAAAATTGGATGAATAGTAGAAATCCTCCAAAATCCTTCAAAAAAACACACCCTTTATAGAAAATAAAGTAGATTTTACAATATAAAAAAGAATAAAATAAAAAATAATAATAATAATAATTAACAACAAAGAGAGCATAGTAGATTTGTGTCCATCTTTAGTGAGGAAAGAAATTTACTTATTAGTAGTTGTTGTACTGAGTGTTTGTTTATACAAATTTTTTCAAATTTTAGTATTTGTATTTTGTGTTGATTTTTTTAAATATTTTTTTTCTAAAAAATATTTTATCAAGTATTATTTTAATATCAAAATTTAAAGCAAATTTTTTCAAACTTTTACCATGTTTCTTTTTGTGTAAATTAATGGTAGTGGAAATTGTTATTTAATTGGGTAGAGAGTTTTAGAAAGTAATCAATAGGTTCATTGAAATTGATGGATTAATGAGTGGTTGAATCGTTGAACAATATAATTTCATTTAGAAAGTAATAAGGAAAATTTAATTGATTGGTCATCTAATCGGCCACACGGCTAATTCAAAATAATTAGGGTGGGTTTGTTTTTATTTTAAATATATTTTAATATTTATTCAATTTGTATTATATTTGGTTAAAAAAATTATTTTTTATAAATTATTGTATTAAAATATTATTTAAATCAAATTCAAATACATTTTAATTTTTAAAATGGTTAATTTATTAATTTAAATATATATAATATCAATAATTGCTAATTGAATGTTATGAATATGTAGTTTGTATATGTTTTTTTTTTATCCGGCAAATTTAGCACAATTTCTTATATTTTTATTAAAAAAAATTAAATTAAATTTGCCAGATAAAGATGATATGTAAATAGCTAATTGAATATTAATAATGTATTATTTATATTTATATTTTTAATAACTTTAAGTATATATTTAACATTACAAATATTTTTCAATTTATAATATATTATATAAATATCATTACTTTATATCATATATACAATAATAAATTTTAAATAAATTGCACGAATATAAAAATATTTTTAATGTCCTTACTTATATAAAAATATTTTTAATGTTAATACAATTTCCTAATTTTTAATGTTAATACAATATAATAATAGATAGAGGTGAATATAAAAATACACATTAATCTTAAAAACAAGATAAATGGATGTTAAAAACATACATTTAATTTACTATCAAAATAAATAAATAAAATTCATGAGTGTACTTTGTATTTGGAGTTTATTTTAAAAATAAATTAGGACAAGATATTCTTTTTAAAAAATATATATATCAACATACCTCCAAAATATCTTGTTTTTCCTTAAATAAATACAAATACCAGATCCAAGAAAACATACTAACAAACCCAACAAAAAAATAAAATACCAGATCCAAGAAAACATACTAACAAACCCAAAAAATAAAATAAAATAGTTGCACTTAAATAACTTTAGCCAAAAATTAAATATGGAGGAGCACATTTCCTGCTTTTCCTTAAACAAAATCTCAACTACAATCTCCTATGCAATTCCAGACCAAAACAACAAACAACATAATATAATCCTTACTGAATGACCTGTTGGTGTGGAGGGTGAGGAGGTAGACTCGAGATCAGAAAGTCATGAGTTCAAACCACATATACCTCCAGGTCTTGCCTACCATACATGATTTATCTAATGTGACTTATCTCGTTAGGCCTAGTTTGCATACTATTAAATTTAATCAAAAAAAACAAAAAAACAAAAAAGCATAATATTATATATATATATATATATATTATGTACATCTACTCAAAACATCAGCACACAAGAAAATAGAATAGAAACACAGGGATAAGTATTAAAATAGCTACGAGGGGTTGTTTGCCATCATCATGTATGTGCGCACATATTTATATCACAAAATAATAGAACGCACTCACGATTATGACTACTAGTAATTTATAGAGTGACAACAAGAACACCCAATGTATATATAATACATATGTAGATATAGATATATTACAATACTAGTAGCCATCAATAGAGCCTGATTTTCCTGCCTAAGCAGTAGAAGTACCTGCACCACCAGTCTGATGCAGCATTGCGTCTATCTCATCGCCATCCTCCAAATCCACCTGTCCACACCAATACTCCACAGTAAATCTTCTATCCAAATTCGATACAAATTTTCTACACTATATGCACATGGTAATACATACATATATATATAGAGAGAGAGAGAATGAGAAAGTACATCATCTGGTGTTTGCTCCCCTCGAAGGCGACGGCCATCAAAGAGAAAAGCAATGGAGTTTAAGTCCACAGAATGCCGATCACAGTACGCGTTCATAAGCTTCTTCAGCTGTGTACTTTTCTTAATTCTGAAAAACACTTCACTCCCATCCTATAACAACCAACCATATTTACACTTAAGTCAAATTTCACAAAATTATATAAGAAAATAAATTAATTACACACAAATAAAATAATAACAAATCTGGTAAGTATACAGAGTCTAGCCTTAGTAAACTAACTCGGCACACATCTGTCTGGCTTACTTTAAAGCTGATCAATACAATATAACTAATATTGCAGTTCCCCGATTATAACAAAACCCAAGAAGAGGGAAAATATTTGATAAGAGAATAGAAATCAAAATTCAAAACAAACCCACCTTTTTACACAAACATTAGGGTTTTGTAAGAGTTTTGGAATTTTTGAGAGTTTAAGCCTTACATCCAATATTTTCTATGCAAAATATAACATCCAATCACTATTTAAGTATTTAACCTAAAAAAACCTTTACAAAATACAGAACACACAGGGATAACTGTACTGTCATATGAATGGTAAATTAACCCAATATTAGCCTAATCAACTACCAACTCTATTTAAGTAGACAACTTTTGAAACTTTAGATACATAATTTTTTTAAAAGAACATCGAATCAAATATATCACATCAAATATCTAACTTTTTACAATTCAAAAAAATTTTCAAAAAAAAATTGACAAAGGTACAACCTTCAAAGTTATATGATTCGCATACAGATTTGCTTATTATACAAAATTACAGATCATACAGTGAAGAATATCTTCAAATCATAGCACAAGAATGTCTCGGTAAGTTAAAATGAACAAATCTTGGTTCCAACAAACAAGAACAGATTATTCGACCAGCACAATTTCTAAATTAGGGGAAATATAACCAGAATCGAAGACTTGAAGTGATAATAAATCCAACAAC
Organism: Andrographis paniculata; assembly: GCF_009805555.1. NCBI lineage: Eukaryota > Viridiplantae > Streptophyta > Magnoliopsida > Lamiales > Acanthaceae > Andrographis > Andrographis paniculata. Next base: position 1,394,701 of record NW_026137585.1, on the reverse strand, counting down.
AAGATGAAAAAGCATCGTCAAGCCCTAAATTTTCATACAAAACCACTAAACACGTTCAACGAGACGATAACAATCACCAAAACAACATAAACAAAACCAATTAAATACCGGAATTTAAAAATTAATAATAATAATAAAAAAAATACTATTAAAAACACTTAGCAACTCACTCCGAAAACCCTAGCCAGAACAATTTTATATATAAATCAAACCAAATCGATTCAAACAAGAGGCGAACACAAATAAGGCAAAAATGAAGGCATCTAATCGGAAAATAGACGCTAAAGGGAGAAGAATCATCGCCGCCAAGGAAGAGCGACAATTAAAATTGTAGAGAAGTAATTGACCTGGCCTTTGACTTTGATATTGAGGTGCACCGATGAATCGGCGGGCTTCTTGTCGTCTTCCGCGTTCGACATTCTCACTTCGTTAACCGATGGCCGATCTCCGCCGCAGTAGAGTGATGGTATGCAAATGCTTTCTCCTGCTCTGTTCTCTCTCTTATCTGTGCAGTCTGTCTGCCCTACGTTTTTTATTTCCGAGGCTTTTTGAACGGCGACTGTTCGAATCAACGGCTGAGATAACTTCGATTAAGATCGACGGTGGATACGCGTCATTTCTGCGTAATAGATACGCCAGTCGCCACTTAAATTTTGATGACGCCCGTATTGAAAATAATACCAAAGGTTGTTCGAATTTATAAATAAAAATATGTGGTATCATATTTTAAATAATTTTTTTCTTAGATTTATTTATTTATTTTATGGTTATAATTATTCATTCACCAATTTACAAACTATATGATATATATAAAATATTAATATTACAAAATAAATATATAGATACAGACCGACAAGGTTTGATTTCACAAGTTAGCGGCTGGGCTGGGCCGGGTCGGGTCGAGTTACAATTTTAGATCATACTCATTGTACTGGGCTCGATATATATTGCATCGGGTTTTATAAATCATAGGGAAAAACCCACATTTGCAATTTTCATTATTCGCTCTGTTTCTTGTCGAAATACTTACTACGTTTTCATACAATAGTCTTTTTTATCATTTTTTTCGTCTAAAACAATAGTCTCATTTCAATAAATAATCATATCATCATAAAACTATCTCTATCTTTTCACTATTATTACACAATTATCACTATTTTTTACACTAATATACTCACTAGGGCAAAAAAGTTATTTATCCTTACTTTTTACCCACTACCAAGATAATATCAATATTCCTTAAATCTCGTGCCCAACACAATAAGACTATATTTTTTAGACGGAGGGAGTATAAAAAACGAGACTTGATTTGAACGCTTTTTTGAGTGAATTGAAGAAGCAATGTGATTTTCTACCGATCAAGTTTGATAAGCCGTCGAAAAATATTTTTTAACAATAATATTATCATATTTGACTTCATCGAATATACTAAATTGTAGTACTCCATGTACCGGTGCAAAGTTGTCGTTTATTTTTTGCACGTAAATTTTTTAATATTAGTATTATAATGAACTATAGTGAAAAAAAAAAAGACAAAAATGCCCCTATTAGTATTGTGTAATATAAAAGTAATGACACTTGTGTAATATAGTGTAAATTATAATGATATTTATTATGTTAGGTAGGTAGTATAATTACTAAATTAGAAAATAATAACTTTGTTTTGAGACAGACGAAAATGAAAAATAACAACTTTTCAATGGGAGGAGTGAGTATTAATTTTGCAATTCTCCATATTTAGATTCTCAAAAAATAGTAATTCAAGCCATATATAGAGACAATCTTCTTTTCAAATGTTTGAGAGTTAACTCGATCACGAGTTCACTTAGGGTGTGTTCATTTGTAGAATTTTGATAAAATTCTACTATTTATCCAAAATTTTCTCCTAAAAAATATTAAATTAAATATCTATTTTTTATTTTTTATATTATACTAAAAATAAATTTTACATTCAAAATACCGCATCAACACCTATTTATATCACATTATACAACTATTCAAATTCAAAATTTTTACTATTCAAATTCCAATTTAAAATTCAAACCAGACAAACACACCCTTGTACTATTCTTTGTGGAACTATAGATTAACTATCCGTTATTATGCTCATTTATTATTATTTTTTTTTTTAAAAAAAAAAAGGCTGCCGTCAGCCGTCGAACTCAATTCAACGGCGTCGTTTTCCACGTCGTCCGCCAGCTGAAATTTTTTTCGCTACAAACGTGTTCACATTGGAACAACGATTTCATTTCATAAAATGCGACTATAGTATAATTAAAAGTCAGCCTTATCCAATAACTCTTCTATCATTTGGCGTTGCAAGTAATAATAATAGGCGTTGTTTGTAGGAACCAAACACAAACAAAAATAAAAAAAATAAAAAAAAAAGTCCACTAAACACGCAAGTAAACATATTTGATTATTAAAAGAAGACGATGGTGTGTTTATTTTGTAAAATAATTTGAAAATATATTTTTTTATAAAAAATTATGTAAATAATATATAAAATAATAAGTACGTATGATATATTAATTATTTGTAAAAAATATATTTGTTTTTGACAAAAAAGAACAGACTCTCAAATGTGTTTATTTTAGTATTCTATTTTTAGTTTATTTATTAAAATTTTAATTTAAATAATATTTTACGAAATAAAATAATGTATTATATTATAATTGTAGGGTTTTTTTTTTTTTTTTTTTAAGGGTTAAAATCGAACAAACCCATAAATAGGACATTTTTGTGACTTCGAAGCTAAGACAGGCTTGACTTATTCTTACAAGCATCGGATTATTATGAATAATTACAAAGAGGACATAAATGTCACCAACATTACAAATACAATGATAACTATTTATTGGAGCTATATAATTTAATACACGCGTTTCCCAATTTATTGTACGGCACAAATTTAAGGCTTCCATTTATACGTGTTTTGTTTTTATTTCAAACATTTTTATTTTTTAACTCAATTCTATTTTCAATAATATATATATATATATTAATAAAATATTATATAAAAGTACAAATTAAATTATAATTTAAATAAAAAATTCAAACTAAAACACAACCAAGCAAATCCCATTTGGATCTAATTTTCACATTATATAGGTTCCGAATAGATAGAAATTTATCAAAGCTTTGAAATTTGAATGATTTTTTTTAAAAAAATATATATATTTGATATGATATTTTAATAAAATAATTATTTTATTTATATTTTAAAAAAATATTTAATCAGGAATATGTTTAAAAAGTGTCTACATAAATGTAACCATAATTTTTAATAAATTATTCTTTGTGGTTAAAATAACAAATTCGTCATTTTTTTACAAAATCTAATATTTTATTTTTCTTATTTATTATTATTATTTATTGAAAAATTATTGGCATTTGGATTATACGGAATGGATTTATTTATTTATTTATTTTTCAAAACTTGAATTGGATTTGAAAATATTATACATTTTAATATTATATTAAATTTTATAATTTATAATCTTCTTTTCTTAGTTAAAATTTTTTTGCACTCAATGGGAAAAAAACTTTTCCTTAATTAAAATTTCAAAAATATAAACAATTGTAAATAAAACTTAACCATAATTATTAGTTTGAATTAAGAAAATAATTATAATCATAGTAACAACCATAATTAGGGTTTTATATACAAAAAATCTTAATTAGTAATAATTCTATATTTTAAAATTTATAAATATAATAAATTTATTTGTCCAATAAAGTATAGATTTTATTTTTTTTTTTTATTTTTTTGTTCAATGGACACGTGAGTCCACATCTCTGATCCATGGCTCAATCCAAAAGGCGAATCGATTTCAAATTAAATTTTATTTTCTATTTAATATATTGTTCACTTACTAAAATTGATTTTAGGAAGGAAAAATATTTCCATTTTTTAAAAATTAAATAATTGATTCAATATATGTGGTTTCTCAAATTATCCCAATAATAAAATTTCAACATAAACTCTGAAGGCTGTTTGTTCATATTAATATTAATTTGTCGACATAATAATTTCACCATCATTAGACAATCAGGTAATAACTTGACCCGACCCGAATTAATTGAATATATTTGACAAATTGTTCTTAGCCGACATTGCAATCATATTAATGCCCCAGCTGCTACATTATTTAATTATTCCCTCCAACTATAGTAGATTTTTTTTATATTTATCTCATTAAAAGATCTTTGTAATTTTTAAATATATATATATTTTTGCATTTGTAAGAATAAAAACACTAACAAAATACAATTATTTTTTAATTTATAAAAAAATAAAAATGCATTCCATTGGAACGAAACTCATACTTAATTATAATTTTGTCACTAACATAATTACATTATTACCCATCGAAGCTCTTCAATTAACAATTATACATATTTATTTAGTTTTATTATAGAATTTTCAATATTAAATTTAACATAGTTTTTTATTGAAAAAACGACAATACGTAAATATATATATTTATATATAAATTGAAAATTTTATTTTAATAGCATTATTCAAGTAAGATTAAATAATAAATAAATAAATTAGTTTAACCCACTAAGGCACTCTCTTTGTTCCCACTATTCCCACAATGACCATTAAACCCCTCACTCACTCAGCCATAAATCACAATTCTCCTCCCTATAAATATACCCTAACTCCAACCTGCTCTGCACTCCCACCGCCATTAACGCGCCATGGAAGCATTCCTCTTTGCATTCCTTTCGATCCTCTTTTCTCTCCAATCCCACGCCGCCTACGTCGGAATCAACTACGGTCGCATCGCCGACGACCTTCCGCCGCCGCAGCAGGTGGTGGAGCTTCTAAAAGCGCAGGGGGTTACCAAAGTGAAGCTGTACGACACCGATTCTACAGTACTCTCCGCTCTCTCCGGCTCCGGTATCTCCGCCACCGTCGCGCTGCCAAACGAGGAGCTCGCCGCGGCGGCGGCTAACCAATCGTATACTGACGAGTGGATTCGATCGAATGTGGTTTCGTACTATCCGAAGACGCTTATCGACGCCATTGCTGTTGGTAATGAAGTGTTTGCTGATTCGAATAACACTACGCAGTTCCTCGTTCCTGCAATGAAGAACGTTTACGCCTCGCTTGTTCGATACGACGTCGCTTCGTCGATTAAAGTTTCGTCTCCTGTTGCTCTCAGTGCTCTCCAGAGTTCGTACCCTCCGTCCGCTGGTTCCTTCAAATCCGAACTCGTTGAGTCTGTGATTAAGCCGATGCTCGACGTCCTGAAGCAGACTGAATCCTATTTAATGGTGAATGCTTACCCGTTCTTCGCCTACACAGCCAATACGGACACGATCTCGTTGGATTACGCTCTGTTTCGAAACAATTCCGGTAATATCGACTCCTCCAACGGACTTGTCTACAAAAGCTTGTTCGATGCTCAAATCGACGCCGTTTACGCAGCAATGGAGAAACTAGGGTTCCACGACGTGAAATTGGTGGTTTCCGAGACCGGTTGGCCATCCAAAGGCGACGAGAACGAAATTGGAGCAAGTCAGGAGAATGCAGCAGCTTACAACGGCAATCTGGTTCGCCGAGTGCTCACCAGCGGCGGAACACCTCTCCGGCCGGCCGATCCTCTCAATACCTATTTATTCGCTCTCTTCAACGAGAACCAAAAGCCAGGTCCGACTTCCGAGAGGAACTACGGACTATTCTACCCTAACAAGCAGAAAGTCTACGATATTCCTCTCACGGCGCAGGATCTCGCTAACTCCCCCGGAATGATGAACGGAAGCAAGAGCCAGGTGTCTCCGGCGCCGGCGCCGCCTCAGACCGGAGCTTCGGAGACATGGTGCGTCGCGAATGGCGAAGCCAGAGCTGAGAAACTGCAGGAAGCGTTGGATTATGCTTGCGGCGAGGGAGGAGCTGACTGCCGTCCGATTCAACCGGGTGCCACGTGTTACAATCCTAACACACTACAGGCGCACGCTTCCTACGCCTTCAATAGCTTCTATCAGAGGCATAGGCGTGTGAGTGGCACGTGCGACTTTGCTGGTGCTGCCTATGTCGTCACTCAACCTCCCAGTGAGTTTGTTATAAATTACTTTTTTTTTTTGGTATCTTTTTATTTTATGAAAAGTTTGATAAATTCTTGTATTTCAATTTAGTAATGAATTGTTTGTTTGGAATTTTGCAGAATTTGGTAGCTGTGAGTTTCCAACTCGGAACTGAGTTTCATTAGCAGTTGGTGGTGGGTAAGAATTTTATTTTTATTAAATTTTTTATTATAGTCATTTTAATTTTTATATAGATTGATTTTTATTATTGTAATTAGCTTTATTGTTTGGTGGGAGATTGGTATTATTTTAGATGGTTATTGGTTTTATTTTGACATTGCCTTTTCATTTCCTAATATTTCTCCATCTATATACATATATATATATATATATGTAAATATTGCAGGGTGGTAATTGAAATAGTTTTAATTTTATTGAGTGGCAATTTAAATTTATTAAAACGTGATATTTCTACTACTGCTAAATATTATTATAATATTTAGCAATTTAGTATTAAAAATCATAAAAATAATATTTCATCCATAAAAAACTCATGCCCATGGACAGGCAGGAGTTTTGAAAAAAGTGGGTACAAATATAATTTTTTGATTTTATAGTAAAATTAAAATATAAAAAAAAAATATTTTTTATTAAAAGGTAAATGAAAATATTTTTGAATGATAATCAAAATAAATAAATAAATTTGTATTTGGATGACGAAGGAAATTGTAATATATATAAAATAATCTGCTAAAGAATTTTGCAATTTTCCAGAGCGTAAGCCCAGTTTAAGAAACAATTCTGGCCCAATAGACCAAAACGACGTCGTGTGAAGAAATATTAAAATTAAGCAATGGATTGGAGATTGGTGGGAGAAGGCGGAGTGGGTTGGCGCAATTGATGAAAGTAGACCAACGTTCGTGATACAATATTCTAATTTGCTGTAATATTAGTTTTTTTAGAAAATAAATTATTACTAATTTCAAATATATTTAACAAATACTAACTTTATAATATCCATTCCGTCTATTTAATATTTTTTTCACATAATTTAATAAATATTGAATTTTAATGGCAATTGATAATAGTTTTGATATATAAAACTATTTTATTTCTACAATGTATAAAATTAATGTGATCATATTGATGTAAATGAATATACATGTGAAAATATTTGTAGGGTGTGTTTGTTTGAAAGATTTTGGAGGATTTTCACTATTCATCCAATTTTTTTCCCCCAAAAACATCAAATCAAATACCTATTTTTCATTTTTTATATTATACTAAAAATCAATTTTACATTCAAAACATCACATCAAACCCTATTTATATCACATCATACAACTATTCAAATTCAAAATTTTTACTATTCAAATCTCAATCCAAAATCCAAACCCCCAAACAAACCCGTAATATATTATTGATTTATGTATACTAAAAAATATATATATATATTTTTTATAATATATATATTATAACATCAATTGTGTATTATAAAAATGATATTCATATCAAATATAACATAATTGAATTCGTAATTGATATTAAATAATTATTTAATTTTGTACATATTCAAATTGCAAGTTTGCTCAATTGGATCAAGAGGCAAATTTATGTCTTTGTTCTAAATTTTAAAAATATAAAAAAAATTACATGCGGTTGACACACTAACCAGGTTAGCTATCTCGCATTTGACGAGCATTTAAATTTAAAATTTTCAATTAGTTTATATTCAAAATTTTCTTTTATAAATACAAAAAGAATATTTTTATAAAGAAAAATTACTTAATAAAAAAATAGTATATCTTATATTTATTTAACATGTAAAACGAGGATACAATCTAGTGGTAGACTATACTGTTTTTTTTTTTTTGTTGGGGTTTGTTTGGTTTGATTTGAATATAAAATTTGTTTTTTTAATTTAAGTTGAAATAATTAAATAATAAAAATTGAAATAAAAAATTAATTAAAAAAAAAAAACAAATGTAGTTTAATAACCAAACAAAGGTCTTTATAACCAAAAGTGGAGGCCCATATACTTTTGGGTAACTTATGGTATGCTCCAATTTAAGAGGTCTATAATTTGAATGCAAGTGAAATGATGGATCAAATTGCAATATGTGGTTTGTGGGAACGCGTGAGAAGGTAGGGCGGCATAAATTATCCATTAAAATTAATTATAAATTAGTCCCAAAATTCGAAATATAAAATATAAAATTATTATTGAAAAATAAACGCAGGGCAGTTGGCCCCCAACCCTCTCTTTTTTTCCACACAGTAGAGAGAGAGAAGAGAGAGAGAGAGCCCCAAAAAATAAAGGAGAGGAGTTTCTGATTTTCATAGCAAATCTCATTCACATCTCCTCTCTGTAGCGTTGATTGTCCTTCTGTATATATGGATCGAGCTAGATTCGTGTTCTGTGACTTTTGATTTTTGAAATTTTTTCTAGGGTTTAGTGTGTTGCCTTTTTGTGGTGTTGTGCTTAATCGCTTGATTTGCGCGATGCGGAAGGGCAGAGCAGCGGCGGCGGTGGCGGCGGCGGAAGCGAACGGATCTGGAGGATCCAAGGAGATCAGGTTCAGAGGCGTCCGGAAGCGGCCGTGGGGACGGTACGCGGCGGAGATCAGAGATCCTTGGAAGAAGACTCGCGTCTGGCTCGGCACGTTTGATTCGGCGGAGGACGCCGCTCGGGCGTACGACGCCGCCGCGCGGTCGCTGCGCGGCGCTAAGGCGAAGACGAACTTCCCTCTCCCCGCCGGCGCCGCCGTTTTCCACGATTTCAGCGCTCAAAACCCTAACCGACCTCCGATCAACGGTGGTTCCAACGATCCGTTCACGGATTCGAGATACTTCCCCTCGGATCCGATGATTGCGCACCAGCGGCCGACTTCGAGCGGCATGAGCAGCACCGTGGAGTCCTTCAGCGGACCGCGGCAGCCGCGGCCGGCGCGTCCGGTCGAGCACCACGAAAGGAGACATCCTCGGTCTCCGCCGGTGGTTCCCGACGACTGCCACAGCGACTGCGATTCTTCTTCCTCCGTGGTTGATGATACCGAGTGCGACGTCGCTTCATCCTCCTGTAAAAAACCTCGTCCCTTCGATCTCAACATGCTGCCGGCGGCGGACTGTCCCGCCGCCGACCTGGACGAGCTTGCTTGTACGGCGCTCCGGCTTTGAGTTTCAGAGGCGTCTTCCTTCGCCGATGAATCTCCGATTGATGTGCTGGAAGAAATTTACCCTCAATTTGGTTCCTATTACTTAATTTTTCTCGCTTTCTTTTATTCTGCGGAAAAAAATGGAGTATTAAAAAAAGTTATAAAGAAGAGGGGAATGGCCGCCATAGACAGGTCTGAAGGAGCTCTGAAACCTAATAGTCAGTCTGTCTTTGTCTTCTACGAATGTGTGTTGTTTGATGAGAATTTACTCTCTGAAAGTTATATACTCTAATATTATCTCTATATCTATACATCTATATATATATATATATATTACATTATGGTGGATCTTTGATCATGTTTCTTGAATGTTCTTGATGGAAAATGTGCTTTATATGTTTTTGAGGTTTTTATGTTTGGATTTGAAAGTTTCGTGAATGCAAATTAGGTTTTCGGGTGTGAATTAGTCGTGGGATGTCGATATTTTTTAGGGTTGGAATGATACATTGTGATAAACATGATCTAAATCTGTCATTTTCCATGGTGTTTAGGGTTCTTGTAACATATTGGTGCACCTTTGTGATATTGCTCTGTATTGTTATGTAAATTCTTGATTGTCGACGATTTTTATTTATGTTTACGAGGGTTCTATGCCATCCGGATTTATGTTTTGTTAGTAACTATGCTCGTGTAGGGCTTTGCCGATATTGTTTGATGTTGTTTTTACTTCAATTGAAATGTTGTTTGCTTGTTTTGGATTGTTATGCTGCTGAATTATGGTGTTGTCTTTCGATTTTTCATTTCATCTTGTTGTGATCATAAATTGTGTATTTCTTCGGGGTAGTTTCTTTCTTTTTCTTTGTCGTTGTTCTTGTTAAGATTCGACTCGGAAGGATATTATAATTTGTGTGCTGGATTTGGTTTATGTTTTGCTTTTGCATTCAATTCTCACATTTGGATATCTGCAGCTTATGTATAAGATGATTTTGTACATGACTATAAATTATATATAAAACTATAAACAGATTATTTTTTATTTTTTAAAATAAAAGGTTCATAGATTAAATAATACAAGCATCTACACTGTGTTTATTTTTATAGCTTTCTGGCAACCAAAATTCAAATGTTGAATGAATTGTGGCTTTGTGTCCTTTTTTAGTTTTTTCAAATTTCAGTTGCTGTGTTGCAATTTAATTTCGCTTTATTTGTGTAAGTATATATAAAATAATTTGGTAAAGTGGTATGCAATAATGTATTTTACTAAAACGATGAATTTGGGGATGAAAAAGAGGATGTCCCTTTATTGTTTGTCTCTCTACTCTACTAGAAACAAAGGGTATGTTTGTTTAGATGGTTTTGAAAAAATTTGATTTGAGGTTATTATTAAAATAATGTACTCTACTTTTCATTTATCGTCTGTGTCTTATTTATTTTTTACTAATGCAGTTGTAATAAATTTTTATAAAAATAATTTTATCATCAAGTCGGTTAAAATTAACACATTCAAAAAGTTTATCTATTAAAAAAGTGAAATTTCAATTAGATTTTTTTAAAAAAATATATAACAAATATTATTGTATATATTGTAAATAAATATTGAATATAAGTTAATAATTAAATAAGGACTAATTGATTTTTATCAAAATTAATAATAAAAGAAAAAGAAAAATTAGTGTACTTTTTGTTTCTTTAAGCTATGAATGGTATGAGAATAAATTATTTACTTTAATTATTCAAAACTTAAAAAGAAGTTTAATAACGAATGCTTCTGGACTCCTCTAATAACTTCAATACCAGTATACCACTGCTCGTGGAAAGACCATAATACCCTCGACACGGTGGGGGTAATAAGGGTATTTTGCTTTTGGGGCAGATGTGAATCAACCAAATCGAGTTCAGACCGTCTTAAATCCCAGCTAAAACCCTTGCCTTCTTAGCTCCACCGTCGCCGGTTAATCCTCCTCCTCCTCCTCCGCCGCCGCCGCCGAAATGTCCCTGAGAAAATTAGCTGCCAGTCTCTTGAGAACCGCTTCTAGTGGGAGCCGCGCGTTCCGCTACGGCCGCCCCGAAAGCTTGCATTTCCGGGCACCATCAAGTCAGTTAGTATCTCCGCGCGGAATCGTTGATCAGGTATTGCCTTTTATTATCCAGAATCAGTTATAGCTTTGATTCTGTTTTCGGATTTTAGTCGATTAATTTCGTGCTCGGTGATTTGGTTTGTTAACGCGGAGAAGCTGTGGCTTCGAGGTGACATGGATAGTAGATAAGCGATTCATGATAATTGAAGGTCTATTCTAGTTGATTTTTTTGGATGTTTTGGCCATTTGATGCTTTCTGCAGTTTTTTTGTGTCCCCCAAGACTGAATTTTTCAGCGTTTTTATGAAGCTATTAATTTGTTGAATTGCGCCATAATTATTTCCTGCTTTGGTGTGTTGAGTTCTTCCTCCAAACAGTAAGCCTTCAATGAGTTACTGCTAATTATACAGACGGTGGTAGAAATGAACGCAACGTTTGTGCTGGAAACTTATTTTTCTGTTCCTAATTGTTGGGAAAGCAAACTCAAGTCGCACATCCGAAGAACAAATAATAAAATCATTGGTTATAAATTTGCATCTAATTACACATAGTATGAGATTTTTTGGAAAGTACATAAGCAAATTTAAGGGTTTGGCCCAAAGCCAAAATATCATATTAGCTTGGAGTTACACCGGTCCCAACATATTGTATCAGAGCCAAGTTCAAATGAGTTAGTTGGTGGACTAGGTTGGTTGTACGAAGTGTGATTGGAATCTTTGTTTTTGGTGCCTTATTTCGACAGTTTTCTTGACATTGTGGTGGTTGAATGTACGAGTTCTGTGGTCCTTAGTTTGAGAGGAGGATTTGTTGAAAACATAACAAATTCAAGTCTCATGTTGGAAAAATATAGAGGAAAAAAAAATTATTGGTTATAAGTTAGCATCTAATTCCATGTAGTATGAGGTCTTTTTGGAGAAGTTTAAAAGCAAATCCGTCTAGGATTAACCAAAAACGGACAATATTATAGCATTGTGGAGTTACACCAGCCACAAAATTAATGTTCCATGGCTTTTTGCTAACTCTTGCTATATTAAAAGTTATTTGGTAAATGAAATAGATTATGTGACAAATGGTTTTTGGAAATTTTAAATTATCTTCGGCACATCATATATGCAATTTAATCGCCCATGAGCTTCTGATCCTAACTGTAATCACAAGATGTAATCGATTTCGTCGGAAGCTAAGGTATTTAAAACCCAACTTCTATTTTGTTCTTCTCTTCAGGGCGGGGATGCCTTTTATTTGTGTGAAATTTATGGGCGACCGATGTTGCCATATTAATTTTCAGTATCTTGGTTTTGAGCATTCTGCCTTTGCTTTTTCGTTATGTTGAAAGTGTTTTTTTTATTTAAGTTAGATGTAGTAATGTGTTGTTTTGCGTTGATTTCAGGGGTTCCGTGGGCAGCTACTGTCTCAACATCGACCGGCCTTTAATTCATCATCCTGTAATTGGTTTCGATTCTCGTCATCTGCATCTCCGCAGTCCAATGATAAGGAGACTGTTAAATCTGGAAATGGACAAGAGAAGGGAAGTGACACTCATCAAACTGAAGCATCCGCATCTTCGGAGTCCAAAATGAAAGGGACTGCTGAATCTGGAAATGGATCGGAAAACCAGGGGAAGGGTGCAGGTGTAGCAGAGTCATCTTCTGAAGGAACTTCTGAATCAGGTTCCGTCACTAAATACATCCAACAGCTGACTGTACTAGACTGAATGCCGAACTTACTAACATCTATGATTCTTTCGCAGATTCGGAAAGTGACCTCACAAGGGATGATCTAGTGAAACTCGTGGAGGAAAAAGAGCAACTTCTTTTGTTGAAGCAGGAAGAGCTCACGCAAATGAAGGATAAGATCTTGAGGAGCTATGCAGAGATGGAGAATGTTATGGAGCGCACTCGCCGTGAATCTGAAAATGCAAAGAAATTTGCGATTCAGGTTGGCTTATATTACTCGATACTGTTTTATTTCCTCGATCAGCGATCATCATTCATTCTTGATGATTTAATGTAATACTATGCAGAACTTTGCAAAAGGCCTTTTGGATGTGGCTGATAATTTGGGCAGAGCTTCTTCTGCTGCTAAAGAGAGTTTTTCAAAAATTGATGCATCTAAAGATACGACTGGAGCCGTTCAACAGCTCAAAACACTTCTCGAAGGTGTCGAAATGACTGAAAAACAGTTGACAGAGGTACTAATCTTTCTATCTGCTTTTCGGGTAGGCTGCATGGTACAGTCTTAGTTCTTCTTGCGTTGTCCTTCATTTACAGCGAAAATATATTCGTACATTAATCTATCTAATATGTTGTAGTCAGACAAATGTGTTGCTAGATCCTTCATCATAATATGTTACTGGAAATGGATTTATTGTGATCTTGTGACTGGTGCATTAAATTTTGGCTGGACAACCAAAATTTCGGGATTTTGGAGTGAAACTAAATTTCACATACAATCTTTGTTTGTAGAATTTCTATCTTCAGTGGCAATCCATAAATTGGATTGAAATTTCTCGAAATTTTGTCTTTTTAAATTTACTTTTTATTTATGTTGATCCTCCCGGAAATTCGATTTGGTTTTAAATATTGTATTTGATAAAAAAAAATGCATGAATTTTATTGTAATATTATTAGTGAAGTTAAATTATTATTCAAATTTATAATTTTGTCTGAACTTCTACTCTAATTTATATATACCAGTTAGCAGTCATTCTTCTTTGAAAGAAGCCAAACAAAATTTGAAATTTTCTGTAATTTACATGTCCGAGATCGACTTTGAAACTGAAATTCGATACCATGCCTGTGACTATCGACATTGACAATTGCAACCTAATGCACACTTATTTCTTTGTTATTCTAGGTTTTCAAAAAATTCGGGTTGGAGAAATACAACCCTGTGGATGAAGAATTCGATCCCAACCGGCACAATGCCGTATTCCAAGTACCCGACGCATCAAAACCAGCTGGCCAAGTCGCAGTAGTTCTAAAGGTAACTTGAAGTTCATCGTTACTAGGCATATGCAATTCCGGCTTGCAGTCATTAGTCCAAAACTTTTCAAGAACCTTGACTTTTTAAACAGCTGCAAAATTACAAACTTACCCATTACTTTCCTTCTCAGGCCGGATACATTCTACACGGCCGGGTTGTAAGGCCAGCTGAAGTCGGTGTGACAGTGGCTGTCGACAATGAGGAAGCCGGGAAAGATCCTGAGGCCTAAACGAGGTAGGGATAGCTTGACTTTTACATCATATCTTTACTGTGTGACAATGTGTTCTACATTCGTAACTGGAAATATCCGTGTTTCGATTTCTTTGCAGTCGAATGTTCTTGTGTGGATTCATTTTTACAACTTTGATATATTTGGTGGTGAGAATTTTGGGCATGGAATATGTTAGGAATACTCAGGATTGAAGAGGATGGTTTTGTTGCACCATCTTATAAGTGAATAAAGAGGTGCACTTTTATTTGATGCCATCAATACATAGAAAAGATCGGTTGAATTGGGTACAAAGTATGTTTGAAATATTATTTGGCAATGTTAAATTGTGCTAGTAATTTTGAATATTGCATATTTTGCGAGAGTAAAATAGTGTATTAAATTTTTTTTTTTAAATCGAAAAATCATGGCAAGATAATCCAAAACCTATTTAAAATATACTATTTTTCATCTGTCTTTAGGGATTTTATTTACTTTTGAATATTAATTATTATATCAAAATATAATACAATCATATTGAAAAATATTTATACAAAAATTATAGAATATTGGTAAATGTGACCTTAGATTATTCATAAAAACCTTGCCAAAATAAAATTAGCAAAAATTGTATAAGAATTCATATTCATGCTTGTGTACTTTCGTTATCCAAATAGGAGTTCAAATATTTAAATATGATTTTTCAATAAAAATAGTTAATAATTACTCCCTCCCTCTATTCTAGTATCAATTTTTTTATTTTTTTTATTTTGGTCTGTTTTTTATTTATTTTTTTTTTTATAATTATACTATCTAGCTAATATTACAAATATCTTTACAATTTTCAATATATTACACAAATATTATTATTTTTAGTTATTTTAGTTATTTTTACTTTATTCCTGATGGAGTATTATTTTTAATAGTAAAAAGAGAAAACAACCATATATATTTATTTATATATATATATTTTATGACAGCAACAAAAAGGGTAAATATACATTTGGACACACAACACAAGGAGTATATATATGTATAGTAAATAATCTTCAACAAAATAACAACCTTGATAATTTTATTTCATTTTTCTACGTACGATTTTATATAAAAAATACACACCATTAGGAATATTAAAGATCACAATTGAAGTAAAGAAATCTGAGCTTCATAAAAGAAATAGAATTCGATCCAAATTTGACATAAACGTAAAATATCTTAGCAAACTTATATGGGATTATTTCCCCAAATTAGCCACTCCTTACTATCAACTTAACAGAAAAATCGAACACAGATAGCTTAGCTTAGCCCAAACCCGATGTAGATTCCTTCTTCGGCCCATCATCAGTCTGTACACGAGGAGGCCGAGCTATCCGGTCAATGAGACCATATTCGAGGGCTTCCTGAGAATTAAACCGTTTCATTCGACTTAGGTCGCTGTAAACCTGCATATTAACCATACACAAATTATTTTTGCCAACAAGGGAAACAAAATCCAGAATTCAATGCCAATTTTGATAAGTCTACTATATATATATATATATATATATGTACCTTCTCGACCGGCTGGCCTGTTTTCTGAGCCAACTCTTTGAAAAGATAGTCCCGTATCCTCATTAGCTCATCTGCCTCGTTGCAAATGTCATCAGCCTGCAGAGATTATTTTCAGGACTTTTAACATCGCGCAGAAAGGAAAAGAAATGTAGGGATTTGTAAACAAGATTAAGGCTTGTCTTTAGTACCTGTCCACGAGCAGCTCCTGCAGGAGACTGCAATGCAATTCGAGCCAGGGGCATTGCAAATCTATTACCCTAAAGGAGGAATCGACAGTGAGAGATTGGAACCAAGACATACAACTCTATGTTTCATCACAGAAATAGATATGAATGAAAATAAAGAGCATCCAATCGAATCCAAAACCTCAAGAGAAAAGACTCGAGTGTGTCCATCAGTGTTTTCGATCTTATTTCTGCACTATACGGTCCACAATTAAAATAATTTTTCCCCTAAAAACCATCAAAGGCAATATCTATTTTATATTCAAAAGATCATGTTTAAAACTAATTTTTCCATTGAAATCATCACATCTGAAACTGATCCCTGTTTCAAATTTTTTGAAAATATAATATACTCCAAAACATTTTGAGTTGCCACACAATTCCCAAAAAATATTACCTAAAAATACAATATACAATATATACAAACAACAATAATAGTCAACAAAAACATACAAAACATCGTTCACTTTGATACTTTCACAATTCTTGATACTTTACAACAAAAACTGGAAACACTAAACACACACACTCTTTGTTTTCGTTTGTATTTTGTATTTGCATAGTAGTTTGATTTAATATTTTGTGAAGGGAATAACAGACTTTTTGAGGAACTTGGGGATTGCATAATAACAAAACAGAAAAAAGTTTCTAAAAGAATAGAGCTAGAAATTGGGCATTTTAGGTATATTGGTGGTTTTAAAAATAGTAAAAGTTTGAAGGAACATTACATGTTAAAATATAATGTCTTTTCAGGAGGGGGAAGCCAATTGTATAATATCGAAACAAAAATGGAAGCACAAACTAGCAAACAGCATGGGTAAAAGCTCTAATATAGTAAAAGTGAAGAAATATATATACCTTTTCTCCAGCGGCAAGGAGAAAGCCGGCGAGATTATATGCGAAACCAACACAGTGTGTAATGACGGGACTTTTCAAGCTTTGCATAGTGTCGTAGATAGCCATGCTAGGTGTGAGCTGCAAATGTTTTGAAAGTTCAGAAAAAGGAAGACGAGAATGCATAAAATCAGAAACACAATTTAAGCGAGTTGCAGATAAAGAACTTACATCCCCCCCTGGACCATTGATGTACATATAAAGCTTCTTCGAATCATCAATACTGTCGAGGTATAACATGGACGCAAGTATCTGATTGCTGAACTCTTCATCTATGTGTTGCCCAATAAAAACAACGCGCTCTCGGTACTGCAGTTTTGAAAGGGGAGAATTTATGTTGGATAGATATCACGAAAAGAATAGAGGATATGTACAGAGGAAGGGGTTTCAGAATCCATGATCGGTATCAATACCGTATCTGTATCAGCAAAAAATGAAATTCCCAATTCATCATAACGTATACAGAATGACTTTATGATTAAATGAAAATCCGAACACTCATTTTCAAGGTTTTGATTAGTCAGATGAACTCATTAAATCATTCGATTTTATTGTAGCAATTACAAGATGACTTACGAGAGCATTCCACAAGTCAATCCAATGCCAAGTTCCCTCAGTAGGGTTTCTGTAGGGAACTCTCGGTGTACCAATAGGCATCATTGAAATACGGCCTCTCGTAGCTTTTCCAGATCTAGGATAAGATAAACCAATTGATTATTAGGGTTTCAAAAGTATAACGTGCAAATCAGCAAAATCATCAAATGCATCATCGAAAGAATGTTGAATTAAATCAAATATAGCTTATGATTTCCAATTTCGAAATGATTCGCATATCAGCAAAACTTTAAGATTTTAATTAACCCAAATTGAGTAAAACGTGCGAATCAGCAAAAACTTCCAAATGCATCATTGAAATAATGTTGCATTCAATCCAATATAGCTTAATGATTTCCGATTTTGAAATGATTCACACATCAGCAAAACTTGAAGATTTTAATTTACCAAATTGAGTAGTACTTGAGTATCAGCAAAACCACTCAAATCATCAAATGCATCACTGAAAAAATGTTGCGTTTGATCAAATAATGCTTAATGATGCTGAATTTTTCGAAATGATTCGCACAGCAGCATCAGTTGAAGATTTTGATTGTAAGACAACAGAAAATGAAACAAATAACTGCAAGAACACATTTCTGAAATACTACTCCCGAAATCCAATAATCAATGCTTCAAATGTGCACGACCAATAGCTTAGAACATTCTACCAAGAGAAACAATGTAATGTTCAACCGAATGAACTTTCCAATTTACAATATAACACATATGGTGAAATTTTCGTATTTAGAACTAATTGCACTTTAGCAGAAACCCTAACTGTAAACCAATGATAAAATGCATAAATCCTTCTTCCAAATAACGCCTTTTCATACGCAGAAACAATCCAACTATACAGAATTTTACCTGGATTCAATGCTCTTGTAAACTTTACTGTGAAATTCCACATTCAAATTAGGCTTTACGACGCCATAACAACCTGCGATATTTTCCGAAAAAGTAAAAATTGGCAAGTCTAAGACAATTGCTTGTAGAATTCGAACACAGACCTGGAGACTGAGCTCTTAATCCCACGTAAACTTTGCTGGCGCAGCTGTAAATGAGCAAGATAAAAAGAAACGAAAACACACACAAAATTTAGGGTTGATAAAATAAATAAAAAAGAAGAAATTCGATTCCATGGTCGTGTCCAGGGGCGAAGGATAACCTGAGGGAGGGTTGAGTAGCTTCAATGGTGGAGTAGAGGCAGGATGGAGGAGGAACCGCCATTGGAAGAGCGCGAGTGAGGAGACCTCAGGCAGGAGACAGACTCAAGTAATTGGATATTTGGTTTGTGGAAAACCAGGTCGAACTCAGATCCATTTGTTTGACCCGAAACAGTTTGGGTCGGTTGATACCCGTTTTTATTTTTTATTTTTTAAAAATTAAATTAATTTTTTTGGAATTATATATGATTAATACAAAATATATATAGGATGTGTTTTTTTTGCAAAATTTCTCTACATTTTACTATTTTAATTTGTTTTTAAAAAAATATATATTTTTTAATAAAATATTTTATCAATCATAAGTTTTATACCAAATTTAAATCAATTTTTTTTCAAATTTGTAAAAGAAACACTTCAAACTCATAATTTGTTTCTTTATCATTATTGTTTAATTATATTTGAATTAAATTTAAAATTTTGTTTAAATAAAATTTTATTAGATAATATAATCAATATGTTCACTTACCATAAAATAAAATAATTATTTATAAATATTATTAAAAAAATACAAATATACCTACATTAATATAATATAAAATTATACAGCAAAAATTAATTATTTAATATAAAATATTATTTTTGATATTATGCAGCTACATACGACACACAAAAAAATCTTTTATAAAATTAACAAATACTTGAATAATTTATTCGAAACGACGTCGTGTCGCCCTGCCATTTACCTTTTCCACCCTAAAACCTTTTCTTCGCTCCAACGTTCTTCTCTGTCTGCTTAGCTATGGCGACCGAGCCGGCGAAATTGCTTCTTCCTTTCCTCCAAAGAGCCGATGAGTTGCAGAAGCACGAGCCTCTCGTCGCCTACTACTGTAATCTTAATCTCCTTACCATCAAACCCTTGCTTACCGTTGATAATCAGTGATAGCCTCTGGTTATGGTGTACCTTCATGATTTTTTTATTTTTGTGTATTTTTTGATCGATTTGAAACATCTAACAGGTCGATTGTACGCCATGGAGCGAGGATTGAAGATTCCACAGCAAGATCGCACCAAAACCACCAACTCCCTGTTAGTTTCTCTCATGGGTCAGCTTGAAAAGGTTTTTGCCCTAATTTGATTCTGCCTAATTTAATTTTGTCCATTTCGTTGTGTGTTTTTTTTCATAATTGAATTCAATAAACCCTTGCTAATTAGTATCGATTATCACTCCATTATTAGTTTAAATCATTTTTCCAGCGTAGGAAATTAATTTTGCATTTTGGAATTTTGCACATATTGTGGAGATTTGTTGTGATACTATATATGATCATACATTGTGATGGCCTTTGGTGGCTTATTTTCGATTTGATTGGCTGGTTTGACAGGATAAGAAGTCATTGAAGTTGTCACCGGATGATTATCTATATGTAGAGGGATTTGCATCGAATGTTTTTGCGAAGGCGGACAAGCAAGATCGCGCGGGAAGAGCTGATTTGTATGTAATTTCTCTGCTCGGTCTCGTTGCTAGTTTCAGTTGCATTTCATCTGTGATTAGATGTGATTGAAAATGGTTTCATATTATTATCTCAATGCATGTCATTGTTGCCTTTTTGAAGGTTTAGATTCTTGTTTTGATGATCCCTACTCCCGATGAATAAATGTTATGAATTTCAATAACTCCGCTTAGACACAAGTTCCGGAGAACTGAGAGAATAGTAAGAAGTTAAAGTATTTGATCTCATATTTTAAGAGAAAATATTTGATGCAATGTTTTTGAAATAAATTATTCTTGATGAATAGTGTCAAAATTCTAAAAGTGTCTATTTATAAATAAAGGCGAACTATATTTCAAGTTATGCGGCATTTTTTGAAGATAGCTCAGATATCCCTTGATGACACTTAGCTTGACTGATGAATAGTATATATATATTTTTTCCGGAGCTTGAAAACATGGAGCTGATTGATATGTGTGTTCTTTCTCTGATTATTACAGGAACACTGCAAAAACTTATTATGCCGCAAGCCTTATCTTTGAAATCCTTAACCAGTTTGGTCCACTTCAACCCGAAGTAAGTTTATCTTTAATTCTGTGAAATATCCTGAAAACTAATTCCTCCCTTTCGCTTTTTTGGCATCAGATGATTCTTCGGTTTACATATTATATCTATTTTCACTTCTTTCGTAATCAACCTGATTTTTTATGTATATAGATCGTTTTTCAATATCCATAATTCAAATTTTGTGACTACAGCTTGAGCAGAAGCAGAAATATGCAGCATGGAAAGCTGCCGACATCAGGAAAGCTTTGAAAGAAGGGAAGAAACCTGTTCCAGGTCCACCCGGTGGAGATGACGACGCATCGATCACATCAAGTGGCGAATATGTACGTCATCTCTACTTGACATTTCATTGCTTCATCCCCATTTAGATAGAAGTTTTGGAATTTTAGAAAATTTTAGTAACATCGTGAAAAGTTTAAACTATGTCCGTTTAAACCGAGTTTGATTTTGAGTTTGGTTATATCGGTAGTTTTGATGTGATGTTTTGATAAGGACCCTTCAGTGTCCGAAGATTTTTCCCAGTTCTTTTCCAAGGGGCGCGAAATCTAAATCGTTATATATTTTACTTATTCATGCAGGATCTGAATCCAACCATCGAACCGGACTCTAGTCGAGCAAATTCCTCCCCATCATTTCCCACAGATTCAGATTCAAATCTACCATCCGAGCCATTCCGTGATCACCTGCAACGCCCGACTTTCCAGCCGCCCCCTCCAAATTATCCCTATGGCAACCCCCCACCCGTCGAATATCATCAATCTCCTCATCCCGATCGATCATACCCTTCGGAATCTCACCAGCCCTACCCATCTCAAAATATGCTGCCACACGCATACCCTTCCCACACTCCACCGGCATACTTGTATCCGAATTTCCAGTCTTACCCGAGCTTCAACGAGAGCAGCCTTCCTTCGCATTACCCGACTCATTACCAGGGCTCAGATATTCCTGATTCCGTTTCGCCACAACAATCAAGTACTCGGCACAACTCGGCAGGCAGGAATTCGAGCGTGTCGGATCCATCACCGGTGTACAATGGTGGCGGTGACTATGAGCCTCCGCCGGAGCAAATCGGAGAGGCACAAAAGGCGGCGAGGTTCGCGGTGGGAGCTCTGGCTTTCGAGGATGTTTCGGTGGCGATCGAACACCTCAAGAAAGCTCTTGAATTGTTGACGAAGCCCTCATCCGCTCGCTGAATTCATAACCAAGAATTTTGTTTTTTTTTTTAAATTTTTGGAATTAGCAGTTTGATTAAACATTGGTAGATTATGTTTTTTTGCATTGGGTAAATACAAACTTAACTTGTGTTTCGTTAAGTAGAGTTTTGAGGATAAGGCTGTTTTCTTAAAGAGAACACAAGGATTTGTTTCTTTTGGAGTTGTAGTAGTTTGATACTTATTCTATCGCCTAAAGTTGTGCTCAATTTTTTTTATTATTATATTTTCTTTTATCTGTCACTTAACAATATTTTTTATTTTTTTATTTAAAAAAAAATCATTACTTTCGTATATAATTTTCTAACTATAAAGAACAAACAGCACTGTTTACTGGTAAAATTTTAGGTCTGAATTTACTATTTCAATTTTTTTTTTTTCCTAGAAAAAATCAAATCAAATACTTAATTCTTATTTATTTTATCACACTAAAATCTAATTTTATATTCAAAAAATCACATTCATACGTATTTATATCACATCAAACAATTATTTCAATTTAAAATTTTACTATTCAAAATCAAAACTCAAAACCAAAACCCTAAACCCTAAACCCAAAAATTTTAAGTACAATTTTTAGAGTCAGAAATATACTACTCCATTTTGTTAAAAAAAAAAGTAACAGAATGTACAGAATTCAATAACAGAAATACGTGTTAAAACTAAACAATATTTTCCCATGATTCATCTCTAGGTATGTATGTATCCATTTATCATAGATGATAAATGAAACCCAATTTTCTTACATCCAAATAACACATGAGTGTGCATAACATTTCCTAAATACATACAGCTACACAATAGAGGGCTCATTCTACTAACACATACATATAGCTTGATCCAATCAACCTTTGTATGGATTGTTACAATCCACGATTCCGTTAACAATTGAGTTTAGGGTCGGATCTCGCCGAAGGCTCTGCTAAGAGACACCGACTAAACGGGACAGTGTCGCTCAGCAGACATGAGCGACATCAGTGCCCACGACAATCTGATTGTCGGTGAGGAGGATTCCGGCATCTTTGAGGGTATAGCCGTGGAAGACGGGAATCGGGTATCCTTGGTCCAGTTGCAAGTTTAGGTAAGGAAATACCACTGTCCTCATCACCGTCGACACTAGAGTCTGCAAATATTGCAATGCGGCAATGCCCATCATTTCAAACACGGCACACTTTGAACATATTTGCCGACGAAAAAGATGAAGAAAATGTTGAAAATCATAAGGTTAATAAAAACTCGGTATCTAGGTCGTAGTTTTGGATTCGGATTCGGATCTACTTGTACCTAAAAAGGTTGGGAGTCAAACTTTTAGGGTCTAGGGTAAATCCCACACAATACCCTTCCAAAGGAAAATAATACTCCCTCCGTCCATTAACTATAAATCCATTTTGTCGTTTAGGACATACATAAACAATAGAAAGTTTCTTATTTGGCAAGTAGGGTTTTCATATTATTAATAAAATATCATATCATTTTACATAAAAATATCAAAATATCCCTTTCAACGCATATTCCATATCGGGTATGGACCGTCACAACTTAATGGCATTTTAGTCATTTACACACTATCTACTAAATATAAAAAGGAAAAATATTTTTAATCCCGTGTATGACCCTTCTTATTTCGATCATTCAACTACTGAAGTCTGTATAAAAATAGTGATATATCTAATCCACAGACCATGAAAATTTCATTTGATGATGAAATATTATCATATGTGCCAACATGGCCCGGTCGAAGCTGATATAAATTAGCCAAGGTTCAATATTTCAGTACCAAATGACCTTTTCAATGCCTGCATATTAGATCTATGCCTATTTACATGCAATATTCATTGAAGGACCACAATGATAGAATGTGTCACGCAAGGAACTAAAAAAATATTTATCCCAATATAAAATACTATCCCTATAAATCAATATATTCATTTATACTTAATGGACGGAGGGAGTATAAAGCATAGGCTAATTGGTCCCGAATGCTGCAAGATTTATTCTAGACTCAATCTATTGCCATCCTAATGATAACCAAAATACACATAGTTGGGAATATTCGTACCTGGATTAAATGCATGTGCAAACTGCCAATTTTGCTCCACTTAAGAGACATAGTGAAGCTGTTTAATTTTGCGACTCCAACCACAGCATTCCTCGAAATTTCAGCAGACGTAGAGGAACTGATCACCTGCAGCAGGTCGATTCTCGCTAGCTTAATCCAGATTTTATAATAGATTTTTGTGGTTTAAATGTTGAAAACATTATCTAAATCAAGTTTACCGTGGAAATGCACACCACAGGTATGATTTCGTCTGCTTCCAAAACATTAATCACCACATCTAATGGAACAACTACCCTGACCTGTTGCTCTTCAACTTCTATGGTCGGTAGAGAAGATACAGAAAGATTCAGATTCATATCGTGATTTGGATACTTCTTGTACAACTGCGGAATAATAAATTTCCACCCAGCTGTGTTCAAGAGTGATTGGTCAGGCACTTTATCGACAGTCCAAACCATCTTGTTTGCCTAATAACCAAAAAGCAAACGGTAATTTGAGTATATAATGAAATCAGCAAACCCAAAGAAAATGCAAAACAATTCAACACAAGCTGAAGCATAGAGGCAAATTTTAGTGTCGTCTCTCTTCTCAGTTAAATAAATCTCACCTCAAAATACACGGCTGATGCTGATTTGATCACATCTTCATGCACTGATATCTTGACCATTTTTTCAGCTTCGTCAGTTGAAACTAAAGCTGATAGTAACCTGTGGTGGTAGGTGGGAAGTGCAACTTTGTGCGTCTCAGAGAATAGGCCATCAATTTTAAGGCGAAGCGATGATTTATTCAATACAAGATCATCAACAAATGTCACATTCATTGCAGCAATATTTGTTACCGGTAGTTCTTTGGGAAGAGATTGCAATAATGAGTCTAGATTCACGATTGCTTCTTTGATCTTTTCAGGGATTGCATCTTCAACAGCAGAACTGATTTTACCTTCAAAGGCATCTATAAATCTGCACGAGAAAAGAAATGAAAATAGAAATAAATTGATTGCATTTAATGAGTATGTCATGCACTATTCTCACTTTTTTCCTAGAACCATCAAATCACACTCAGTTTTCATATAATGTATTACACACAAAACTAATTCTTCATTCAAAACATCATATCAAATACCAATTTATACAGCGCTATGTTAATTATATCTTCTACTATTTTCAAATCCCAAACCCAAATACAAACCTTTATAAAAACAGAGTAAAGGTCCGAGAGAAAGGATAAAAGCAGAGGTTTCAGTTTAGAGCACATAAAAGAAGTCGAAAAAGATTTTTTTCTATCCGGAAATCTATTTCGTAATTTGCAACTCAAGTTAATTCAAACAAGATTTAGAAATTCTGATAATTGTTTGCTATCTGAATTAATAGATAAAATAGCATATCACTATATCCGTCTGAGCTCCAATTTACTGCTAAATGAACAGCAAGTTCCTCAAGCAGAAAAAAGGTACTTAAAGAAACATACCCCTGATAAAGCCAAGATGCTCCTCCATTCAACCTTATTGAGATGTCGCCAACATAGCATCCACATTCCAAGGGAGATAGCCTTAATGATCCCCCTACAGTCTCGAGACTAAGTGTTAGACCGACTTCCAGTCCTTCAACCTTACGAGAAGAGCATAATTTATCAATTTATTTTCAGAGGGGAAACATTTTTCTAATATCATTTTTGTAAAATGAAATTACAGGCTTCAGTGTTAGAGTGCAGGAGCATCTGCAGCTGGCCCATTCCGCAAAAGAGGTAAGAACTAAGGGTTGCGAGAGCTCGTCGTGTGATGTTTCAGTTTACAGAAATATACAGCTAATAGTGCAGTTCAATAAACCACATTCACCTAAATATTCATAGAAGTGAAATATTTCCATGTGTGGCTATGGATGGCTCCAAAATGATGATATCTCACTCCGCCTCATTTCAATTTTAGTCCCACTAGATATTAGATCATGATTTAAATTTAGATTCACAATTATATCTAAATACAATGCAAACCCAATTTGTATGGATTTAAGTTAAGCTTTTTTTTCGCCGGCCAAAATCACAAACTGTGTAATAATTGGTACATGTAACTATACTGAATTCACAAGTCTAGACAGAAAAATAGTTCATGGAAGTATATCTATGTAAATTGAACTCAAAATGAAATTTAATATAAATTTATGCTACAAAAAGTTTAAATTATCACCTAATTATACTGAATTTGAAGCAAGACCAGTAAGTGTGAACAAAATATACCATTTTCCCATATTATGAGATTCCATTAATCCAATCCCCATGATCAGTCAATTTCTAACACCAAGTAAACTATATGAGTTTGTTTTTTAAATGTCCGATCTCACACTATATGTTTAATATTTTCGCCCCAAAACCATCAAATCAAATACCGTATTTTTTATTTAATAAATTACAAAAAATATATATATTTCATTCAAATCATCACATCATATCCAATTTCAACTAAAATTTTCAACATTCCCAAACCAAAAACTCAGATCCAAACCTTAAGAGAATATACACATTTTGGTATCGTGCTGTTAGTCAAATTATTTGTAGTCGATCTTTCATTTACTCTACTCCCCCGTCCCACTTGAAGAGTCTTATTTACCATTTAGGGTTATCTAATCTAAATCGCCCATTTAAATTTATAGTTTATACATCCCTATACAATTACTAATTTACCTTACTTTATCTCTATTTAACAAAATATCATCCCATTTGCTTTTTATCTCTATTTACCAAAATATTAATCCAGCACTACTTCACTCTTTACCTCACTAAAATCAAAAGTAATTATTGACTTTTCCCTTTTATACAAACCCATTTATCAGGATAATAATATTTTTATTTAATCTACTATAAATTTCTTTTTCGACTATTTAGGCTGAACAGATAGAATATTACGCACAAAAAAATTTACCTTTTCATTCAAAAGATGAAATCAAATGACTATTTATATAGCATCAATCTCCATTTCACTTCAAATTTTTACCTATTTCCATTTACCAAGCTCAAATCCAAAGTTCTCAAACAGAATCATCCTCCAAGAAATGCTCAACAAACATATAGATTTAGCTACAGCATAAACTCCATATGTAGAAATCAATTCACCAAATTCCATTGATTTTTCATTACCTGAACAGTAGCGTTTCCATTATCCGAGAGTGAAATTGGAAGCAACCAAGTACTGTACGAATATTCCCAATTCATACTCAAATTCGCAGTGGCACCAGCGACGTCGATGACGATTCCAGAATCTCCAGTCTGCAAAGTAGACGAAGTCACGTCTATCCTTTCGATAACAATATTGGAAATCGCAATCTGGACGTTGCCTATGATCGGAATTTTCACCGCCTTCTCAATCCTGGGCAGCTCGAGTGGGACTAACGAAGATTCCGCTTCTTGTATCAGCAAATCCTTGAGAAATTCAAGCCCTCTGTTTGAAATTTCCGCTGTGATGTACCCATTCTCTCGAGATTCGACTTGTATATAGGAAAAGGTGAGCAAAAGGAGCAGCAAATAAGAGGAAATTATGCGCTCCATTGAGCGATTACAGATTGTAAAGCTAGATCAAAGTTAGGGTTTTTTAATTTGAATCGAAATTGGGGAAATCTTCGATCATTTTTGGGTGGACGACGAACCGAGCAGCAAAGAATGATTGCGATGAGTTGCTGGATTTGATCGAACGAAACCAACCGTTCATAATTAATCACGGTTGGGAATTTTGATGTTTTGTATTTATTTTTTTTAAGATTTTTTTTTTTTTTTTTTTTCTTCTTCTTCATTTTATTTTATTTTTTTATAAATAGAATAATTATTTAATACTACAATATTTTTATTTTTAAAATAACAGTACCAACATCTAAAACAAACACACTTTTTAGTAATGCTTAATTTTTTGACACAATTAATATTTATTATTTTTTATACTTAAAATTAATATTACTTATATATATTATCAAAATAGACTTAAAATTTTATAAAATTAATAATGCAAATTTTGAGTTAAATAGAATGAAGATATAGAAAAATAGTAAATAAAAATAAGAACCATATTTCTTTAACTTAAATATATATATATATATAAACTTACTTTTAATCAATTAAAGTGATGTTAGTTATTAAATTCCGAGGATTTACCCAAAAAATCACTAGATGATCTATAGAATTGTATTTAATTTTGATCTTTTCAAAAAGAATTAAATTCAACCCAATAATTAAAATCAAATGTGTTCTGTTCTTCTGTAATTTTAAACTAAAATCAATATTATTTATCATATTTTCAATAAAAATACAGTAATTTTATTTATAAAATATTATATTAAAATACTATTTTAAAAAAACACTTAAATCCACGCTATATTTCAAATTAATTTCATAGAGAACAATTTTATTTTATTTTTCAAAATTACACAGAGACAACCCACCCAATGCAGTAATTATTCATCAACATATAATTCCCAAAACTACACCAAATTTATTGTCTTTTTTTCTTCCTCAAACATAAAAAATATATAGTAATATATTTACAAAGAGCAGAAAATAACAATGGAAATAGAGACTAAACTACACACAAAAATTTGGCATCAAATATTCATCAACTCCCCAATAGAATCATCAATTCATCTATTAAAGAAAGAATCAAACAATGGATAAATCTCCCTCAAGAAGAGATTGCACACACCTGATGTCTCATTCCGCGACATCGATCACTCAGATTCATTTAGAATGGGGACGATCAAAGGGTTCATCTGTGCGAGGTACACGATTGCCCACCTGCGCAATGGCAAACCACCAAACGAATTAAGGAAGAATTTTTACATCAACAACGGCGACGAGTTTAGAAAATAAGGAAGAATTTTTACATCATCCAACAGCACACAGTTGCCGTGATAGCCAGAGTCGTGTGCAGCCTGAATTGCAAAGAGAATTACAGAGAGACGGATGAAATTAGGTTTTATTGATCGGTGAAAGTAAATCTTCAGAGGAAAGATCAG
Organism: Andrographis paniculata; assembly: GCF_009805555.1. Taxonomy (NCBI): domain Eukaryota; kingdom Viridiplantae; phylum Streptophyta; class Magnoliopsida; order Lamiales; family Acanthaceae; genus Andrographis; species Andrographis paniculata. The sequence continues at coordinate 1,365,487 of NW_026137585.1, read as the reverse complement.
AAAAAGAAGAAGGTGAAACAAGAACACAACGAGGATATCCCACAAATATTAGCCATAACATGTCGCTTCTTTGCTAGTTTATGAATTGATACCAACCAATTTCACAAAGCAACAAAAACACATTGTGTAAACTCAGGTAGGGTGTTTTTGCATTTCCGAGCTTTTTTTTGCATTATCTATTTCCCCTAAAAAATATCGCATCCAGTGTCTGTTTTCCATGCAAGACATCATGTTCATAAGCGAATCCAAAATCTACGGCTCTATTTACATACTTTTGAAAATTTTGAAACTATTCATTAACCGAAATTTTTTCAAGAAACATACCATCAAACTTTTTACTTTTTCCGAGAAAGTTCCAAAACTCTGCAACTCCAAAACGTCTTATCTAAACGAGGCTTACAATTTCATTCGAATCCAAAATCAATATCCATCGAAAACATCACATCAGATGCCAAGATTCCATTCAAGAAATTTTAAAACCCAAAATCAGAGGAAAACACACCCTAAACTATCATCAGATCGAAATAATGATTTCTATGAACAAATAAAACGACGATTCAGTAAATAGGGTAAGGAAAAGTAATTGTGCTGAATTCAATCGCAAGAAATATGAACAATCAACAATAGGAGTTAAAGCAAAAAGCATACAGATTCGTAGATGGCCCTTTGTCGCAAATGATTCTCACACAAAGGGATGCAATAATCCCAACCACTATAAACAGTACGGTCATTACCAGGAACCCCATCTCCGACCTAACGCGTTCCCCAACACCAACACGTATTATTCCTTACCTGCAGCGACGAATTCAAGCAGGCAATTGTTACATTTCGCACAATCCCCAAAATAAATTAATATATAAAATTCAATCATGTCGGATTCCAGGACGCAACACGAAGATGAAGATGGGGAAATGGAATTTGGTTAATTTGGCCAAGGGGATTAAACTTATAGCGCAATTGAATGCGATTGTCATGAAGAACCCTAACTAACGCCAATTCGCATTGGAAACAAAATCTATTTTTCTCGAAATACGAAAATTACCCCCAAAAAACACCGAGGAGAAGAGAGGAAATGCTTCTGGCACGATCGGGCGATGATCTGATTGAAGATTCAACTGTCTCTTTCCCAAGAATCTCTGCCATGATCAGTTCGCCAAAATGGCTTTGGAATCCATTTTTGAAAATTACTTTGGGCCTGATGGACTCATGTGGGCTCTGTTTAATTATCTAATTAGATTTAATTTGTTTATTATTGAACCTTAGTCCACAATAAAATAAATAAATAAATAAATTGGTAGAAGTAGTTCCATAAAAAACAATCCCGTCCCGCTAAGCCTGTTACGTTTTGAATATTAGTACCCACTCCGTCCCAGATACCATGTCCGGGTTACCGTCTATCCGTCTCACATACCATATCATTTTCTTTTTTTTTTTAAATAATTACACACTTTAATCTTATTTTAAAATTGTTGATGTAATTTTTCAACAAAAATAAAGTAAAATTCAAAGATATAGAAAATATCCTTAAACTTGATTAATTAGTGCCTGAGATTAGGAATCTCTAAACACTGTATGGTACAGAAAATAAACTGGAAAATAAAAGACTGAAATTTAAAGTGGTGATCCCCAAATCTGACTTTGCTTTGTTGAAGTTGATTGAAGATGCCTTGCCAAATAATGATCCAAATCCTTAAATATTCTTTGAAGAAACTGTACTGAAAACCGTCGCCCGAACGGTTACCACGTCTTCTTCCCAACCGTCTTCCAACCCTTCTCCTGCTGACACGTGTCCTCAGCAGACCAAAATTATCTCTATATTTCACTCTTTGAGCCGACCACAGACCTTCCGCCCTTTTGGCCCGACTTCGTCCTTCGCCCAACCTGCTTCTTCGCCCGACCTCACTTGGGCCGACCTCCGCATCAGCCGCCCTCCGTCTTTGACCGAAGACCTCCGCATCTGTCCGTACCTCTTCCTTGCCCGACCTTCCTCTTGACAGACCTCCGCGTCTGCCCGACCTCGCCTTCTATCCGATCTACGGTTTACCCGACCTGCGGACTTCCCATCCTGATGGCTTTCCGTCTTGAGGACCTACCGACCTGAAGACCTTCCGCCCTTTAGACTTTCCGTCCTGAGGACTTCCCGACCTGAGGGCCTTCCGACCTGCGGACTTCCCGTCCTGATGACTTTCCGTCTTGAGGACCTCCCGACCTGAAAACCTTCCGACCTGAGGTCTTTCCGTCCTGAGGACTTTCCGTCTTGAGGACCTCCCGACCTGAAGACCTTCCGACCTGAGGTCTTTCCGTCCTGAGGACTTTCCGTCTTGAGGACCTACCGACCTGAAGACCTTCCGACCTAAAGTCTTTCCGTCCTGAAGACTTTCCGTCTTGAGGACCTACCGACCTGAAGACCTTCCGACCTGAAGTCTTTCCGTCCTGTAGTTTCCTTGATTTCCACACGGTGTCCTTCAGCCAGTTCAATCAACTCTATTGCCAGGCCCATTCTTCTTTTTACCTTGGGCTTTTAACCTAATTCTAAATTTCGTACGTAACAACTTGCCCGCCGCCAAGGGACTTTCAAACGCCATTTAACAATCAATGTTTGGAAGTTCATAAATCACCACCCTCTTGAAAAATTCCCTTAGCAACTGCACCAGTTACCGCAACACTCCTGATTAACTTCCTTCTCCGCAATACGAGCTTTTGTGAATCACAATCCCAAAACACTCTAACCATGGCGAATCAATATATTCCTGCCCTTCCCTTCGACGGAACCCTCCCAGAGGGCCCGTTTTCAGCCTCGAAAGTACTAACTCCGACGATCCGCCCATACTGCACGACTCCTGAAGACTCAAACCGGATCAGGGAAGTTTTGGAATCCCGAAATTCCTTGGCTATCAACAACCCTAACTACCAAGCAGTTCGCATTCGAGACAGCATCAAAACCCATCTCACAGACCCAAAAGATCCTTACCGCTCTTGGTATCGACGGGTAGCAGAACACTTCCAGGCCCAATGGCGATCTCAAAAAATCGACCAAGCAATACTATTGTCCACCATGCCGATCAATCTGCACGAGAAGGTGCTCCTAGCCATATCTGCCTTCTGGAATGCGGAAAATGGGACTTTTCTTCTACCATCGGGCCCCTTTGGTCCAACTCTTATGGATGTGGCAATGATCGCACATCTCCCAGTCGTGGGTGAAGACCCTGTGATGGGAGCCCTAGATGGGCAGGAGCCATCAGAAGACCATCCAGGGTGGTCTTTACAAGGTGTGAAGGAATGGGGCTGGACAAAGTTCGCAACCGATCAGCAAGGGGCTCCAGGGACCCCCGTGACCGACCGGGAGCATACTGCCTTTATCCTTTTTTGGCTTTGTAGGTACGTCATTGTTTCCCCTTCCAAATGTGTTCTTCCTTCTCATCTCGACCTGGCCATTCATATCGCGTCAGGTCGGTTCTTTTCCCTTGGCACCCTGTTTTTAGCTAATCTGTTTGAAGGCCTCACCAGGGTTAGCCTTCGTTTAACAGATAATGATAATAGAAAATTAGACACTGCCGCATCGGGTCCTTTTTGGTGTTTAGAACTTTGGTTCCGTCTTTACTTCCCCAACGCGTTCAACTTAGGATCTCCGCCCACTATGCCAATATCCGAAAAACATTTGGGATTAGCCCTCAACCGACTCTGCTCAGGACGCAATAAACTCCAATCTTCCGATCCAATAATAACCACAATTTTAACAGATACCCGCAGTAACTCTCGATTTTCTATGTATAAAAAGTATGCGGGTTATGCTCCCGACCATTTTTGGCCCTTTCCGGCACCAAATCCTCTTCCGACTCCTGAGCCTTGTCCTCATCCCACCTATCCTTTTGCCTGGGACGTTGCCCTCAAACCCAGGTCTCTTTTTAGCAGCAAAAAACTTGATAAAAAAGGGCAGAAAACTTTTTACACCTTTAATTATGAACCTCAATTCATGGCGCGCCAGTTCGGCTGTTGCCAAGGTATCCCTGGACCCGTCGTTTGTCCGCATATAATTTTTCAAAGTCCTGACCGACGAGTCCTACCTAATTCAATCCCTTCTTATATCTCCCAGCTCACCACGTATATAATTTCCAATTCTTATATTCCTTTCCGCTCCAACCCTGAGACTGTAGATACATTCAATGAATGGTGGTCGGTTGTATGGCCCCTGATTTCCCCTAATGAGGATCGGTTGCTGAATATACTCCTTCCCCCCCAAGGATTAGTTCTAGGGGCGGCTAGACATACTAGCACTCAGCAACAAACAGCCGTCCTGGGAATCGGATCTAGTGTTCCAATGCGAAAAAGGAAAGCTTCCCAGCTGCAAACACCCCCGACCTCTGGGGCCGACCATCAAGCTCCAGCGAACCGTGGAACTACTAGGACGTCAGCAAGGACCCGACCCCGAATAGGTAATTTTTCTTAAAACCGTGAACCAATTCTCACTTTATCTTAACTTTGATTTCACTTATTTCATTCACCAGAACCGACCTTGGTGACACCAACCACACAAACGACGCTAGCCCCAGCCGACCATTCAATCGTACCTATGGTCCAGACCAATTTGCCAATGAGCAGTCGGGCGGAGGACCCGACGAGGAGGCAAACTCTTCCTCCCGTACCGAGGAGTGGTCGGGCCAGGCACCCGACCAGGAAGCAATCTTTACCAGCAGTGCCTATAGAACCAGTAAGTTCTCTCATCAGCAATACTTAGGATTCTAATGATCAACCTTGATATATTTAACAACAACATTCCCATGATTTTTCACAGACACCTTCACCCGTCGCATCAGCAGCAGGGGTCTCTTCAGACAGTGAGGGGACTACTTCCCAGATGGGTCGACCGCCATACATGGCATCAGACTCCTCCATTTCGAAGGAAGAACCAACTGCCCCTGCCGAAGCGGACCCCCACAACAACATTCCTGCTGCTGCTGATCCCGAAATAGTCCAATCGGATGCAGCCGCGCTGGAAACCGAAAGTGCCCCAGCTGCGGCTATCTCAGTTGCTCCAGAGATCCCGACTACAGTGGCTCTAGATGCAGCCGCCCAACCTGCAGCCGCCCAGCCAGCAGCGGCGTTACCTCCAGCAATCGAGTGGCAAGCAGAAGAACCACCTGTGGCAGCCCAACCTCCAGAAATAGAAGAAGTTTCTTCGTCCGATTCGGAGACTTCTGTGAATTTGGTAAGATTAAACCAATCCATGCCATAATGTTTCTTTCGGAAAACACTAACTGTTTTATATACTACTTTCCATAGGGACCCAGGTCGGCACCTCAGCGACCATTCGCAGCAGCCGACGAGTCGGCTGCTGTTATACCAGCTGTCCGCCCTACTCGACCGACCTCATTGCTTCCCCCCTCACTGACAGCAGTTCGCCCAGAGGTGACACATATCTTATCTGAATAAATTTGCACCTCCCTTGGAATACTTATTGACACTGTAAGACTTGCAGGGGCCTTCGGACTTAGCCATCCTATCGACTGTTCCGGTTCCAGCGGAGGCCCAAACTATATTCACTGAGGCCATTAACCATCCCCTGTCAGAATTAAGATCCGACTTATTGGACAAACTCATTGAGACGGTTGGTGGCCTTCTTTTTTACACTCCGACGGAATCGCCAGCCGTCCCCATTCTGCATCGGCTGATGGAAAGACTTACAGAGCTCAAGACTGAAGTGTTAGTTATTGGACTCCTGTCAGCCGAAACCCCCCAGCCTGTCTTCGATCAAACAACGCTGGAGAATTCTTTGGCTAAAACCCGAGAATCCCTTCAGCAGACTACTGGAAGGCTGGGTGGTCTCCTTAGCACGAAGGCTCAAGTTGATGAATCCATTCAGAAAAAGGAGGCAGAATTGCGGGAGCTAAGGAAAGAACAGTCTACCCTGGATAAGCAAATTACCAATGAGCAGCGTCTGCTTGAGAAGTATACAAAGAATGAGGCTGAATTGGATCAAGAGCTGAAAACCCAAGCTCGATCCCAATTCATCAGAAGATATCAAACGGCTGCTAATACCAGAAGGCTATCCAGGGATGAAGTCAAATGGACACATATAAAAACTGCCCTAGGGGCACTTTTGTAACACTTCCCCCTCTGTAACAACATTTGACTTAGTAATATATTTTTCCTTCTTCTCTCAAAACAAGGATCACCTTTCAATTTCCAACTTTGTAGGAACCGAAACAAACTCCTTCCTTTAAAGAACACTGTTTCTCACATTTTAAGAAACACATTCTAAGGCATATTTTGAAAACCAAAACACTTGAAGTGTTAACAAACATGGCGAATGACCGACCTCATGTTCCATCAAGCAACTGGGAAGGTGTTCTTCAACCCTTCTTTGTAGGTAATCACCCTATTGGAGGCCATGCAGAAGACTTGTTACATATACTCAAGCAACTAGACTTCAAATTCCGATTCTCCCAACGAGGCAGAAGAACCATTCATCGCGTCGTCCGCCTAATGGAAAAAATCATTGAGGGGTATGAACCTCTTCGTGACATCCTTGGCCGCATTCCTGACCTCCATCACCACATGGAAATGATTGAAAATCACGCAGCAACCATACTTCCAGATCTTGGTTGGGATAATATATTTTCCAATCAACGAAAAGTCTTTTCAAGATTGCGTACCATTGTTGACCGTGAATATCAAGCCATAACAGACATGCAAGCACGTACCAATCAAGATTTAGACGAAATGCAAAGCCAATGGGAAAGGTACCGACCAGATTTGGAAGATCTTATTGAAGAAGAACCAGAATTAATATCCACTCACTGGAATGAAAATTCTGATTCAGAGGCAGAAAATTTCTCACAAATACATGATGACTAACAGAAATGAACCTTTAAATAGGTTCGAACCCCATAAATGGGTTCTGAATAATATTTTGTTTCATGCAGTTTTGTTATCTGAAAAGGCAGGATAATACCTCTTCAGATATTTAGCATTAATACAATCATGTACTCTTCTACCTTCATGATTTACAATAATGAAAGCGCCATTCCCAATATCTTTTTGAATAATGTATGGTCCTTCCCAATTCGGTGACCACTTTCCCAATTGGTCAGTTTTCTTATATGTAGGGAGGATGGTCTTCCAGACCAGGTCTCCTTTTTGGAATGTCCTGTGAAGAACTTTCTTTCCGTAACTCTTTGCTCTGATTTCACTCTGTTTCACACTTCGACTTATTGCATGAAGTCGGCTAACATCCAAATCCTCCAACTGTTGCAACATAAGTTGTTGGTATTCTTTTGTAAGATCACCATCAGTAAACTCTGTTCGGCCAGATGATACTCGGATTTCGGCTGGTAAAACAGCATCTTGGCCAAACGTGAGTTGGTAAGGTGAGAACCCTGTGGCCGTATTTCTGGTATTCCTATGTGCCCATAAAGCCTGAGACAATAACAAATGCCACTTTCTTGGGTTCCCTTCAACCATCTTCTTTATAATCCCAATAATAATCTTATTTGCTGCTTCCGCTTGTCCATTGGCTTGGGGATAATAAGGTGACGAATGATGTAATCGAACACCGAATTCTGCCAAGAAACTAGAGAACTTTTCCCCTGTGAAAACCAGGCCTTGGTCGGTTGTTATAGACTGAGGAATGCCATATCTGTAAATAATTTGATTCAAAACGAAGTCTATCACTTCTTTCTGATCCACATTTTTTAAAGCAACTGCTTCTACCCATTTGGTAAAGTAGTCAGTCGCGACCAATATGAAACAATGATGTTTCGATGAAGCAGGATGTATTTTACCAATAATATCCATAGCCCATGATTTAAAAGGCCATGGTTTTGCCAAGAATTGCAATTCGGTAACTGGCAAATGGTTTAAATTTCCATGTCTCTGACATTCCTGACAGCCTTTGGCAAATTGTATACAATCTTCAAAAATCTTTGGCCAGAAAAAACCCAAACGATGAATGGCCCATCTCATATTCAGGCCTGCCCGATGAGCTCCACATATCCCACCATGTACTTCTGTCATTACCTCTAGAGCTTCTTTAGACCCCAAACATTTCAAAAGTAAACCTTCAAATGATCTCTTATAAAAAATTCCATTTATCAATTGAAAACGTAAAGCCTTCAATCGTGTCGCAATCGAAACACTCGCACCTGGATTCTGTAAATACATGATAAGCTCTGTTCTCCAATCGGGCACTGTTTCGCTGGTATCTTCGTGTCCGACTGTAACTACACCATCGGGCTCCTGTCCGACAGTAACTACGCAGTCGGGCTCCTGCCCGACAGTAACTTCGCAGTCGGGCTCCTGTCCGATAGTCTCCTGCCCGACAACTTCGCAGTCGGGCTCCTGTCCGACAATAACTTCGCAGTCGGGATCCTGTCCGACAATAACTTCGCAGTCGGGATCCTGTCCGACAGTCTCCTGCCTGACCACTTCGCAGTCGGGCTCCTGTCCGACAATCTCCTGCCCGACCGTAACTTCGCAGTCGGGCTCCTGTCCGACAGTCTCCTGCCCGACCATTCGATCACATATTGGGTCTGTCTTTCCTTCTATGCCCGACTTGACCTCCGACCACATATCCTCCAGAATTTCTTTACAGGCCGTCTGAGCCAACTCATCAGCACGTTGGTTTTCTTTCCTCGGAATGAACTCAATTATTACTTCTGAGATTTTTGTCAGTAACCGACCCACAATGTCCCTGTATCTGCGAAGATGAGGGTAATTGCAAACATATTGATTGTTTACCTAGTTGATTACTAATTGAGAATCCCCCCTTATGATTACAGACTGGACCTTCCTGGCTATTAAAGCCTCCAAACCCAAAATTAAAGCTTCATATTCTGCCGAATTATGGGTCATGGCTTCCAATCGTAGTTGTAAGTTGATCTTTTGACCATCAGGTCCTTGCAAAAAGACCCCTGCCCCTGATTTGTTTCCAGAGGTAGAACCATCAAAGAACATCAACCATGTTCTGGTACTTATATAAGGCACACATCCGACCTGTAGATTATTCAGATATGATGAACAACTAAGTGGTCGGACACTATCACAAAGAGAATACCCGACTTGTGAGAATTCTGCTAAGAAGTCGGCTACTGCTTGTCCCTTGATTGCCCTCAAAGGGGAATGTTGAAGATCAAAAGGAGCCAATTTGATGGCCCACTTCATGAGTCTGCCCTTCATAGTAGGCCTCTGTAAAATCAATTTGATGAGATCCACCTTTGATATGACCTCAATTCTTCTGGGCAGCAAATAATGCTCGAGTTTAGTGCAAGCGAAGACCAATGAATAACACATTTTTTCTGGCATAGTGTAATTCAATTCGGGTCCTGTAAGGGTTTTACTAAGATAGTAGATTGCCCTTTCCTTCCCGTCATCACCATCCTGTGCCAACAAACAGCTAACCACTTCATATGTATTTGCCAAATAAAGTTTGAGCGGCCGACCTTGTTTAGGAGGCATCAAGACTGGAGGGTGAACCAATGCCTGCTTGATAGCATCTAAAGCCGTCTGTTGATCGGGACCCCATTCAAAAGCATGTCTTCCAGCTTTCAACAATTTAGTAATGGGTCTGACCTTGCCAGCAGCATTAGAAATGAAACGCCTCAAATAGTTCACCTTACCCAAAAGACTTTGGATTTCTTTAACCGTCTTGGGTGGCCGACTGTCAAGAATGGCTTTAGCCTTATTGGCATCAATCTCAATTCCTCTCTCATGAACTAAAAATCCTAAAAAGCTCCCGGCTGATATTCCAAAAGCACACTTGGTTGGATTCATCTTCAACTTGTACTTCTTCATTCTTTCGAATGCCTCTTCAAGATTTTTCAAATGTTCGTTAAAACTGGAGGATTTAACAATAACATCATCAATATAAACTTCCATAGATTTGCCAATTAAATCATGAAAGATTGAATTCATGGCTCTTTGGTAAGTTGCCCCTGCATTCTTTAACCCGAATGGCATGACTGTCCATTCATAAATACCTAAAGCCCCTGGGCACCTGAATGCTGTCTTAGGAATGTCTTCTTCTGCCAGAAATATTTGGTTATAACCTGCATAACCATCCATCAGACTAAGGACTTTATGCCCTGCTGCTGCATCTATCAACATGTCGGCCATAGGCATCACATATTCGTCCTTAGGGGTAGCTAGATTCAAATCCCTGAAATCAATGCATATCCTTATCTTACCATTTTTCTTGACCACTGGCACAATGTTAGCCAGCCACTCCGCATAACGGCAAGGCTGAATGAAACCCACTTTGAGAAGTTTTTGGATTTCTTCCTTGATTTGAGGCATCAGATCCGGGCTCATTCGCCTTGGAGGTTGTTTGTAAGGTTTACAACCTTCCTTGATAGGCAATCGATGCTCTATTAGACTTCTTGTCAAACCAAGCATCTCTGAATAATCCCATGCTAAACAATCAATGTTGTTTCTAATAACTTCGAGCATCATTGTTTGTTGCTCTTTAGACAAATAACCACTATGGTTATTTGAGCCTCTGTTACATCATTGTTTGTTGCTGGTTGTTCATTTGTTGAACATAAGACCACCAATCAGTTGGTGGTTGTGGGATTTCCCCGGCATTTGGCACAATAGGTGGTGGAACGGATTCTCCCACCGGTGCCGAAGATGATTGAGGTTGTGAACCTGCCATATGGACCCTTCCGATGATACGGCCGGATCTTAGACGTATGAAATTATCGCCGGAATTGGAATGAGCAATTTTGTCTTGCTCCCACTGTGGTCGCCAATTTGTTAATGTAATTTTTCAACAAAAATAAAGTAAAATTCAAAGATATAGAAAATATCCTTAAACTTGATTAATTAGTGCCTGAGATTAGGAATCTCTAAACACTGTATGGTACAGAAAATAAACTGGAAAATAAAAGACTGAAATTTAAAGTGGTGATCCCCAAATCTGACTTTGCTTTGTTGAAGTTGATTGAAGATGCCTTGCCAAATAATGATCCAAATCCTTAAATATTCTTTGAAGAAACTGTACTGAAAACCGTCGCCCGAACGGTTACCACGTCTCCTTCCCAACCGTCTTCCAACCCTTCTCCTGCTGACACGTGTCCTCAGCAGACCAAAATTATCCCTATATTTCACTCTTTGAGCCGACCACAGACCTTCCGCCCTTTTGGCCCGACTTCGTCCTTCGCCCGACCTGCTTCTTCGCCCGACCTCACTTGGGCCGACCTCCGCATCAGCCGCCCTCCGTCTTTGACCGAAGACCTCCGCATCTGTCCGTACCTCTTCCTTGCCCGACCTTCCTCTTGACAGACCTCCGCGTCTGCCCGACCTCGCCTTCTATCCGATCTACGGTTTACCCGACCTGCGGACTTCCCATCCTGATGGCTTTCCGTCTTGAGGACCTACCGACCTGAAGACCTTCCGCCCTTTAGTCTTTCCGTCCTGAGGACTTCCCGACCTGAGGGCCTTCCGACCTGCGGACTTCCCGTCCTGATGACTTTCCGTCTTGAGGACCTCCCGACCTGAAAACCTTCCGACCTGAGGTCTTTCCGTCCTGAGGACTTTCCGTCTTGAGGACCTCCCGACCTGAAGACCTTCCGACCTGAGGTCTTTCCGTCCTGAGGACTTTCCGTCTTGAGGACCTACCGACCTGAAGACCTTCCGACCTAAAGTCTTTCCGTCCTGAAGACTTTCCGTCTTGAGGACCTACCGACCTGAAGACCTTCCGACCTGAAGTCTTTCCGTCCTGTAGTTTCCTTGATTTCCACACGGTGTCCTTCAGCCAGTTCAATCAACTCTATTGCCAGACCCATTCTTCTTTTTACCTTGGGCTTTTAACCTAATTCTAAATTTCGTACGTAACAAAAAATTTTAATTTTATTTTTTAAATTTTAATTAAACTAATTAGTTATCTTAATCTTAATTTATAATTATTTATATTATAGGATAATTATTTTTACTAATACATCTTAATTATCTACTAATTACACCCCTCCTAAAATACCATGTCTACAGTGTAGCATACACGATATCTGAGATGAAGAGAGTATTATTTTGTATTGTAGTACAAAAATACAAAAATAATTTGTATAATATACGGTAAATTTGTAGGATATTTATTATAATAGATTATTAAATTAAAAAATAATAACCTTGTTCTTAATATACCGAGATGACAATCTTTGTGACGGATGGAATATAAGTATCCTAAAAGAATTTTTATGTATTTCTAACATGTTATCCGGCCGGTCTTTCGTATACTATGACGTTGTCATATCCCCAACTTTAACATGTGATGACTATTTTTACCAAAAATATTTTCATTTATAAGATTAATTGAAAACAAAATTTAGTTATCTAGAATAATAAAGGTCTAACATGAGACTAAAAAATAGTTTTTTCATTATTAAAATATAATTAAGCATGTAAATTCATTATCTCATATGCATAATCTATACTGTTGATGTTATAATTTACATTATTCTTATTATTGTTATTATATGGTACTTCCTCCGTTTCACGTACCGTATCTGCTACACTGTAGATCCGGTATTTTAGGAGGAGTTTAGAAGGGGTATAATTAGTAGATAATTAAAAATGTATTAGTGAAAATAATTATCTTTTAATATAAATAATTATAAATTAAGATTAAGATAACTAATTAGTTTAATTAAAATTTTAAAAAAATAAAATTAAAAAGTTTAAAATGAGATTAAAATGTATAATCATTTTTTTTTAAAAAAAAAAGAAAGTGACATTGTATGTGAGACGGACAGAAACGGCAACGTGGACATGGTACGTGAGACGGAGAGAGTATAATATATATTGTAGTAAATACACATTTTTAATGAGCAAATATGTTGGTAGGTTGTCCCGTAAGGGACAATCCGGTGGTGTGGGGGTTGGACATGTGACCGCCGAATTGAATTAATTTTTTTATATGATAAAAAAAATTAGGTAAAAAATACTCCCTCCATCCCAATGACACGGATTTATGTGAAATATATATTAAGTATAATTAATTATTTTTTATTTTAGAAATATTACAGAGTAAAATATATTATTTTAAATTAAATATTTAATTATTTAATTTTTGTAATGAATATTTCATTTTTATTTTGACTTTTTCATATTTGTAAAACATATTTTATATTCATTATTATTATTTTTTTAAAATTGCAATTCAAAAATTGTACAAAGCCATTATATAACCCTAAATGAATGTCGTCATCAAATATTGGAAAATGACATTTTTTTGGGTACCATATGGTTTAATCATTTTTAATAAAAATATATCTATTTTTATTTTATACGAAACGTCACGTCCAACTATTATTTTACTTCAAATTTACAACAATTTTATGTCAGAATAGCAAGTAAAAGCTGATTCATAACTGAGAAAAGAAAATTACAACTTCAATAAGCAAAAGTCAATTCTCTACAATCCTAACAAGCAAGAACCATTGCGATTTGCATCTGTCACAAATTCTAAAAATTACAAAAACAAAATAATAATAAAAATAATAATAATATTAAATAAATAATAAACACCCATGTATATTACTACAAGAATGACCAATCAAGAAGACTCAGAATTCCCTATAATTCAAAGTATAACTAGAAACTAAAGAAATAACAGTAATGTTTTAACTTTTTTTTTTATATATATATAAAAAAATAATAAATTAAAAAAACAAAAAGATAGAAATTGATAACTCCCCTTCCAGAATGATGAACAAGAGCATCAGCAGCACAAGATTTTGCTAGTTTGATGGCCAATCTTTCTGGATGTCAAAAGTGTAGTTGATTTCCAGGTAGCATTTGTTGTCATCATCCACAAACTGTAAATAAATAGTGTGTCCACTTAATATTTTATTCTTACATGATTCGCCAAAGATATTTAAAAAAAACAAAAAAAAAACATAAAACATCATTCCCAATAGTACTTTCACGATTCCATACAAGTCCAACAAAATCATTCAAAATTATAAACTCTAAATAATGATACTCATAATTCAAACATGCTTTCGAGTAGAAATCATTTGAATATATACTGTAAATTATGTCTATAATGCATATGTTTTATAGCAGCATGAAATACTTTATTCAGATGTTCTTTGGTGAGGTTTCACATATTTCTATAATTCATAAAAGAAAATTTCCTCCAAAATCATCTAACAAAACATCTATTTTTTATTTTTTTATATTATACTAAAAATTAAATTTATATGCAAAACATAGTATGGATACTTATTTATATCACATTATACTGAATTCAAATTTTTACTATTCAAATCAAACTCTAAATCCAAACCTTGGAACAAACACATTAACATATAATTCGATTGAAGAGGTGCAGAATTGTTCTCTTATATATTACATTATTCTCAATACAAAAGAAATTTATCGCATTTCCCAACATAAATACAGTATTTTTCTCTCTTAGAAAATAGCTTAAAATTATTTTACACAAACAACATCACAATTTTCAATAACTAACAATAAAGATTCCACTTTTCCTAAAGGACACAACCACAGTTTACTACATAATGATATGTTTAGCAACCAATCGTGGAGCTTCAAAGCAATGTATCAATCTCAATTTGGTTATATTTTTCAATATTAATCCAAGTTCTGAAGTTAGACATGAGATGGAATGAACAATTAGATCAATTTAGCAACAATGTATCTGACAAAGATGATTAAAATGATTACACAGATTGTGAGATTATATACCTTCGATTTTGCACTGTATGATCCTCTGGCAAAGAGCCCAGACGGCGTAGTGTCTTCAGGCATTTCGTGTGTGTACGGCTCTGCCTGAGGACTGAAAGTTCCCAGCATTTCTTTGGTGCTATCAACTGCTCTAACAAACAAACAATAATGTGTATGATCAATCATTGGCCTAATTAAAGCATTCGTAATGTATACTATAAGAATGGTTAAATTTAGTAAGCATGTATACAAATTGATAGAATATTCGATGTCTCTTTCATTGCTAGTTCTATTTCATTTTCCAAATAAATATTGAACATGGACCCTGCCAAGTGAATCAAATTACGGGTTCAAAACCAAAACTCTTTTGATTATTCGGATGCACCAACTGCTTATGAAATTTCAAAACTTGTTTTTTGAAATTGGACTCCAATTGAAATACAGATTCAAAACCAAACTCTTTTGGTTAAACGAACACACCAACTGCTTATAACAAACAAACAACAATGCTTACGATCAATCATCGACCTAATAAAGCATTTAAAGCGTATATATAAGGAGGATTAAATGTAGCAAGCATGTTCTATGTCTCTTTCATTCCCAATCCTATTTCATATTTGAAATAAATATCGAAACTGGACTCTTTCAACTGAATCAAATCAAGTATAATCCAATCGAAAAACTCTTTTGTTATTCGACATATATCATGTCATATAGCAGTTATCGAATTAATTCACTACGAGCAAACATACCTTTCAGGCCAGATTTCCAGACAGTGTTGGTGTACTTGAGGCCACAGACGATGTCGTTGCTGACCTTGAAGGAAAATTTCAGCCGGTATTTGCTGCCTTCCTTCAGCGTAAACCATGGCCCCTTCGGGTCCTGACCCTCAGTGATCGGAAGCACAATGTCAGGTCTACCAGCAGACAGTATGGAAAGGCTAAAGATTTTCACATCTGGTTCTAAATTCTCTGAATTCACAAAAATTCCCAATTATGAAGACAAATCAGTGCCCTAATTTAATCAGGTAAACACATTGAGATACCGTAAACAGAGGAAAATCAAATCAAATTATCTCAGGTTTACCTTGAACAGCATCAGCATCCACGCCTCCTAGGAGCTGTTCCTTCCACCTCCTCAAGCTCTCATCATCCTGGCGGCTCATCAAAACGTGAATTAATCGCGATATAGCTGTTGGTAAACCTCCGTTGGTTGCAGTAATTTGATTAAACAAACCTTGTCTTTCTCAAGGTGTTCCTTGATGCTCATCTTCGGCCCCAATTGAAGATTCGCGAATTCCTCCTCGTCCTCCGTTCCGCACAGAGAAGCATGGCTCGTCTGCCGGCTGACCGTGCCTTCAGAATCGGAAACTATATCAGGATCGGCATTGCTCTTTTTGCTAGTCTCGTTGTCGGAATGACCCATCCCCGCAACACGAAAACCCTAGGCAGCTTTACGCGCCCCCAAATTGTATATCTGCACGCAAAACACCAAAACCAAATCAAATGGAAACCAAACGCTGCATGAAATTTCAAATTCGAGATTAAATCGATCGAGCGCGCGCGTGCGCGCACCTAGCCGCAACAATTGAGACCCCAATCGGTGAGAACGATGGATAAACTTTGAGGCTTGCGAATGAATTCCGCGAAGGAAGAATGTGAGAGCAAAAAACAAGTGGGAGTAATGAAATTGAAGGGTAAGGGGATTGAATTTGTGGTGATCCATGAATCTGGGGTTGAATCTGCGAGGACGATGCTGGGCAAGGCAACAAACGCGGCAATTTGCAGGTGCTCTACGAGTTTTTGCCATTCAATATGTACCGATCAAATTTCACCATCCAAAAACTGTCAGTTACCCTTTTTAAACTTAAATCTAAACAGGATTATTTTTAAATAATATTATTTCTTTTTTATTATAATTAAAGTAATTCTTAGAATATATATATAATCCCTCCGTCTCATAAATATAGTCTTAATTTGGTTAGATTTAATGAATAAAAAATATAGATAAAAGATTTTTTTTTTGCTTTGTGAGTGTATTAGTGTAAAAAATAGTGATAATTGTGTAATAAAAATGAAAAAAAAAACAGAGGTAATTTTACGATTATATGATTATTTATGAAATAAGACTATTGTTTTGATATGGAAAAAAAATAATAGATAAGACTATTGTATTGAGATAAAGAAAATATATTTTATTCGTACTTCAAAGAGCAAAAGTATCAATACAATTTTATATATATGATTTAAAAATACAAAAAGATAACGAGAAATTTGAAAAAAAGACTGAGTCGAAAAAAACCTCTTTTGAGTGAAGGAAGATTTCTTGATCGATGCTATATTCTAAAAATAAAATAATTTATATCTTCTCAAAACAGCATCAATAATAAAAATCTGAATTAATAGAAAGAGAATAGAATAAATTACATAGAGGAAGCTTACTAAGGGTGTGTTTGTCTGCGGGTTTGAATTTTGAGTTGGGATTTGAAAAGTAAAAATTTTGAATTTGAATAGTTGTACGATGTGATATAAATAGGTGTTGATGTGATGTTTTGAATGTAAAATTGATTTTTAGTATAATATAAAAAATGCAAAATAGGTGTTTGATTTAATATTTTTTGGGGGAAAAAATTGGATGAATAGTAAAATTTTGCACAAATCTTACAAACGAACACACCCTAAATAGACTTTCTATCTAACAATTTTTGTAGAGAATCTCCTTAGATATGATGCATCTAATAAAATATCAATACAATGGTTTATGGTTCAAACCCAACCTTTCAGCTGTCCAGTGAACATTTTCGGATAGCAGCTGCTGGTTCCCAAGTCATAACAAAAAAAATATATATATATATATAATAAATATTTATAATATATTTATTTATTAAAAAATTAATAAAAAAACACAAAAAAATAATAATAACAAAAACATGAGGGGTTTGTTTGGTTTTAATTTAAAATTATAATAACATTATTAGATTTATGCAATTTTTTACTATTTTATCTAATAAAATATTATTTAAATAAAAATTTGTTTAATTAATATTTTTAAATATAACAATTTTTATAAATATTATAAAAAAATATAATATGCATACTAATCCAATATACTAATATATGTTTTATTAGTTTACAATAATTCAATATAAAATATTATTTTTTATATTAGTAATTTTTTTTACTTAATATAAAAAATACAAAATCAACAAACTCTAAAAGTTAAATTAACACTTAAATAACTGCCAAACAAACTAATAAATACTCCATCATAATTAACATTATTTTCATTTTTGTCTATCCTTAACAATCGACACTTTTCTATTTTTGGTAAAAATTATTAAATCAAAATATATTCAACAAGTTATAAATCAACTTAATTAACTATATAACATACAACATTATAAATGACGCAGGACCACTCAAAAATCTTTTACTTCTACCGTATCTTTTCAAAAAAATAAATATTTTTATCTATATTTAAAACTACACATCTTTTATAATATTGATTTATGTTAATTATAAATAAACAAAATATTTTTTTATTTACTTGTATTACTGAAAATTTTATTCTCTACAAAATGATATCCATATTGCATATATTTTTTAATTGTTATACAATTTTTAAATATTTAAATATATATTTTATTTTTTTAATCATATATATTAAATTTACTCTAAAAATATAAATATTATTAATTATAAAAAAAATAATATAATACTCCATCCGTTCAATTTCTATTGTCCTAAAGAATATTTGCACGGTTTCTTAGGTGATTGTCTTTTTGTTATAAATTGACAAATTTGCCCATAATTGTATGGTAGAGATTAAAAGTAATAAACGAATAAATGGTAAAAATGTAAAATTTGTGTTTAAAAAAGAAAATAGGAGAATAGTTATTGGACGTCCCAAATAGAAAAGTAGGACATTAATTTGTGGACCGAGGGAGTAATATCGTAACTAATTATTATTAACTAATTAAACATTTTCACCTTAAATAGCTTGTCCCAAGGGTTCAATTCCGGTGGAACAGAGGAGAAGTATTAAACAAATATATATATTTTAAATATTATCTTATTTATTTATTACTAAAAATATAATATTTAAAAATTATTTTTAAGTTTAAATATTATCATGTTGACATAAATTTAAATAATAAATTTGAATTTGTTTCTTTTGATGAATTTTGATTTGGATTTAACATTAACATAATGTATAAAGAAATGTTTTTTTTAGAGAAAAATATAAAAAACAATCGAAATATGTTGGATTAAAAATTTAATTTTGGGTTAAATGTAACTATTTGGGTTATTAAGCCTAGATTAAGTGATCTATAAATTTATTGGGTTTAAATGCAGAAACTCAATAAATTATTAATTGGGTGATGAGGTCAATTAATAATAAGGGATATAAATAGGGTTGCGATTCTAGGTCTAGACGCAACAACCATTACGTTCCATATATCAACCATTGTGTCATAGGCTTGAAGAACACAAAAAGTTAGATTTATTTCGCTTTATTTTTTTATCTCAATTATTATTACAACACGGTAAATCCTGGGTTTAGGTGTAAATTTATGACAAGTTCTAACAAAATAAATACACTCGATGGGAGTAATGTATATATGTTCTTTAACTATACAAAAATATATTTAAAAATCAAAATAAACAATCCCAATAAAAGACACAAGTAAACTCGCTCGGTTATTTTATTCGAAGATTGAATTCAAAGTCTTCTCTACGAACCTCACAATTAATAATAATAATAATAATGGTGCTGCTACTTTACTACTACTACTAACTAAGAATAATAATAAATAAATAATGCTAGTACATGACTTTCTATGTTTTTTAAAATTTTAAAAAAATAAAAAATTAATATTTAATTTGATATTTTTTTAAAAAAATTATATATTTGATACGATATTTTTTTTAAATTTAGTAGTGTAAAAATAAAATTAATGATAAGATAATACGACGTCGTTGGAGTGGTCCACCTAAAAGTAGAAGTTCGGTGTAGAGCACAGCCATCTTTTGTCTGTGTCGACTGTTTCTCCATTTTCCAGTTCTTCGTTCGACGGACCCATCCGGACTTCTCATGAATCTCCCCGAATGCTTAATTGCAGCAGATTCATCGTTTGAATCATCTCAATTATATGTGTTTTCGGTGGAATTCTATGCCTATATTTGATTTTTTTGCAACATTTTTGAATTTTGGATGCGGAATCAACAGTTGCTTTTGTAAAGCAGAGTCACCGGTGAATCGCCGGCCGGGGGAGGGTTAGAGAGGCGGCGGCGATGAAAGGCGGAGCACTGAGAATTCTGCTCTCTCTTTTCACGCTGAACTCGATTTCACTCTACATCTACTTATCGTCTCACCCGGACCACCATCACCGCCGCCGCCCGGCCGAACAGGACCGCCACGACGTGGACTACCCGCCGCCGCGTGGAACTGCATCACTCAAACCCTGGCCGATACTGCCGTCCTACCTGCCGTGGACGCAGAACGCCGACGTGCCCTACGGTTCCTGCGAAGCGTATTTCGGGAACGGATTCACCAAACGCGTGGATCCTCTGAAGCCGATCGACGAAACTCAACGGGAAACCGGATGGTTCAGATGTTTCTACAGCGAAACGCTGAGGAGTTCGATATGCGAAGGAGGGGGAATTCGGATGATTCCAGACCGAATTTCGATGGCTCGAGGAGGGGAGAAGCTGGAGAGTGTAATTGGCAGAGGGGAAGACGAGGAGCTCCCCAGTTTTGACGATGGAGCTTTCGAAATTCAGGTTTCTGACAGATCGAGAAATGGGGAAAAATTGGTAGATTTAGGGTTTCTGGATCAGTATATACAAGAAGGCGAAATCCACAGGCACACCATGCGTAGTTTGGTTGATTCAATTCGGTTGGTTGATGACACGAATTTCATCTGCTCTGAGGTAAGCAAGTTTGTGTAACTTCTCACTGATCTGAGATTTTCAGATTATTATAATTGTGGTTTATGCAGGATTAAGATATGTTTCGGTATCTATGTTGATCTTCTTTGAGTAAATTATTGTATTTCTTGGATCATTGGATAGTGATTGCACTCAATAGATTTTGGGATTAGAATTATCTGAATGAGACAAAATTGTGATAAAAGAATTATGAATCTTCTTGTTTGTTTATGGAAATTTTTTTATTTCTGTTGGAAAAGATGATTAATGTAATCTTTAGATAGATACATGTTAGATACTGCTGATATGAGCATCATATTGTTTTGGATTACGTAGGAGACAGAATCATTTATTTTTTTTTTGCTGATTCTGAATGTAATTCTATTTAGCTTCGAGATTGTTGGCTGTGTTGAATTGATCTTCATGTTTTAGTGTCTCTGTTTTCGTTTTTTCGTGATTCTTGTGGGATTTATTGTTGTTAAAATGGTATTGTGTTTCATATTGTATTGGATGACGTAGGAGACGAATGATTTTTGCTGATTCCGAATATAATTCTATTTTGAGATTGATGTCAGGGTTGACTTGATCTTCATGCTTTAGCGCCTCTTTGTTTTTCTTTTTTCGTGATTCTTGTGGGGTTTATTGTTGCTAGAATGGTGTTGTTTTCAGTGGATTGAGGAGCCAACAGTTTTAGTAACCCGATTCGAATATGCAAATTTGTTTCACACATTCACGGATTGGTACAGCGCATACGTGTCCTCCAGAGTCACCGGCTTGCCTACCCGACCCCATCTGGTCTTTGTTGACGGCCACTGCGAGGTATCCCTGCGAACCCAATTATATTTCTTGAACGTTAGTGTGGAGTATAGGCTATGGCTTAGAATTTGATTATGAATATAAAATTCTGTTGATTGATGGCCGTGGCCATCTCTAAAACATGTATTTCGAAGCATTTGCTGATTAAGAAAGCTGGGCAGTATTATTATTATTATATTTCGATCCTTTATGTTGGAACTTGCTTATGTAGTTTTCGGTAAATCTAGTAAATATTGGTGAGTCTTTTCTGGAATTTCCGTAACTACAGACGAGCACTATTTTCGTGCCGAGGAGATTGGCGAATGCTAGTTTTAGTTTGTGTATTACCTTGTTTGCATTCTGCAGAAAATTTTGATATTTGATATTATCCGACCATTTTTCGCTGCCTGTGAGTAACATTTCACAATTATAACTTTTTACGAAACAGACTCGCTTGGAAGAAACATGGGCGGCATTGTTTTCAAGCATTACGTACGCAAAGAACTTCACCAACTCCGTCTGCTTTCGCCATGCTATTCTCGCGCCATTAGGTTACGAAACTCCTCTTTTCAAGGGACTCTCAAAGCACATCAATTGCCGCGGGGCTTCTGCCTACCAACTGTGGCGAAAACCTGACCACCACAAGACTGCCCGCCTGTCCGAGTTCGGTGAGATGATCAGGGCAGCATTTGGGCTGCCAGTCAACAGGCACAACATCCCCAAATCCGCCTCCACTGGCCTCGATATCCTCTTTGTGCGGCGCGAGGATTATCTGGCCCATCCCCGACACGGGGGTAAGGTTCAGTCGAGACTCAGCAACGAACCCGAGGTTTTCGAATCTATAAAGAAGTGGGCATCAAATCATTCAGAGTGTAAACTGAACGTCGTCAACGGGCTGTTTGCGCACATGTCGATGAAAGAGCAGGTTCGAGCCGTGCAGGATGCTGCAGTGATCGTTGGCGCGCACGGGGCAGGCCTGACACATATTATTTCAGCTACGCCCGAGACAGTGATTTTAGAAATAATCAGCAGCGAGTACAAGCGACCTCACTTTGAGCTAATCGCCATGTGGAAAGCTTTGGAGTATCACGCGATAAATCTTGCAGGATCGCACGCTGATCCATCTGTGGTGATTGATAAACTTAGCGCGATTCTCAGAAGCCTCGGATGTTGAGAGTTATTCGATTCTTGCCTCCTCCCACAGTAATTTATCGTGTTTTTTTTAGATGTTCGTATCCCGGGGATGTCACTGATGACGCTATTGATGCAGGAGGGCTCGGGATTTTCGAGCTGAAGTTTTCGTTTGCTATGTGGATGCGATAGCACGCCTTTATCAAGGTTCGATTTCTTGATTTTATTCGATCCGATTCTATTCGAGCTTGAGGAATGAATAGATATGTGCTACGTTATGTAAAATTTATTGTGTTTTGGGGGTTAGGAAAAAATAGAAGATATGTTTTGCGGTTTTTTTCAATGGGGATGTAATTTTTGAAATGTATAGGTAAAAGAATGTATCTATCTAAAATATTTAAAATTTAACTATTACCAATTATTCAATATTTACTATAACTATCATCATCATTATTAAATTTTATTCTTATTATTTCACATCATTCTCTTTAACAAATAATTTTATATTTTTCTCACTTTCTTACCTAAACATTTATAAATTTTTTATTTTCACGCAAACCTTAACAAATGTAATTTTACTGGATATATAATATTCTTTTGTATAAATATTATTATTATTAGTATTTATTTTCAATTTAATATATAAAATATTTTTTTCTACAATAAATATCATATTTAATAATTATTTTCTATAAAAAATGTTCAACGATTATTTTTATATTTTAGTAGTAATATTTATAAATATTTTTAAAATTATTAAAATTTTAGTAAGCATAGAGTGTATTAGGCTATCCTCAACGGAACAATTTTATTTATGTGGTTATAACTCTAAAAATGCATTTGTTATTGTAGTTTTACTCCAACCTACAACTTTATTTTTCACTCTAAAAATAATATTCTTCAAATATTCTATTTTATATATTATTTTAAACTATTTTTTATATTTACAATTAATATTTTTTTTTAAAAAATAATTAATATACAAATTTTAAAAAATATACATAATGCTATGAAAATGGCTTTGCTGCACTGCAACACTATTTTTGGCGTTACACTGGCAAATTAAACACTATTTTTAATGTAAAAAATGACCCAAGGTTGGAGAGTGAAAACTTTATTTATGGGGCTGTAACGTCATAATTGTAGCCCGTTGGAGATGGCTTATATTTAAGATGAATGCTTTCTAGAAGAACTTCGCATGCTCTATAGAAACATGTCATGTACTCTTATTTTTTGTATTATATTTTTATTATATTAATATAAATGAAATGTTATCTAGATTCTTGATCAATAATATTTGAAAAAATTAGCATTCTAAAAAACGCCTAGCCCACAAATTCCTTATTGAAAGAAGCATGTATACACATACATACGTACATAATTTCTCAAACATGAGAATATGCATCAGTTTTGTTTTACAGGCAAAGCTATCTTTCAATGCCTTCGGTAAAAGGCGAAAGAATAGTTTGCTATGTGATTACTGAAGGTCGCGGCGTAAAGGTATTTTTACTCTCGGAATCACATAAAGTGGTTCTTGCCTTTCCAAACTGAGGCCAGCCGCTTCTGTCATGTCCATCTCTTCGGGTTTCATTCCATCGGGCAAATCCCAATCGAAGTGGTAGAGAAACATCGCCAAAGCATGCTCGACATTAGCGAGGCCAAATGACATTCCGGGGCAAATTCTTCTTCCAGGACCAAAGGGAAGGTATTCGAAGTTGTTCAGTTTGTAGTCGACCGGATTATCAATAATCTCTCCGGGATATAACTCTCGGGTTCTTTCCAGTACTTGGGATCTCTTCCAATTGCCCATGAATTCACCAAGACTCGAGTTTTCGGAGGTAGTTTGTATCCGAAGATTTCACATTGCTCCGTACTTTCTCTTGGAAAAAGTATCGGTAAACCCGGATGGATCCTTAGAGATTCTTTTACGACTAACTTTAGATACTTGAGCTCGTCGAAGACTCATCACAAATCCCTTGTCCTTGAAAACCAGTCTCACCTCGTCTTGTGCCTTCTTAAGGACCCTCGGGTGCCTCAGCATGTCGACCATAATCCAATTCGTAGTCATCGCGGATGTTTCGATTCCAGCCGTAAACACTTCCTATATTCCACAATAGCAATTAGAAAATCAATAAAATTGTAATACGGTAAAAGTGAATATTAGAAGCTCGGCGATGACGACAAATCAGTAAGATGCCTTTTATATTGGCGTCCGTCAGCTGTATTTGGTTTCCCGAATGATTGAACTTGAGAAGATTGTCTGCGAAGTCCTCGTGTTGTTTACACTCATCCTTCGTCGATGATCTGTGTTCGTCGATAAGCTTTTCGAGTATCCTGTCCGCGACTTAGTGCTGCCTCTCTAACTTGCCTTTCGTCGGACTTAATTGCCGGAACAATCTAACCGAAGGATAGAAATCCGCGAGATTGAATACAGAAGCGAGCTCGACGCACTTATTGGCTATGTTCGTGAATTTGCTTAGTTCGTCGGTCTTTTTCCCAAGCGACGCCTGCATTATAATATCACAAGTAGTGAAGCCGATCTTCTCAGTCAAGTTGATCGACAAACCTTCTTTCGACGCGATCCATTTGCACAAATTCGCAAACTCTTGTTCTCTTAAAGCGTGGAACGATTGGACTCCTTTCGCGCTCAACAGCTCCACGGTGTAGAACTTGCGCAACTGTCTCCAGTATTCGCCGTATGGCGACATTGCCAAATCCGAGTGGTTGTAAAATATAATTTCCGCGGCTATGTTTTCCGGTCTGTTGAAAAAAGTGAGTTCGTGTGTCTTGATGATTTCTTTGGCGGCTTCCGGCGAAGAAATTACTACGGTGCTGATTTGGCCAAATTGCAGGTGCATCACCGGTCCATATTTTCCAGCCAAGTCGGTCAACACTTGGTGCGGCAGCTTCGAACTGGCGGCGAGCTGGTGCAAATTTCCGATCGACGGCAGCTTCCTCGGCCCCGGAGGAAGATTCAAATTCGGGTCGGGTTTGGATTGGGTAATTATTCTGAACAGCATTACCAGAAAAAGAACGAAGGAAAAGCCAGTAATGAAAGATGGTGAAAAGTTCAAATCCATTTATTTTTATTTTTTTTTAGGTCTTTGGATTCTGTCAAATGAGTTGAGTATAAAGGGATTGAATAGAATCGAAAATATATAAGAGCAGTTAGCCTAATACTTCCTTCGTCCCACATACCATGTCTATGTTGTCGTTTCTGTCCGTCCCACATACCATGTCACTTTTTTTTTGGAAAATGATTATACATTTTAATCTCGTTTTAAATTTTTTAATTTTATTTTTTTAAAATTAAACTAATTAGTTATCATAATCTTAATTTATAATTATAGGATTATTATTTTCACTAATACATTCTTAATTATCTAGTAATTACACCCCTCCTAAAATACCTTGTCTAAAGTGTAGCAGACACGGTACGTGGGACGAAGATAGTACTATTAATCTAAATATTTATTTTCTGTTTTATATATTATCTTTTTTCCCGTCTAAAAGTATGTACATTATCTTGGACATTAGTTTTTAATGTGTGTATTATTTTTTTTGTGTTTAATAATAAAACATAACAAAAATTAGAGTAAAAATCAATTTTAGTCCCAAACAAGCTCAATTTTTTTTATTTTTGGTCTCATTCAAAAAATATATATATTAATATCAATTGATATGTAAATATATACCTATTATCAATGAGTGAAAAATATATATATATATTAATATTAATTGATATGTAAATAGTGTGCTTGTGTTTGCAGTAAAAGGCGGCGACTACCGTGTTAAAATTCGGCATCATGATAGACAACATACTATGTGTTAACAGACCATATACGGTATTATAATAGATAACATATTCTATTTATTCATATAATATAAATACAACATATGTTATAATTTTATACAGTACATACAATAGTTAATTTTAACACATTACATATTGCATGCATTCATATAATATTAATACAATACATAAACTAAAAACATATGTTATAGTCTCATGCAACACACAACAATTAATTTTAGCACATCACATAATATTATACAATACGTTTATAATTATAAACAAACAACGTATTATCTTTATAGAAAGAGTGAAAAAAAGTTGATAGAAAGAGTGAGAATTTAAAAGAGTCATTATTTTTCTATTTTTTTATTTTTTTTTCTTAAAGAGAAAATCATCGTTTTATTTTATATATGTATGTCTATTTATAGCTGATTTTATAATACTATTATGGTCATCTTCAACCCGTTAATTCTATTTATTCAGCTTTAACTTTAAATGCAGTTATTACAGTAATTTTACTCTAATCATAATTTTATTTTTCACTATTGTTTTTCAAATATTCAATTTTTTTATTATTTTAAACAACATTTTATTTTTATAATTTAAAATAATTTTTTTAAAAATTTAGAAAAATACAAAAATTATAAAAAAATATATAGAGCAACGCCATTTTTTGGGGTTGCTAGGCGTTGGTTGAAGACAACCGACACCAAATAATCCAACCCAGCGCCATTAAATGACACATAATGAATGAATGAGTCATATTTTACATTGATTATTTTGTTTACATTAATTGTATCGTGTATATATATAATATTTAGCGACGAAAGTGTATCACAACGTGTCTTACTTTGGATTTTCTTTTTTTCATTTAATATTTGGATGTGGGGCCCACATGTAATAATATATAATTATATTTTATTTGAATTGATTTGATTTTTTTACCTTCGTTGTTTTATTTTATTAATTTTTTATATAGTAGGTCTCACCATTTAAAATAAAAATTAAATATAATTAGAATATAGAATATGTATTTGAATATTTTAAAAATTATAACTCAATATAAATATATTATACAATATGCATATCATTTTATAATAAAATTCATATAGTACAAATGAATAAATATAAATAATTAATAAAAACTAATTTTTACTAAAGATAAAGAGTTTTAATTGTAAAATATTTATTTATTTATATGTGGAATAGAATTAAAAGAATTTTAAGTAGATTCCATGATACAAGATGTTATATATTATAAAGTCAATTAAATTAATTTATATTTGTTAAATATATTTTAAATTAGTAAATATTATTCCCTCCGTCCATTTACCAGGTTTACATTTACTTTTGACGCATAATTTAAGAAATAATAGTATTTTAATTACAGTGAATAGTTAAAAGTAGTGTAAAGACATTTTTGCCCTTACTTTTTTGTATAAAAGTAATGATGTGATGTAAAGTAAAGGCATTTATGGAAAAAAATAGTGTATTTAATAAAATGTTAACTTTGTAATTGTACGTCCCAAAATAGAAATATGTAAACATTGTAAGTGGACGGAGGGAATATTAAATATAGAAAAATTTCATTTGTTATAAAATCGATAAAATGGAAATGATATTATTTGTATATAGGGGATATAATACAATTTAATTTTTTGGTATAGATCCACTTTTCTTTTTTTCTTTATTTTTTTTTGTGGTGTGGGGCTAATTTTTCATTTTAATTATTTTATTTGTCTATTTTTGTTTAAAAAAAAAATTGCATGTGGATCTTATATTATTTTTCATTCTAATCATTTAATGATATTTCACTTTTAATACTATGTGATACTCGAGATGAAAATGAAGCAGTGAAAATCACATGAAAGAAAAAAAAATCATATTATTTTTAAAAATGTGGGTCGCAATAGTATGTATTATATTCATTTCGTCCTATAAATGATAGTTTGTTTAGGCATTGAGACTAAGGAATAATGAAATTTTAATATTAAAGTGGTGTATGTAAAAATAAAGTGACAGTATTATGATAAATTTATTAAAATGATTGATAAAAAAATAGTTGAATAATTTTTTAAACAATGACAATTTAGTTACTATTTGTTAAAATAAGGGTAATAAAATTATAAAAATGCATAAAATTATTTATTATAAATGGATTGTATATAAGTTTAGCAGAAAAAAAAAATAAAATAAATGGTCATATGATTGTTTGATATTCTTTTGTGTATCAAATTTTAAATTAAAATAATTATTAAATTTGATATAAATAAAATACAAGTGATATTTTGAAATGAAATATATATATATATATTATATAACAATAAATTTATATTTTTTTGAAAAAAATTTCTTTTATATTTTAATATTGTCTCTGTCCGTTATAATATTATAATAAGTGTAAATATAAGAATATATGAGATGTGAGACATAAATAAATTAAATGTGTGATATTTATATATGAGACGAAAGAAATAGTAATTTTTTATACTTTTATATATATATATATTATTTTGTCACCATATTTCTTTTTATCGAAATTGCTATAATATTTTAGTGTATTGATGTAAATAAAAACAAATTTTCTAATATTTGCAATATGTAATAAAGTTACACTTAGTAAAAAAAATTTATATTTTATATTTGAATGTTGAATGAATTGTAAAATTGTTAGCTTTCAAACCAATAAGATGAGTATGTGTTATTCTTAACGAATAATAAAAATAGATTGTTAAAAATTAAATAAATAAATACTCCATAATTTTGATACATTGTTATTTATTTCTATCATTTAAATAAAAATTTAGAAAAATATAAAAATAAAAATATTATTGTCAATTTTTTTTATTGCAATTATAAATTGTAAAAAAAAAATTAAAATTTTATATGCAATCAAATTTAGATAGATTGCTACTATATACTATTAACTTACAAATATAAATAATTTATTTTATTTTTATAATTTAATTGCAAATGAATAATATATATAAAAATTATTTATTTGAATTTTGAGTATTATTTTTAACATCAATTAATTTACAGGTTATTATTATTTTTTTTTATTCATATTCTTAATATATTTGTCTATTTAAGATTTTTTTATATATATACTCGCAAAAAAAGAAAAATAAACATAATTTTATATATGGTAATGCTATCATATATATCAACATCTATTATTATTATTATTAATATTTATATTTTGTGATAAAATTTATTAACTTTTACTCTCTTCATCTCAACTAATTTGTTCATTTTAACTGGGCAGAATTTTAAATATTAAGTAATTAAGAAGAGTATTAATAAAAATAGTTATACATTAAAATTAAGATAATTTAATAATTTAATTATAAATTATAAATTATTATTTTAAAATATGCTTAAAATATATAATTATATATATTTTTTTTAAAAAGACAAATTAGATAGAAGAGACCAAAATAAAATGATGTACAAATTTATGTGAAAACGAGAAATATTTTAATAACAATAATTAATTTAATAATTTAATAAAATTTATAATCACGCCGTGCATATTGTGGCACTCCACAAGTATGTTATACTAGAGGACAAAATCGTTTTATTTCCCAAAATATAATAAAAAATAATTTTAAATGACATATAAAAGGCAAAAGTATGCTACACTAATATATATTACTCCCTTTATTTGTGAAAAATATTATTTTTATTTTTATTTTTTAAAAAAATATTTTTATAATAAATAATTATATATTAATATTAAAATAATTTTTAATTTTTACCTAAATTATAAATATATTGTTATATACATAATTAATTTATATATACAATATAAATTAAAAAATATTAAAATTATTTTATATATTTTATTTATTAATAAAATATTATTATTTTTAATCTAATACAAAACCGCATATGATGTACTTCTTTTCTCCGTCAAATTTATTTTCATATTTCTTTTTAATCAGTCAACTAAATTTATTACATTATTAATTTTGGCAAGGTCAACAAATCAACACTTATTTACGACAAATACTACTAATTTTATTACTTTTTTTTTTATTTATTTTACTTTTTAACTAAATTTGCAAAAATATCTCCAAATACCTATCACTTTTTTAATAAAATATTAATTTTTTTTAATTCTCGTGTCGGATCCAAATGAACTAATTTTAATGAATGAAAGAAATATTTAAATTTGATAAGTTCAAAGAAATACTGTTTTGTTATTTTCAATCGCCCGAAACTGTAAGTTAAAAACATCTTCACACTTTCACGTGTTTACATTAAAATTATTATACTAATCTATATATAAAGGACAAATAAATAGTTTATTACCCACGAATAACACAATATCTTGTGAAGTGATCTAAAATTTTAAAATATTATACTTCCTCTGTTTCCAATACAATAGTCTTATTTATCATTTTTTTCTGTCTTAAAACAATAGTCTTATTTTCATAAATAGTCATATCACCAAAATATTACCCCTATTTTTTTATTTTTTTTACACAAATGTCACTATTTTTTACACTAATACATTCATCAGGGCAAAAAAAAATTTTATTTATATTTTTTATCAATTATCAATATAATATTAATATTTTTTAAATCTCGTGCTCAATCCAATTAATATTATAATTCCAAGACAGTGAGAGGAGTATTAAAAAGTTGAAGCTGTGGCGTCTACGAAACAAACAGGAATGGTAGCTGGATGACAAGTTGGTGAGTAATAATTTGGTTGGTATAATTTATTTATTTGTATACAATTTTGAAAGTAATTACTTGGGAAATATTTTTGTTATATAAAAAAAGTATTTTGTGGTAGATCATAATAGTATCACAGAGACATCATTTTGGGATGATGTATACATCATTATAACTTGAGTGTATACAATTTTGAAAGTAATTACTTGGGAAACATTTTTGTTTGTTTTAGAAAAATTAATCCCGAAATTATTGAAGGTAGGTACGATAATTTTTTCTAATTGATTATTTAATTAGATATCTTAATCAATTTTTTCAATTATCAAAATACCCTCAATCAAACTCAATCGTTGGATTGTCAATAAAAACAATCCAACGGATTAAAATGATTCAGGATGCTCCTGGAATTTAATCAACATCGGGAGGATACCAAAATTCTTTAATTAAACTTGTAACATTTTGCACGTAGAATCCACTTATAACTCATTTTATTTTTATCTCTTTCCTTAATTAACAAATATTTTTATCTACCTTTAAAATTCCTCATTTTTATAGAACTAATTTATGGCAATGATAAATAAATAAATATATTTTTTTTATTCATTTGTATTATATAAAATTTTATTGTCTACAAAATAATATACATATTGCATATATTTTATTGAGATATAATTCTAAAAATATTTAAAATACCAACAACACTACACAGATAAAAAATAATAAAATATTATCTTAACTTATTATTAAGAACTTAATAACCTACACTACCTAAAATACTGTGTCCGTAACAAAAAAACTTCATCTTCCGTGGGACGGAGAAAGTATTAATTTCGGTACGGTACAAATAGTTTTTTTGTAAATTTATAATTAAATGGTTGGTGTAATTATTTGTAACAATATTAAGGCCATCTCCAACTCATTCCTTCATTTTTGCAGTAGCTACGGTAAAAATGCAGTTGATCTACAGTAATTTTACTCCAACCATAAACTTCAATTTTTCACTCTAAAAAGTATATTCCATATATATTCCTCTTTTATATTATTTTACATAAATTTTTATATTTATAAATTACACCCCAACTTTAATTTATTTTTACAATATAACCCAAATATATATAATTACACAGTATTTTTAAAAAACTATATAATTATATATCACTTTAAAAAAAATAAAATTATATCATTTTTAAAAAATAAAATTATACATAATTTTTCAAAAAAATAAAATTACACAATATATTCCAAAAAATAACAAAAATACATAAATACCACAAAATACCACACAAACTCCACTTTAAAAATAAAGTGGAGTGTACAGTGTTACTCCAAATATGGAGTGACATTGTAGCGGGCTGCAAAAATGGGGGGGAATTTGGGGGTGGGTTGGAGCCCCTCCCCCAATTTTTGCACAGCCCACTCCATTTATGCAGTGAGTTGGAGTTACCCTAAAGTTTTTCAAAAAATTTTAAATTTAAACTATTTGTAGAAAATTATTTGAAAAATAACAAAAGAAGAATTTTTTGCGAAATTCATCGAAAAGATCGTTTGTCCTAAAATTTCGTTTTACTTGTTATTCAAATAATATTGCATACATAGCCCCTTTGAAACTTTGATTGACGATGTTAATAATTACTGTGTGGACTATTATGCCCCTAATATAAATTATTGATAACTTAAAGAATAATATATTTTGTATATTTATATTTTTATATATAAAGTGATTATTTTAATTGAATTAGATTTTAGTTATTTAAATATCATTGATATTTTAAATTTTAAATAATTCATTTGTTTTTTCTGAACTGTTAAAAAACCCGACCATCAATTTATATATCCGTAAAAGAGATTTTCAAAAATCTTTTACTATATATGTAAATATAATATTGTGTACCTAATGGGGCAAAACAAATATTAATTATTGCCACTGAGGGCTACATTTCTGCCGTGGTTATGGCCGTCACGATTTAAAAATCATATATATATATATATGGTATGGGTGAACCATATCACAATTTTTTTTTTTCTCTTTTTGTGTTTTTTAAATAAATTATATTATATTTAGACACAATTTTCCATAAAATATAGTCCCTCTCTGCATTTTTAAGAAATTAAAATTTTTGTTATAAAATGACAAATTTGCCCTTAATCTTATGTATAGAAAATAAAAGAGTAAATAAAGTAAGTAAGGATAAAAGAGTAAATTTTGTGTATAAAAATAGAAAAAAGACAATAATTATTGGACATTCTAAATAGGAAAGTACGATATTAGTTTGTGGACGGAGGGAGTATATATTTATATATTGGGAAAGAATTGGGTAGCACCCATGCACATAGTGTAGAGAAATAGTAATGTTAACTAATTTTATTTATGATATAATTAATCTAATTATGTATGCTAATATTAGCACTAAAATAATCAGCACCAATCGCAATACATATATATAGACACAATGTTATAAATAAAAAAAAAAAAAAAAAAAAATTCTGATACAATGAATGACTTAGTGGTGTCGGTAGAGGTCATGAGTTTAAACGAGAACGTTTACTATATATGATTCGCCTAATGTGACATATTTTTGTGGAGTCCAAGGTATTAGGTTCAATTGTGGGTTTTTACCTTATTAAAAATAAATATTAATAATAAAAAAAAGACACGAGTTTTACTGCGAGGATGCGTTTGTTTGGGAGTTTGGAGTTTGAATTGAGATTTGATTAGTAAAAATTTTGAATTAAAATAGTGGTATAATGTGATATAAATAGGTGTTGATGTGATGTTTTGAATGTAAAATTGATTTTTAATATAATATAAAAAATAGAAAATAAGTGTTTGACTTGATATTTTTTAGGAAATTTTTTTTTATGAATAATAATTTTGGGATAGAATCCCACAACCGAACACACCCGTGTATACTCTTTGTTTTTTTATTTTTTGTATTTTTCTTTTGTAATATAAAAAGTGATATAATTTTTTAATAAATAAAAAATACAAATATTTTTAGGTGACAACAAAAATATAAGTGAATACAAATTCAAGTGATAGAGGAAGTAATAATATTCAACTATTATTATTATTTTTATATTCTTATGTGCTAATATTTTGATAATACTAAAATTTTAAATTAAAATAATTATACTCTTATTTTCATATAATTTGTTTATTTTTTCTATTTTTATTTGCCTCGCATAATTTATTTTTTAAATATAATTATATACTTTAATCACATTTAAAATTTATAATTTATATATATATATATATATTTTATTTTAAGTAAATTATTTAATAATTTTAATCTTAATATATAATTATTTTTATTAAATTATAATTATTTTTACTAATACACTTTTTAATTACTCTCTCCGGCCGTGAAAATTAGTTACATACATTTCCATTGTAAATGTAACTAATTTTCAAGGTCGGACAAAAACTTACTAATTACATAGTACCTAAATTTTGATGTTTCAACTCATGTGAACAAATTAGTTAGGATGGTAAAAGTATTTAATTTGATATAAATAAATATTAATATAATATTTAAAAAATAATAATAATAATATGCCATATTTTTGTATGTAAATATTATTTATTGTACTATAAATTTATATATGGATATCAAAGTAAATAAACCCAGTTATTTTTATTATAACTACAAATGATAAAAAAATAAAAAAACATGCAGTTAAATTTAGATACCATCAAAATTATAATATCTGCAATTATCCTACGAACATAATGTGTTTGTTTAGTGATTTTTTCGAAATATTTTTACCATTCACTAATTCTATTCTAAAAAATAATATGAATTAGAAAAACCAATTTCAAAACTTCTTTAACCCTAAACATGTGTTTTCTATACTATTTATAAGTGCGGATTTTGAATCAATGATATTTGGAGAAATCATCTCAGCGTAATGTACTCACTCCGTCCAAATAAAGTGCAACATTTGTTTTGGGCACGGATTTTTAGATGAGTAGTATTAAGTAAGATAATTTAGAAATTAGGTGATGTGATGGAGAGAGAAATGTATATTTTATTTTTTTATTTGGGTGATGTGATGAGATAAAGTGTGGGGTAGAGATTAAATATAATTAATTATTTCCTATTTTGAAAATATTGCGGAACATACCAAAAGGAAAATGTTAAGGGAGTATTATATAGAAGTATATTATATATATATATTTTGTATTATAGTTATATTATATTAATATAAATAATATACTAGTTAGATTCTTGATCGATATTATTTAGGCATGGTGATAACTTTACCGTAATCAAACAGTAAAAATAAAAAAATACACTCGCCAATCACACCACAAATTTCTTATTGAATATGCATCAAGTCTTCGTTTTACAGGAAAAGCTATCTTTCACTTCCTTCAGTAGAAGCGGAAAGAATAGTTCGCTATGCGCTTACTACCATGCGGCTACGCAATGGTATCTTCACTCTCGGAATCACATACAATGGTTCTTTCCTATTCAACGTAAGGCCCGGGGCTTCGGCCATGTCCAAATCTTCAGGCTTCATTCCGTCGGGCAAAGCCCAATCAAAGTGGTAAAGAAACAGCGCCAAAGCGAGCTCAATATTAGCGAGGCCAAATGATATTCCGGGGCAAATCCTTCTTCCGGAGCCGAAGGGAAGGTATTCGAAGTAGTTCCCTTTGTAGTCGATCGGACTATCAAGAAATCTCTCCGGAATAAAACTATTTGGTTCTTTCCAGTATTTGGGATCTCTTCCAATTGCCCATGCATTTACCAAGACTCGAGTTTTCGGAGGTATTTTGTATCCAAAGATTTCACATTGCTCCGTACTTTCTCTTGGAAAAAGAATCGGTAGCCCCGGATGGAGCCTTAGGCCCTCTTTTACGACTAACTTTAAATACTTGAGCTCGTCAAAACAGGACTCGTCGACAAATCCCTTGTCCTTGAAAACCATTCTTACCTCGTCTTGCGCCTTCTTAAACACCCTCGGCTGCCTCAGCATTTCGACCATAATCCAATTCGTCGTCATAGAGGATGTCTCGATTCCAGCCGTAAACACTTCCTATATATATGGATAAGACCAATTTTAATAATTTTCGATAAAATTCTAATAAAGTGAAAATGAATTTTATAAGCGCAGCGAAAACGACAAACCAGTAAAATCCCTTTTATATTAGCGTCCGTCAGCTGTATTTGGTTTCCGGAATTATTGAACTTGAGAAGATCGTCTGCGAAGTCCTCGTGTTGTTTACTCTCATCCTTCGTCGACGACCTGTGTTCGTCGATAAGCTTTTCGAGTATCCTGTCCGCGGCTTCGTGTTGCTTCTCTAACTTGTCTTTCGTCGGACTTAATCGTCGGAACAATCCGATCGAAGGATAGAAATCCGCAATATTGAATCCGGAAGCAAGCTTGGCACACTTATTGGCTATGGTTGTGAATTTTCTTAGTTCGTCGGTTTTTTTCCCGAGCGACACCTGCATTACGATATCGCAAGTAGTGAAGCCGATCTTCTCCGTCAAGTCGATCGACAGACCTTCTTTCGACGCGATCCATTGGCACAAATTTGTGAACTCTTGTTCCCTTAAAGCGCGGAACGATTGGACTCGTTTCGCACTCAATAGCTCCACGGTGTAGAACTTGCGCAACTGTCTCCAGTATTCGCCGTACGGCGACATTGCCAAATCCGAGTGGTTGTAAAATATAATTTCCGCAGCTATGTTTACCGGTCTGTTGAAAAAAGTGAGTTCGTGTGTCTTGATGATTTCTTTGGCGGCTTCTGCCGATGAAATCACTATGGTGCTGATTTGGCCGAGCTGTAAATGTATCACCGGCCCATATTTTTCAGCCAAGTCGCTTAACGTTTGGTGCGTCAGCTTCGAGCTGGTGGCGAGCTGGTGCAAATTTCCAATCAACGGCAGCTTTTTCGGCCCCGGCGGAAGATTCGAATCCGGGTCGGGTTTGGATCGAGTAATTTTTCTGAAAAATATTGTCAGAAAAAGGATGAAGGAAAAAATAGTAATGATGGATAGGGAGAAGTTGAACTCCATTTTTGTTTTTGAGCTATTCGACATCTCAAATTGAGTTGAGTATCTTTATAGAAGATTTTAGAGATTGAATAGAATTGAAAATATAAAAGAGCAGTTATTTAATTAAATATTTATTTTTATTTTATATATTATATATTATGTTCATAATTTTTTGGGCATTAGTTTTTAGTGGGAGTGTATTTCTTTTGTCTTTAATAATAAAAAATAAAATGATTATATATTAAAGATATTTTTGAATAACAAATAAAAAAATGTTTACGTTTATGTGGTAGAGACAGTATATATATTATCTAATTTAAGTTCACAGGATATCTATAAGACGTCTTTTGTTATGCAATATATATAACAATAAATATTAAATATATAAAGGATTTGTTTAATTGAATTTTGATTTGATTTTGATATTAAAATAATATATGACGAAATATTTTGTGAGATATACGATAGAAATATTTTATAAGAGAAAAAATATTTATTTTTTTCAAAAAATGTATAATAAAAATAGTAGAAATTTGGGATTTTGAGGATAAAGAAATACACCCAAATGTATTATCAATGAATAAAAAATATATATTTATGTATCGATTAATATCAATATAAATCGAGTGCTTGTATTTGCAATATATAAAGGAGGGAGAGAATTTAGAAGAATCGTTATTTCTTTTTTTTTTTTTTTTTTTTTTAAGAGAAAATTATCATCTTTTTATTATATATGTCTATGGCTATTTATAGCTAATTTTATAAAAAAAACTATTAGTCATCAAATTGATAAGACAATTAGGGTGTGTTTGTTTGGGATTTTGGATTTTGATATTTGAATAGTAAAAATTTTGAATTTGAATAGTTGTATGATCTGATATAGTATTGATGTGATATTTTGAATGTAAAATTAATTTTTAGTATAATATAAAAATAAATAAATATTCAATTTAATTTTTTAAAATAAAAAAAATAAGATGAATAGTAAATTTGAAATCGAATGTCCCAAACAAACACACCCTTGGATGATACGTACGTATAATGAATGAATGAGTCAGACCAATCATTGCATTAATTGTTTTCTTTACATTGACATTTTTTTACTAGAGGACAAAATAGTTTTATTACCCAAAACAAGATATACTCTCTCATCCCATTAAAAGTATCAATTTGCTTTTTGCGTAATTTTAGAAATATTAGTATTATATTGAATTATAGTATAAATAAAATAAATGACTAAAATAACTTTATTAGTATATGTTATATAAAGGTAATGACATTTGTGTAATATATTGTAAATTATAAGGGTATTTGTAATGTTAGGTAAATAGTACAGTTACTAAAAAGAAAAAAGAAATAGATACTTTGTTATGGGATAGACTAAAATGGAAAAATGGATATTTTATTATGGGACGGAGGGAGTATCATAAATATGAAAAGTTCGATAAAAAAAAAAAAATAACTCTTTTCATTCATTAAAATTAGCATATTTGGGTTCGACATAGAATTTAAAAAAAATAAATATTTTATTAAAAAAGTGATAGTAATTAATTGGAGTTATTTTTAAAAGCACTAATTCTGGGTGGACAAGATTTTGCCTAGTCAGAAACACTAAAAATAATAATTAATAAATTATTATTATTAGTAAAAGACTTTTGTACCTTTATACTTTACATTAAATTTTTTTAATTATATTAACATAAATTATTTGACAATCATTTATATATTTTATCAATAATAATTAGTTATAAATACGAGATATAGTTATTAATATGAAAATATATTAATTGTATAATTTATTAATATTATACATATATAGTTTATTAATATTTATATGTTTATCATTTAATATTATTTTTTTGACATATAACATATTGTTTTAGGTTTATATTAGTTAGATTTTTTTGTCAATTTAAATTCTGATAAATTATTTTTATAACAATTATAAATTTGAATTTATTAGAATTCAAATTGACAAAAAAAAAATCTAACAATTGAATGTAAAATGTGTATTTAGTTATTTTTTGAAAAAAAAATTATGATGTTTTTTAATTTATGTTCTTATTTATTTTAATATAATATTTACATATGTATTTGGAAAAATAAAATAAGAAGAGAAAATATCTAACTATCAATAATATTTTTCATATCTTCATTCACGATATTATCCGCTTGAAAATTTTCATATTGATTATTTTCTTCTAAATCACTACCAAATAAATCGTATACAACATTTGTTATTTTAAGTGTTAGTTTAAATTGAACAAATAAAAAACTACATAATTAATTGTTAATTACTATTAAAAAATATAAAATACGTTAATTAGTATTAATTGTTAATTATTCAAGAAAATATAACTGTTACAATTAATGAGAAAATACTTTTTATATTTTCAATGAAAAGTAAAATTTATTAGTATGAAAAGTAAAAATACAACCGTTATATTTAATAAGTAGAGATAAATAAATTAATAGGGGTATAATAGTCTTTTTACTATATTAATACATAATTAATAATTATTCTGCCTTGGGTAGAAACTGCCCATTTAGCAGCACCATTTTGAAAATTTAGTTAAAAATTAAAATAAATGAAGAGAGAGAATATAATAAAATTAATAGTATTTATTGTAAATAAGTGTTGAATAAAGGGTAATAATTTTACCAAAATTAGTAATGAGATAAATTTAACTGACGGACTAAAAAGAAAAGAAAAATGAAAATAAATTTGGCGGACGAATGGAATAATTAATAAGTAATTAAAAAAAAATACTCCATATTAATACAAATAATTATTCTATTACTTTCGTCGTCTAATTGTAAAGCATTTATTTTATAAATATAAAAATATTTTTAATATTAAGTACAATCACATAAAAAGTAAATATAATCCTTCGAGGCAGACCGAGGGACTATAATAAAAATAAGACGGTGGTTACAATACACTATGTGCTAACAGACATCACACGGTATTACTACAGACAATACATTAATTATATGTGGTAATATAATAGAAATGCAACACATAAACTAACAATACGTATTATAGTCTCAAACATTACACAATATATGATTTCAGTACACAATATACACTTATACGACGCTCTTATAATTATTGACAAACATCACATGTCTTTAATACACATAATAATTATTTGTTATATAGGACAGATATCAAGTGTCAAAATATTACATCAATACTTACATTGTATTATACAACAATTACAATTTAAAATTTTTATTATTTAAATTCAAATACAAATTTAAAATTCAAGCTCCAAAATAAATATACACGGCCCACCCACCCACCCACCCACCACATGGGTGGTTATTAATATACGATCAATATGATGTATTTTAAAATAATGAAATCAAACATTTTATTTGACATGCTATTATTATTATTTACCGGACAATTTTTTTTTGTATTTTATATAATACGAGAATATGCAACAAGTCACTCTGCAAGTCATTTTTATAAATTTTTTGATCGAATTTAATAATTTATAAATTAAGTTTGATAAGATAAATTATACTCC
Source organism: Andrographis paniculata (assembly GCF_009805555.1). Classification (NCBI taxonomy): domain Eukaryota; kingdom Viridiplantae; phylum Streptophyta; class Magnoliopsida; order Lamiales; family Acanthaceae; genus Andrographis; species Andrographis paniculata. Next base: position 1,324,926 of record NW_026137585.1, on the reverse strand, counting down.
CTCCGTCCAATTAGAAAGTATACATGTTTTTATTTTGGGACGTCCAATTACAAAGTAACCATTTCATTAAATACTCCATTTTTTTCGCAAATACCCCTACTTTACATCACATCATTACTTTTATACCAAAAAAGTAAGGGCAAAAATGTCATTTCACTACTTTTATCTACCTACTATAATTAAAATACTATTATTCCTTAATCTCCGCGCCAAAAGTAAATGTATACTTATTTAGTGGACGGAGGGAGTATTAGACAAATCAATGTGTAGCAAACAAAATTTGGAGGCATGGACATGCCTCATTTTTATTTTATTTTTTTTTGATACGTGAAAATTCGCAGTTACTATTCGACTAGTGTTCTTTGTATAAATCCACCAGCGAATTTAATACCTTACAAATTAGACATGACAAGACAAGCTATACTTGGCTAACCATGTGTGGGAGACAAAACCTAAAGGTGTTAGAGGTTTGATTATATGATTGGACGTATTTAATTGTGATTTCAATTTGAAATGACTGTTATTCACCCACATGATTTTTTATAAAAATATATTTCTCCCGCCGTTCAAATATATGTTTACCTTCTCTTTTGGATTGTAATAGAATACTACTTCATTCATCATAATTTAAAGTATTTTTTTTTTAAATTTTTGGCGTCTCATTTCAAAGTATTTCTTTATATATTAAGTAATCATACACTAATACTAAAATATTTTTTACTTTTATTTAAATTACATATATACCATTACACATACAATTACTTTATGCATAAAATTTCAATGGCAAAAATGTGAAAACTAATTACACAGACCAATAAAATACTATTATTTCTGACTCTACTACAAAATTCCAAAAAGACCATGAGAGGGAGTATTATTTTTTGTGCATTTTTTATTATAAAAAACAAAAGGTAGTAATTATTATTACTAATTTTTATTACATAATAATACCATCTAAATAAAAATTCAATCAACAATTCATTTCAAAATCAATGTTATACCACAACCAAACAAACCCATAACTATATTTTTTACCCAAAATATCATTTATAATGTTATTATAAAATATAAAATTACTTCCGTTCGACTCTAAAATTCATTTATTTTTTGCATGGTGATATTTGAATTTTAATTAATATATTAAAACGTAGTACAAATTAAGAAAAACATCGCAAAAATACTTTAATTAGTGTCTTATAATACTAAGGAAGAATATTTATAAAAAAAAAGCTTATACAAATACAATGATATTTTTAATATTAAGTACAATGAGGTAAAAAAAATATGACCCTTAGAAACGAATAGAGAAAACAGTAAAATTTGATTACATATATAATTCTTTTCTAACTATAGAAATATAATATATAAAAATATATTAAATTGTAATTGTAATATTATTATGAGATTTTTTTCTAAAACACTTTTAATTATATAACAAAATTTTATTATGGGATTTTTACTGTTTCCACAACTCCCCTCCAAAAAATCAAATAGAACATTATTTTTATTTTTTTTATATTATATTAAAAATCAATTACATTCAAAATATAACATCAAATTTTATTTACATTATATCATATAACTATTCAAATTCAAAATTTTTACCGTTCAAATCCCAACAAAAAATTCAAACCCTCAAACAAACACACTCATAACATTTATCGCGTAGACTATAAATACTATCAATTTATATTCCCTCTATTCCAGGTAACTTGTCTTTATTTTCTATTTTTGTCCGTCTCACATAATTTGTTCTTTTGAAATATGAGTATATATTTTAATAATATTTTAAATTTTATATTTTACAATTTTTTAATGTTAAATAAATTATTTAGTTATTGAATCTTAATTTTTTAATTTATTTTTTAAATATATTTATTAATTACTTACTAATTATATTTACTTAAATTCTCGTAACTATAGTAACAAGTCCATGAGGCGAAAGGAGTATATTTTTATAATATTAATATCACTTTGTACTATCTATTTAAAGGGTTTGTTTATTTTGACCTAAATTTCATGTTTTTATTATTTGAATTTTATTTTATTTTTTAAAAAATATATATATTTTTATAAAATATTTTATTATACATTATTTTGATATTAAATTTAAACTAATTTTTTTTTTGTCAAATTCATTAAAAAGAAACATACCCTTAAATAGTAGGTGATGTGTAACTTTCTTTTAATTTTTTTATTAAAACACTAATGTGAAAGAATAATTCTTGACTAATTGTTGTTGTTGAGCTTGACTGAGGGCTACATTTCTGGCGTGGATATGGTCGTCAGTATATAAAAATCATATATATATATATATAAATTGGTGTGATGGGCCATATAAAAGACAAAAGATTCTGTTTTTTTTTTAAAAAAATTTTATTTTATAATACTATCTCCGTCCCACGTACAGTGTCTGCTATATTAGACACGATATTTTAGAAGGGGTATAACTAGTAAATAATTAAAAATGTATTAATAAAAATAATTATTCTATAATATAAATAATTATAAATTAAGATTAAAATAACTAATTAGTTTAATTAAAATTTTTTAAAAAAATTAAAAAGTTTAAAATGAGATTAAAGTGTGTAATCATTTTTTTTAAAAAAAATAACATGATATGTGAGACGGACAAAAACGACAACATAGATATGGTACGTGGGACCGATGGAGTAATATTCAACTAAAGAGTATTATTATTAGGTCTATTTGAATTGACGTGTAGACAGTGGTTTTTTATTTTTTCAAAAAGATAAAATATTTTATATTTGTTTGCGTTTGTCCCCAAAAAAAAGAATAATAAAAAGCAATTTTGAAAAAAAAAAAAAAATTATTTTCTTCAAAATCACATTGAATGTAGCTTTCAGTAAAAATATTTTATATTTATTTTTTATATATATTATATTTTAATAAAAATTTATAATATAATGATATTATTAATTTTAATTTATATATTAAAATTTTAATTTATTATTGAGACATCAAATTTATGTAAGAATATGTAATATTTTTAGTTATATTAAAATTATTAAATACAATTTATAAAATTTTAAATAAATTGTAAAATACAAATAATTAAACATTAGATTGTAATTTTATTTTTAATTTACACATTATTCTTAAATTAAAATTCTAAAATATAAATAATCAAAATTTAAAATATAATTTTTATATTATAATGTAACTTAAAATACACAATTAATAAAATTTAAAAATAAATTATAAAACTTTTATAAAATAATACAATTATATTAACAATATATAGATTTTTTTTGAATAATCTTGTCCCAACAGTTGGCTTTTTATTGTTGTTTTTATATTCTTATATGATATAATAAAATTTTAAATAGTAAAAATATATTTCTTCCGGCAAAATTCATTTTTTTTTTTCAAAGTTTTAAAAAAATTAATTTATATAGTTAATTAGTGTGATTAGTTAATATAATTATATAATAAAATATTATTTTAATTATTTTTATTTGATGAAAAATTAAAATTAAAATTAAAATATTATTTTATATTATTTTATTTAAACTTAATGTTTTATGTATTGAAATTGTTTTATTTTAAAAATATATTATTATATTGATTGTAATTATACAATTGGATAAAAAAAAAATTAATTGTAAATAATTTAAATACAAAAATAACAACTGTAATACTAAAAATTTTAATATAAACAAAACATCAAATTTTTTCAATTTTATTATTATGCTATTTTATAATATTGAGATATTGTAGCAATAATTTGGTATACAAAATTTATAGATGAAAAAAATTTGAATTACAACATATCGTACTAAAAAATACATAAAATGCCAAATTTCAGTATACCTAACTTTTTTTTATATAATATCGATATTTTTTTAATATACCAAAAAATTCGGTGTGATATATAATCTGAAATATTTTTCACAAATAGAACAAATTAATATTTTTCACTCTTAATAAGAGTGATAAATGATTTTTTCTAATGAAATATAAAAATCAAATTCTGAATCAAATCTCATTATTAACTAATTTTTAATTATAAAATATCAAATCAAATATTTTTTATGTTATATTAAAAATTAATTAAAAATTTTACATAACATAAACACTTATTTATATCATATTAAATATTTATTAATTTTTATTATTCAAAATTCTTGCCATACTTTTAAATTTACAATAAAACAAATAATAAAAGAGACTTTGGAAATTAAAAAAATTGAATAGATAATGAAAATTAATTCTCTTGTTTGGTAAAATAATAAATAGATCGGACAAAAATAAATGATTAATCTAATATAAAAAAATATTTCTGATGACTTTTTAAAATAGAAGACTATATACTATATACGATATTTTGTAGGATCATATTTAAGTATAATTTTTTTAAAAAGAAATCGTAAAAAGTAAATACTTGAATGATAAATTAAATATAATTTTTGTAAAACTGAAATAATATATAATATAAATAATTATAAAAATTAAATAGTAAAAAAATATATATATATATATACTGCAAATCATTTATCTGAATATAAGAGAGAAATAAAAACAAAAAAATAGAAATAATTTATTTATCAAGTTCTAACAAACAAGAGAATTAAAAATATTTCTATTTCTCTGCTAATTCCCTGTACCAAGTTACGTGTATTAGTAATTGAATAAAATATAATTAAAATTTATAATTGTAATTAATATGTACTAATTTTTCCTATATTAAAAAATGTGACTAATTTTGCAGGACAACTAAAAGAGAAAAAGTGACTAATTTCCCGGAACAGAAGGAGTAACATGTTGAATAAAAATAAATTTATAATTTGACATTTTTTTTAAAAAAAAAACAAATAAATAGTCTACTGGCTTTTTATATTACTACCCAGGGACTAAAGAGTAATTTTATATACCATCAAGCTTTAATTAAAATAAATAAATAAAAAGCATGTCATTTATGATTGAGTGGTACAGAAGGAACAGGGATGGCAATGGATCCGATAGTCTGGTTCAATTATTTGGATATCAAATCCGGATCCGCGCCGCGCCAGGATTGTGTACTTAGCCATCTCTAATCCAAACTCCATTTATGCAGTTTTAACTATAAATATGCAGCCGACAAAATTGACCCGACCTGACAACCCGACACAAATTCGACACGAAATAATTAAATTTGGATCAAAGATTTCAACCCCTTCATACGAGTTGATACGAACCCGACACGATAATAAGCGAATCGGATTAGGGTTGGAGCTCTCAACTCGACTTAATTATATTACAAGTCGACATGAACCCAACACGATAATAAACGGATCAACACGAATCCAAACTCACAATTACCGATTCTTAACATTTCTCGACATAAATAAGGAATGAAAAATAATTGATATGTTTCTTCATTTCTATGTACCAAACAGACCCTAATGGATGGTGGTTGTCAATGATATAAGAATAGATGATATTAAATCGGCGATAGTTCAAAACACTCGAGAAAAAAAAGAACAACTCATCTCTAGCGTTGCAACAAAAACAAAACTGATAGAAACATGACCAACCTTGTGTGGCGATGGAAAATCCATCGGGAAGTTTAGGCACCGCTAGCACCCTTGCCTTTCTTTCTTTGGAGTTTCTTCATGTAAAACTCGAGCTCTTTTCCTTCTAAGATGTAGCTGCAACAAACATCCATTTTAGTCGTAAAAGCAAAGCAAATTACAAGCAATTATATGAATTCTTGTAGTTATAATTGTTCAAATAGATCGTAGTTGTGTTTAGATAAGATATTACGTACCCATCAGCACGGCCACACTGACCGGGGCGTGAAGCAATAGCAGCTAACAAACGGCCGCCACCGAATTGTTCCTCAATGTGCGGGTCAATTGTACGCTCCTTTTGTCGCTTTTCAAGCTTCCTTTGGACATGGTTGCTCTTTTTCTCTTCTTCCGTAGCAGCAGCTTCGCTCTCCTTCATTGTGAAACAAACGAAAAATATATATATATATTGTAATTAAAATAAAATAAACTAAACTAAAGACCTTAATCATATATGAATCTTGAATTATGTGCAGAATTGCATAATCAAAGTTCGAAGGAATAGGGAAAATGTATTATTTACCTCTCCTTCCTTTTTAGCAGCAGACTTCTTCTTGCGGCCAATGTCGACTCCATAGTGCTGAACATACCACTGCTTAAAAGGTGCTGCATCTACTTGAACAATAGCACCTTTAACCAAAGTCTGGGTCCGGACCAACTCATTATTGGATGCATTATAAACAACATCCAGAATACGAGATTTTCGGGTCACAGCTTCACTACCCCAGGAGTAATTTCCTGTGTCCAGCCTCAAGGCACGCCACTTCACATTGCCTCCTCGAACTCTAACCCTGCGTACAGTCTTGTTGCTTGATAATTTTGTGTTTGCAGGCTGCCGACCGAGTTCATACCTAAATGGCAACAATCAAATCAAGCATTAAACAACAGAAGCAGAATCAAATAGCAGTCGGAAACACATAATAATTTCATAAATAAAACAATGCTGGCAGTAGCACTAGGGTTGAGTATTCAAATATATGGTCCAAATCCAAACTCATCCAAAAATTCAAAATTTTGTAAAAGATTGATCCAAACCAAACTGAATTGTCCCAAAATCCAAATTGAACAATTGAACCAAATAAAAAAATCCAAAATTACGTAAGATATTCAAAAATCTAATTTTTTTTCAAAAAGATAGATAGGTTCATCAAGAAACAAATAATATCAAACAAATCAAAAAATAAACATTTAATACAAAAACCCCAGATAAGAACCTACAAAACATGCAACATGTACACACTTTTATTATAATTTATTAAAGTTTAATATATTACATGTTTCAAATTTGCTAGCATTTTCAACTGTTGCGAAAATCCAAATTATAGAAAATTTTCAATCCGAACCAATAAAAAATTCAAAATCCGAAGTTTTGAACCAAATTTTAAACTTTGGTTTGGTTGGAACGGAATATTCGAATTTCAGATATTTTGCCGCGCTAGCACCCACAATACTGCATGCATGCATTTAGATAACTCTGATCCATAAAACAAAATAAAAATACTCGTCAAATGAACCACATTTCCAGACATAAACAAACATTAAAGAAGCGAAATAGGATTTGACAAAATCTTTTTTACCAAATTCAGGGGAATGACCTAATCTTCTTCCATGATCAAGGAATAAAATCGACATACACACAGACGCATACATAAGTAGACAGAATTGCATCGCGCTTTTGTATAAAACCAATGTGCTTTAATTACCAAAGCAGATCACGCATACGCTCAAAAGAACAGTAAAGATTCACACAGCGCAATCGCCGCTGATTGCTTAAAATAAAATAACGAAAGCAAAAAACAAACTCGTCAACAAACCAACACCAACACTTACTTTCTCTTCTTCCTCCATGCTTTCTTCTTTCCTCCAGTGGCACGCCTCTTGTGCATGGAATCCCGAGAAATACCTGCGCACAGACACCATTCCCGTCAATCACACAAAACAATCACCAATATAGCTTGACGTATCAAATTTTTTTGGAGCTCCGACTGATATTTCACCCATGATTGTCGGCGGAGGGTTTTAGGGCTCCGAAAAGGCTCTTAATCGAACACAAACTCAGAAACGCCGGTGCTGGCAGCAAGGAAGACAAAGGCTTTTATAGCTGAGGTAGAAACCCTAGGATATGTAGTATTACAATTATACCCTCAACCGGTCAATCTGCAGCGAAACCTTGTAGGCTTTCTCACTGTCCTTTGCTGTAATTACATAATTAACAAGTTTATTTGTTTTAGAACTTTATAAGACAGCCCATATTTGAGATCAAAAGGGATATATTTAAATTGGGAAATTCGGGTGTATTTATTTTATGTTTTAATATTTTTTAAGTAATATAAAAATAGTCTATGTAATATATTAATTTTTTTAAAAAAATAAGTTAAAAAATTTTTATTGAAAAAACAAAACATTAGTAACTTCACTCATTTAAATTTATATTTTATTCATCTCAGTATAATTGATATTTTTTATTAAGGATACTATTGATACTTTCTATTAAAAATATCATATTTAAAAATAATATTTAATTATGTAACAATAATAAATTATGATATTATTTTATTATTTTTTATATAATTAATAATTTTAAAATAATATTGTAATATATTTTAATATGAATATCATTTTATAAATAATAAAATTATAATATAAACAAAAAAAAGTAAATTTACTTATTTATAATTAATTTAAATTAATTTTATAAAAATATGTTAAATTTTAAATATAAATAAAAATATTTATTTTTTTATAAAATAATAATAAAAAAGTTTTAAGTATAAATAAATACAGATAAAAATATTTATTAAATGTAGATAAAATAGTTAAATTGTATATTTAAGATAAGCTTTCCACTTCCGAATACTAAAGAGCGACGATGCCGCCCGTTTTCATTTCGTGGAAGTCAGACATCAATTGATCTATGACGAGGATGCGAGTCAATTGATCCCTCGATCAAGTCCTAACTTGCCGCAGCCTAAAATATTTATTAGTAATAATTTATAATATTATTTTATTATTTTTTATATAAATATTATTAATAATATTTTAAATATTTTTAAAATTATTTCAATAAAATATATACGATATATATCATTTGTAGATAATTTATATATATATAATACAAATAAATAAAAATATATATTTACTAATTTATTATTAACTTAAAATCATTTTTATAAAATATAGACAAAAATATTTGTTACAAATTAAAAAAAATGTGAATAGTAAAAAATTAAAAATTAAAATTTTTAATTAAATTAATTTATATTTATTAAATATATTATTAATTTATAAACTTATTAACAATAAAAAAAGTCATCTAAAATAACGTATATACTACAATCCCATATAGTCACTTGTCTATTTTTCATTTAAAATTGTGGATCAAATATCTATTTTTTATTTTAAAATAAAATAAAATCTCAAATCTAAAATCTAAAATCGACAGAGATGCTATTATGTGTTCGATCTCATCTAAATCCCTCAGCCGTAAAAGATCAGCATAAAGCATGCGCAAATGAAAACCTTAACATCTTTTGCATAAAATATCCATAAGCTAAAATTAACATAACATCACCTGCATAATTTGAGGCTCCACCAAATTGAAAACTCAAAGGCTGTAAAACGATACCCTATTATTTGCAAGAACTGATCCAAGGCCTATGATTAGCACTCTCCAGTTGATTAATCCTGTGTTAAATATGGGGAGGGAGACATCAGCCAGTCAAGAAGCCTAGGTAAGTCGGGAATCAGTAAAGAAGCAACCGTGTGTAAACCATCTCCGGGTATTATAAAAATCACAAGCTCTCCGAGAAATCAGTAGCAGAGTTTAGCACAGTTAGATGTTTTGATGTGAAACCCAAAAAAGCACTCACCAAAAGATATATGCATTAGCCTTATTTATTTTCTTGTGGATTGGAGAAACGACGACCAGGACTGCATTAGTTGATTTGGCAGGGGGAGTGACAGAGGAGGAATCACATGGTGGTGGTGGTGGTGGTGAAGATTGATAGCTTTAGAGAATGGTAGCGCAAGTGCCGGTTGTTGCTTGTTGAGACCTTCGATTATAAATGAGAATGCCCCGAACGTCAGACAGTTCTGGAGCAATGCCTGTGGTGCACCTGTAGGAGAGAATCAATAGCATTGTAAATATGGGTTTGCAGTTTAATGGTTTCGAGTTGGAATATATTCAGATATCAGCATAACAGGAAACTGGAATTTCTAATCAAGCCAAGTTTCGAGGTTTTGAAATTGAATCAAGTTCCATTTCCTATAGTATTTGCACTGGTTTAGCAAGCCCAATATTCAGGTATCCTTTTTCCCGGGATCCATATGTATTTCAACGAACCTAATTAATTTTTTCCATATGTGGATCTATTTAACTCAAGTTGGTTTTAGTAGCTTGTATGGATTCAAGTATTTTTCGTGCTTGTACTCGGCTAATATAATACAATTATTAAGTTAAAACTTGAATTGATTGAGCTTAAGCATGATTTTGAGCTGCATAATCTGTAATTTAAAATTTCTATTGCACAAAAGTCATTCAATAGGATATTGAATCAATTTGATTGAGCTACTCGTGTATTAAATTGAATTGAAATTTTCTCAAACTCAAGTCAACTCATTTCATATAAGCCCAAGGTCAATCTTAGGGTGTGTTCGTGTGAGGGGTTTTGTGAAAATTCCACTATTCATCCAAAAATTTTCCCCTATAAACATCAAAATCCAAACCTCCAAACAAACACACCCTTAATAAACTATCGGGCTTTCAAGTAGCTCTGACCAATCAATGTCACCATGTGTACCTAGATTTAGACTGCGAGTGTGAAAATTTTGTCACTTAACATTGATAGCTAGTAACCAATTGAGAAAAAATTGTTTGGTAATAGGATAATTTCACCCGGGATTTGGTAGTTTTGCCCCTTCTGTGTTTAAATAATACCAATGCAGTGAACAACATGTAAGATCATACATTCTTACACAAACAAAAACTTAGAAGCAAAGAAACATACCAAGATAGTAATGTGTAAGATGTAATACAATTAGAAAAAATGTGTGGCCTGGCGGAGGAGGGTATTAGAGAAGAGAGTAAAAATACCTGGAAAGCTTAGAGCAAGGCCAGTGCAGCATCCTGCAACTCCAGCATTTATAACTGAAGAAAATAGGAAGTTAGATATGCAGAGGTTGTAACCCAAGAATATTCTTTCAAATAAAAATACTTGGTACTTACCATCATCTTTTCCCCGCAATCGCTTTAAAAAGCAAACAACTAAACTGTGCACTCCAGATAAAATTGCAAATGTCTGCACAGAAGGCAAAAGATTCACAAATCCAGTATCAAAGATGATTTCAAAAGTAGAACCCATAAGAATTGAGCACACGGCAACTCAGGAGCAACAAATGAGCGGCACACCTTGGCTGAAGATCCAGCCTCAGTAAAGGAACCTTTAAAACCCTTCTTTTTAACCAATCCAGAACCTGTTACCAGAAGACTCTTGAAGGTAAATTTTAATTAATCACATTACAGACCTCCATCCAAGAGACTATTCAACTGTGATTCTATGAAAGAACACCTCAAAATGGCTTTTGCATCACTACCTAATACACTTAACTCCAAAAATAGGGCAAGAACCAACCACAGCAATTATGATCGAACAGAATTTCCAATACACTCAATTTGGTGGACATCCGCACCCAACAACAAACTCAAACTAAAATCGTAAATAACCTTCCTATTGCACTCGAACAAGGCTGTTTGTTCATCATAATACATAAGAACTAGCTTCCAAATCATACAAAATGGTAATCTAAACTATATGCTGCATCTCTCCACAGACAACTAAAAACAATTGTAATCTCTCCGAAAATATATATTGAGATGCTTTTTGATACCACAAATCCCGAAAACTATAAACTAAAATACCTGCATTTCTGAAGCAAATCGAAACAATTATATAATACAAAAGAGGTAACAAAATTTTGCATAAGCAGGTAAAAGTCACTTGCAAACATAAGTTCCACCGTGTAGAAAACGCGATGCGAATTACATAAAACAGCAGTTCACGAGGCCTTAACAGACAAAAAAACCTACAAAGAAGCAACAAAGGTGTTACCGTAGCCGAAAATGGAGCCCATGAAAGCACCGGCGGCCGAATCACCCGCAAATTTAAGCACGCAAACAAGCGGAGGACTCGAGGTGTTGTCGGTCGGAGCCAGCGAATGAGGTGTTAGGTCAGTATTTGGATTCGGTGTGTTCTCTGTTTCTGATCCCGTCTCCGATTTCGGAGTGCTCGCCGGCGCCGACATTCTCGAATCGATGAAAGACGATAAACCCTACCGGCAGTCGAATCCCGATTCTTCTCTACTCTCTGTCTGCACAGTATTTTGTTTTTCAATTTATAAAATGCACCCGATATTTATATTATTGTACAGTTTTGGTACAAATGTAAGTTGTTGTGTTTGTTATGATTTTTGTTAGATTTTATACGAAATAGGGGTGTGTTTGGTAACGAGGCCAGAGAAATAGTCTCATTTATGTTAGTTAGATAAATAGAATTTGAGAAATAAATCTTTTTTATTTTTATGTTTTCATTGAGTCAGATAAATAAATTTTAATAAATAAAAATATTTATTTATTCATTTTAATTTGTCTCTCGTAAGCCGAATTTATGGCTACTATCCAATAATTTCTGCGTGCGAATCGAGGGTTCACACTCTAAAAGTTATCAGATTTTATCAATTTTTCAAATTTTTTCTAGACGAAACTATGGTACAGAGAAATTGAGAGAAATGATGTTGTAGTATATATATTTTTTAAATTTTCTTTTATTTTTTTTTAATATTTAACTTTTATAATTTTTTTTAAAATTATATTATTACAATTTTACAAAAATTAAATTTAATTTATTGGTAAAATATTTATTTTTTTATAATTTTTTAATAAATTGTACTAAAATATAATTTTAAAAAATACCGTATATAATTATGATTTTTTTTAAAAAAAATTACCAAAAATATTTTTTATGAATTCTTATTTATTGAAACTTTTTTTATCCTGTTAATCATTATTATTTGATCCATTCGTACATCTCTATATTTTTTAAGTGAATTCTATGTTTTACCAAACGAATTAATTTTCATTCTCTATTCAGTGACACGATGTTAGATTAGTGGTTCAAAATCTTTTAAACGTTTCTATTAATAAGTAAAATATTACTAGTTCTGTCCGACCCTCATTTATTTTTTACATATTTGATCTTTAAATATAAAATTATTATATTAAAACATAATACTAATTAAAAACAATTACAAAAATAAGTAAATCTAACCTAAAGGAACTCCATTACAAAACTAAAAAGCCCTTCTCAAAAGGGAATGAGGGAATAGTTTTTATTTTTATATATAAATTGATTATACAAGAATATATATTTATAATTTAAATAAAAATATATATTTAATAAAAAAACAAATAATAATACTTCTTTTTAAGAATGGATATTATTTTTTAGTTTTATTCATTCTAAAATAAAGTAATTTTTTTAAATATAATAATTATACTATCTATTAATACAATATCTTTATCATTCATAATATATTATATTATTTTTATAACACTAATAGGATATTTTAATTTTTTTTACTACAAACTAAAATAATATTAATATTAGAAAATATCGTTAAAAAAAAAAAGTAGGACGTGCTCCTGTTACGGAAATGAGGAAGTAGTAGTTTTTACTCCATCGCTCCTACATAATTTGTCCATATTTTTTATTTTCGTCTCTCCATATAATTTGTCCATATTTTCTATTTTCGTCTGTCCACATAATTTGTCATTTTTATTTTTGAAAGATAATTATGTACTTTTTAAAATTTTAAATTTTATAATTTTTTTTTATTTTTGAAAGATAATTATGCATTTTTTAAAATTTTAAATTTTATAATTTTTTAATTTAATTAAACTATTTATTTATCTTAATCTATAATTATTTTTACTAATATATTTTTTAATTAATTACTAATTATATTTTAGCTATATTACATTACACTGACGGAGGGAGTAACAAATAATAATGTATATATAATATACATTGAGAGAGAGATACAGAAAGGGCAGAGGAGGAGAAAAATGAACACTGACATCACAGCGTCGGCGAAGCCGGAGTACCCCGTCGTGGATCGGAATCCGCCGTTCACGAAGACAGTTGCCAACTTCAATACTCTCGACTACCTCCGATTCAGCACCATCACCGGAGTTTCCATCGTCGTCGGTTATCTCTCCGGTATTCACATCTTTCTGCGCATTAGGGTTTTGACCGATCGATTCGATTTTCTTTATTTTCCTTTTTACTGCTATTAGATGGTGATGCATTTGGTGTGCGCGAAAATGATTAGGAATTAAGCCTGGAATCAGGGGGCCGTCGATGGTGACGGGAGGTCTAATCGGCGCCATGGGAGGGTTCATGTACGCTTACCAGAATTCCGCCGGTAGGCTCATGGGATTTTTCCCCAATGAAGGCGAGGTCGCCAAATATAAGAAGAAGTAATTCTTAACAGGATCTCTACATTTTTGCTTCTTTTGCTATCGATTGATGATATTTCTGTTTGCATTTCCGTTCTATGATCCACTTACAGTTTTAGTATTCTGTGACAAGCTTCTAAAACTTGGTTGCTTTTATTTAATAATGTGGAAGTGATTGTTGACACTTGAGTTTATTGTGGTCGTTTTTGTTGATTAACTTGCATTTTTAGTCTGTTTTGAAGTTTTCTCATTTTTTTTCCTTCTGTTTATTTTCCATGGCCATGCTTGAGTCTTGTTTTAATGTCTGCGTTGTTTGGTGAAGTTATTCATAGTTTGCCTTTTGTAAGAGAGTTCAATGTTTTCATGCTTAAATTTTTGGTGGGATAACCTCGGAGTTGTTGAGCCGTTGTTTGGCCAACTCCCGTGCGTGGTGAGCTGGTATTAGATCATTTGAAGATGATTAGATGTTAAATGAATTGAATAGATTACTTAAGCATATTTTTTTTCCGGAAGTCCTACCGAAATAATTCTAAAGTAATTTGAGGACAGAAGCGCCCTAGAAGTACTTGTCTTGACTTGTGGGGCCAGTTTAATTCCGACACATCCGACTTTGGGTGGTTTTGCGGGCCGGGGTGTCACATTCGGCACGAGATAAACGTTAGTTGAGCTTAGCTTGTCATTGTGAAGTTATTTCCAACTCGAGCTCTAGATATTTGAACTAAATGAGGTAAAGCTAAATAAGCTGCTGCAATAAGAGAGCCAACCTAAAAGAAGCTATAATCGAAGCTAGTGTACTCTATCTGACTTTGTAAAATACATTTTACCCAATGAAAAATACCAGCTCAGAGAAAATGCAAAAGCCAAAGTTTACTAAGTTGCTAGAGTTTATTTGAAATATGAAATCCATGAAACTCCGCGAAGTTTAAAATATGTAAATTGATAAATCTTGAAAGCTAGAATATTTTAGCACTATAAGATTGACAAGGAAGACATTTGGTAAGTGTACTAAGTTGCTGCACATAAGGGTCATGTCCGTAATTTTCACTATTTTGCGACGGCTAGACTTTTGTTGTTAAGCTTAAATTGAGATACGTGAATGTCTATTTTGCACAATTTTATTGTCTTTTAGATGAAAAACTGTTCTGTTGCTCTATCATGTTTTTACGAAATGCACATTTACATTTATCAATTCAGTCTGTTACTTGGAGAGTTTCTTTCTTGAATTTTATCTAGATCATGCGTGAGATGAGATCAGATGCAGTAACCATGCTGACTTACAAAGTTACTTGACATGAGTTAGATCTGTAGCTTGGCTCTATTCACTTGAGATGTTTATGGGTTTCGTGTCTAGAATTTGATTTATACGTCCGCCTGCTGAAAATCCTATGAGTTTAATCAAGTGAGACTTCATAGCCCCACGATGCCTCTCAAGCATGATATCAATAATTTGTAGTTGTCTATAGGTTTACTGAAATTGCGTTGGGCTCTATTGAGATTTATTCAAGTAGTTCCTTGCATTGGATTTCTTTTTTTTTTTTTTTTTTCTCGATTGTTCTTATCAACTGCTCTTTTATTTAGCAGTGGATAAAAAAACTCGGTAGCTAAGCAGCACAGATGCATCTATCATACATATCATTGGCGGTGTCTTGTACTTTTGTTCACATTAATCTGCTTTATATTAATTTTGTTGAGAAATTAGAATCTTAGATTTTTGTTCGGGATTTGATTGTTTATCATATGACGGCACTATTTACTCCAGTGTCCTGCTTACTAAATCAAACATCAGACTTAGATATTTTGTGTGATTAGACAGAGAATTAATATGGTAATGATCCGTTGGGAGTTGGTTATGCGCCGAATAAAGGTATTATTGAAATAAATTCACTAACTTGTGGTTGTTAGGTTCGCCAACCGACAAATCTACTTGTTATGCCTAGTTAGGAGTCTCTGTTCTTGTTCATTCCAAGTTAACCGGGATTGTAAGTTGCAACCAATTTGACGGGATTTTGCTTCTTATATGTAAATAGGGTTCCGAGTCTTCTTTTGGTAACATGTTTGTCTGATATATGTGTTGTTTATTTTGAAAATTAAGCTCTACCTTGATGAATATGGATATCGTAGAAACTACGAAATGGTAAAAGTTATGCCTGTAGTATCGATGTTTTAATATAAATGTACGAAGGTTTGTTATATGATTCATTGCCCTGTTACCCAAAATTGCGAGTATAGTCTTTTTATATTTTTCGATAGAACTGTCATGTTTGCGATTTGCATCATTTTTGTTAAGCTCATGAATTTTTTTTATTTATTATTATTATTATTATTATTTTATGGACATTGGTTTTTCATAGGTACAAAAATTGTTAAATATGTTTTTTTTTTTTTTTTTTTTAATTAAAAACTTTAAGGGAGAACACATTTCGGTCCCATGATAAATATGATAAATTCTATTTGGTCTTATTATTTCTTGATCAAATCTAATCCTATTAAAATAACTTAATAATGCTTGGATTAGCTTTCAATAATGTGGTAGTTGGCATGAATTCAAAATAATATTTTCTGTTGAATATTTATTATTATTATTATTATTATTATTATTATTATTATTATTTATGGAGTCATATGAACATATTTAACTCAACATGTTGCGTAACATATATTAAATTTCTTATTTTAAATTATATATAATCACATGAAACATATTTTCAATATAATTTATAATGAAAAGTTAACACACATTTTCGTTCAAAATACACGTATAGTTAACCTCAACTATCATATCAGCCATTATCTTTTTTTTTAAAAAAAAAAATAAAAATCAAATTTTTAAAAAAATTGTAAATGGGCCCAAATATAAATTTATCTGATTTGTCACAAAAAAGCAACCTTAAAATATGAATATAAATAAAAAATGATTGGTGGAGGAATTTTATAAATTGAATAACAACAAAGAACAGCTGGAAGTTTGAACTATTCTATTTATGTGCTTTTTAGCTGTTTTTTTTTATTTGGTAAATATTGTAAGTAAATACTTAAAAAATATTGCATTATAGTAAAATATCATAAATTACTGTGTAAATATTTAGGAGATAATTTATATGTGTATAATTTGCATATTAATATAAATTTACTGAAATATTATTATGTATACATTTTTATTGTATGATAGTATATTTTAGACAAAATGTAAATATAATGCGACATTGTAGCACAAATTTATAATAAGATAAAGATTTTTTATACATATTTTTTGTTAAAATTCATTTATATTAATCATAATTAAATATTTATAATTTCATTTACTTATATTATATAAAATTATATAATTTACAAATTATATACATATCGAATATATAATATTGAAATATAATTTTTAAAAGTATTTAAATACATATTTTAATTTTTAAAACCGTTGGTACATAATGTTATAACTAAAATATTAATCAACTAAGTGTGTTTGTTTACGGGATTGGATTGGATTTACATTATTCATCCAATTTTTTCCTCCAAAAAAATCAAATCAAACACCTATTTTTCATTTTTTTTTATATTAAACTAAAAATCAATTTTACATTCAAAATATCACATCAACACCTATTTATGTCACATCATACAACTATTCAAATTCAAAATTTTTACTATTCAAATCCCAACTCAAAATCCAATACCCCAAACAAACACACCAATAACTTTTAACCGAACTTTTAAATATACATACTTCACAATATTCATTATTGTTTTATAAAAATACATTATTTATTCTCGTGACAGTGGACTATTGTAATGTAGAAGAAAATTGAAAGTAGAAAATTAAAAATGAACTACTCTCTCCGTAAGTAAGTATTTATTTGCTTTTTGCACGGGGTTTTAGAAATATTAGTATTATATTGGGATATAGTAGGAATAAAGTAGAAATGACTAAAATAACTTTATTAGTATGTATGATATAAAGGTAATAACATTTGTATAATATATTGTAAGTTGTAAGGGTATTTGTAATGTTAAGTAGACAGTACAGTTACTATAAAAAAAAAAAAAAAAGGAAATAGATACTTTATTATCGGATGAACTAAAATGAAAAAATTGATACTTTGTAATGGAACGGAATGAATATTTTGTTTCTTTACCAAAAACTCTTTTTATTATTTATTCATTCAAATTTTATCCCCATTTTCATCGTCGTAATCAGATCACCCATCACCATTGGAGGATTTTACATATAAATAATAGAGTTTTATTATTATTAATGATTGATATATTTTTAAATAATTAATTTGCATGTTTTTTTTTTTTTTTTTTTTTTTTTTAAATATATAGATACATACAATAAATGATAATTGATTTTTGTTACATTTTCGTACACGAGAGTTTGGAAAGCCACCAAATGATTTGGATAGGATGACTTCGAATGTCGATAATGTGATCATTATTGGCTTTTAATGACTTTTAAAACTATTTAGTGGAATACAATGTTAATGATCAAGATCAAGACAACCATAGGAGGACATTTAGTGGTAATAAAGCAACAAATGTAGAATTAACAAGTGAGATTGGTTTATGTTATGAGAAAACGAGAAAGAAAGCAAATAAAGAACACAGAGGTTTTACGTGGTTCGGTGACGGTGTGTCAACCTACGTCCACGGGCAGGAACCGGAGAGATTTTATTATACTGATTCAGAGATTTACAATGTGTCATCCGACTAAGAACCATAGTTGTCTATTTATAAGCACCCCAAAACACCCTAAACCCTAAGCCTATTTGTTATTAATTAGGATAAGCCCAAAAGGAACCCTGCCAATTGAAACAGCCCTTTCGCTTTGGTTTAAGGTCGGGTAGACCGCTAAATCCAAGTCACGTTTCAACAATCTCCACCTTGACTTGGAGTTTCTCCAACCGCCAAATGTTCGTCAGTATCTCTCAGTTGTCTCCTTCCTGCCAGATGCCCCGAGAGGGCTTTACCTCCTACGAATATTCACCAAGTTCAAGCAGTGCTCAAACTTCTCCGTCGGTAGCGCCTTTGTCAACATATCAGCTGGATTGTGTTCTGTAGCTATTTTCTGAATAGAAAACTTGTCTTCCTCCAGAACATCACGGATAAAATTCAACCTTACATCAATATGTTTGGTTCTCTCATGATACACTGGATTTTTAGCCAAACTCAAAGCACTTTGACTATCACAGAATAACACCGGTTTCTCCACCTTCAGACCCAAACTCTGCACCAGACCATGTAACCAGATACCCTCCTTAATACCTTCAGTCATTGACATGTATTCCGCCTCAGTCGTCGACAATGCAACCGTAGGTTGTAAAGTAGACTTCCAACTGACTGCACATCCAAACAAAGTGAAGATAAAACAAGTTAGTGATCTTCGTTTCACCAAGTCACCCCCGTAATCAGAGTCTGCATAGCCAACAAGACCATCACCATGGCCTTTATCATCATATACCAGACAAATATCAGACGCTCCTTTCAAATATCGCAAGATCCACTTTACAGCTCCCCAGTGAGCTTTACCCGGATTAGCCATAAACCTGCTCACCACACTAACCGCATAAGCGAGATCCGGTCTCGTACATACCATCGCATACATAAGACTTCCAACTGCACTTGAATATGGAACCGTCTTCATGTAACTAACCTCTTCATCTGTAGCCGGTATAGTGCTTCGATCAAGTTTAAAGTGTGCCGCCAAAGGGGTACTTACCGGTTTGGACTGATCAACAGAGAATGCCTGCAAAACTTTCTCAATATACTTTTCTTGAGAAACCCATAACCGTCTTGCTTCTCTATCACGCCAGATCTCCATACCAAGTATTTTCTTTGCCGCACCCAAATCCTTCATCTCAAACTCACCCTTTAGTAGAGCCTTCAAGTCATTAATTACAGCCATGTTTTTAGCTGCAATTAACATATCATCCACATACAACAGCAGATACACAAAGGAATCAGTAGAAACTTTCTTCGAGTAAACACAGTTATCAAACTGATTACGAGTATAACCATTAGACACCATGAATGAGTCAAATCTCTTGTACCATTGCCTCGGAGACTGCTTCAAGCCATACAGAGATTTCTTTAACAAGCATACCTGGTCCCCTTTAGAACTGTAGAACCCCTCCGGTTGAGACATGTAAATCTGTTCTTCTAGATTACCATGAAGGAATGCTGTTTTTACATCAAGCTGCTCCAGCTCCAGATCAAAAGCACCCACCATTGCCAAAAGAACCCGAATGGTTTTGTGTTTCACCACAGGAGAAAAGACTTCATGGTAATCGATTCCTTCCTTCTGTGAAAACCCTTTTGCCACCAGTCTCGCCTTGAACCTAGCAGGTTCAACACCAGGAATTCCCTCCTTTCTTTTAAAGACCCACTTGCATCCCACTGGCTTCACCCCTTTTGGTAGTGCAACAAGATCCCAAGTCTTGTTCTTTTCAAGAGACTGCATCTCTTCATTCATTGCCATAATCCAGGTTTCTGCATCTTTACTCGCCACAGCTTCTTTATATGTCTTTGGCTCATCAGAGCCAAGATCATCACCAACCGCTAGTGCATAAGCAACAGAATCCATGTCACACGTATTGACACATCCTGCAAACCTAGCTGGTTTCTGAATATTTCTCTTTCCCTTTCTTGCTGCTATGGAATCTTCAACCCCAGTACCAGCGTCATCAGCTTCCCCCTCAACCGGTTTCCCTTGAGGTTTTGACTGATCTGGTTGATCGGATTGATCAATAGTATTATCCTGCTGCTTTTCCTCTAACACAACTCTGTCAGGAGTCTCAAACTCCACCCTCTGGTTAGCACCACAATCTTTTGTACCTGCAATACTTTCACAACCTCTACTCTGATCAAGCATAGCAGATTCATCAAAGGTTACATCTCTGCTAATAAGAAATTTACCAGGATTTTTACCTTCTGTACACCACAGTCGATAACCTTTTACTCCTGTTGCATACCCTAGAAATATGCATTTTACCGCCCTCGGCTCCAGCTTACCATCATTCACATGAGCGTATGCAGGGCATCCAAATATTCTTAGATTAGAGTAATCAGAGGGTTTACCGGACCATACCTCTTGAGGAGTCTTTAAGTCAATTGCAGTTGATGGAGATCTATTAACCAGATAGCTAGCAGTGTTTACTGCTTCAGCCCAGAATTGCTTAGACAAGCCAGCAAATATGCGCATACACCTAGCACGCGCCATGAGGGTTTGATTCATTCGCTCTGCAACTCCATTTTGCTGTGGTGTGTGTCGTACAGTGCGGTGCCTCACTATACCTTCTTTCTTGCAGAAATCATCAAATGGAGCGTTGCAGAACTCCAACCCATTATCAGTTCTTAGAGTCTTGACCTGTTTACCCGTCCGTTTTTCAACCATGGTCTTCCACTCCTTGAACTTCCCAAACACCTCATCTTTAGTTTTTAGAAAGTACAACCAGACCTTTCTCGAATAATCATCTATGAAAGTGACAAAGTAAGAACACCCGCCCTGCGATTTCACCGGAGAGGGACCCCATAGATCTGAATGAACATACTCCAGAATTTGTTTTGAAGTGTGATGACCGGTACTAAACCTCACCCTGCGTTGCTTCCCTTTGACACAAGCCTCACAGAATTGAATTTTACCTATCACATCTCCACCAAATAAACCCTGCTTGCTCAACACAGACAACCCTAGCTCACTCATGTGACCTAATCGCCGGTGCCACAAATTTGTCCTGTCATCGTGTTTATCCAAGGACTGAGATACCGCCGCCGTTCCCATCACTGAACTGCCCTGTAGAAAATAAATTCCATGCTGCAGTTTTCCCTTCATCATTACCAGCGCACCTTTCAGGACTTTCACCCACTCACCTTCACCATGATATTTTAAACCATTCTTGGCTAAGGTGCCAAGAGAAATCAAATTCTTTCTGAGTTCAGGAACATACCAACAGTCAAATTTCCTGACAGTACCGTCATGCAATTTTATCTGCACTACCCCGCTCCCTTTTATGGCTAGAACCCCATCATCACCTAACTTCACCGTTCCATTCCACTCCTTAAAAGAAGTGAGTAGATCACGAGAGAACGTCATATGGTGAGAAGCACCAGTATCCATAATCCAGGAGTCAGCAGTACTAGCACTACACGCTGTCAGAACTTCACCAAAGTCCCCATCATCAGAATTGTCTTGTACCACAGCAGCACTGCTGCCACTGTTACTAGAATCAACTTTTGTATTTCCCTTCTTTTGTGGACAATCCCTTTTAACGTGCCCTTTCTCCTTGCAAAGATAACACTTAACTTTGCTAGAGGATTTTGATTTTGAACGCGACCTCCCATTCCCGTTACCCCTCTCCTGTGGTCTTCCCCTACCTGCAAACAGACCTGAACCAGAACCCTCTTCCAGAGAAACCTTTCTTTTCAATTCTTTGGACATAAGGGCATCTTTCACATCATTAACAGAAATTGTAGTTCTACCATATAGCATAGTATCTACAAAATTCTCATATGAACCAGGTAGTGAACACAATAAAATTAGGGCTTGGTCTTCATCATCTACTTTAACCTCAACTCCTTGAAGATCAAGAATGATACGGTTAAAGGTATCAAGATGATCCTTTACCTGAGTACTTTCGGACATCCGGAGGGTGTAAAGACGTTGCTTCTGATATAGCCTGTTCGTGAGGGAGTTGTTTTGGTACTTCTCACACAGTTTATTCCATAATCCAAAAGCCGTTGTCTGATCTACAACCTCCCGTAACACCTCATCAGTAACTGACAGCAAGATCGCGGAATGAGCCCTTGCCAAAATCTCCTTATTTACCTCCTCCTTCGTGTCTTTAGGAAACTTGTCTTCTCCCTCCAACGCAGCCGCACATCCTTGTTGAACCAGAAGTGCCCTCATCTTGACCTTCCAGAGCGTGAAGTCATTCGACCCATTAAACTTCTCCATATCAAATTTATACGAGGACATTTTCAATCAATGGGATATGGCTCTGATACCACTTGTTATGAGAAAACGAGAAAGAAAGCAAATAAAGAACACAGAGGTTTTACGTGGTTCGGTGACGGTGTGTCAACCTACGTCCACGGGCAGGAACCGGAGAGATTTTATTATACTGATTCAGAGATTTACAATGTGTCATCCGACTAAGAACCATAGTTGTCTATTTATAAGCACCCCAAAACACCCTAAACCCTAAGCCTATTTGTTATTAATTAGGATAAGCCCAAAAGGAACCCTGCCAATTGAAACAGCCCTTTCGCTTTGGTTTAAGGTCGGGTAGACCGCTAAATCCAAGTCACGTTTCAACAGTTTATTTATTTATTTTTATAACGTGGGACCTGCAGCCGCTACCCGAAGATAAAAAGACAAATATGATAATTCACACTAGGCGAACCATGTATGACAAATATGCGTCAGGATTTACCTCTTTTTTTTAAAAAATAAAATAAAAATTACCACACACACACGTACTTCGGCATTCATGGGAATTAAATTTTGAATCTCGTACTATGCAAAAAATAAAAGATAAAAAGATAAAAAGTATACTACCTACTTAGATATTGATTGAGGTCTTGAATAGGAAAACAAATATTACATTTAAACGTATAGTATCCTAATTATGTCTATAAATAATATTAAAAAAAAAAATTTATCATAATTACAAAGATGTATACACTAAATATATTCAGGGGCGCGAATAAAGTACTGATCCAATCAAATCAGCATCAGGTCAATACATCACATAAAAATATACAATATATATTTTTTGTATAACATGACATATGTTGTGTTATAAAATATTATATGTTGAATTATCACATAACATACGTTGTATCATAAATATTCTATGATAGTAGATAATATATATTGATTACCTTTACGTGATATGCTGACCTGATCAGCACCGGATCCGCAGCTTATATTTAGATATATATCATAACATTTCAACTAATAAAGTGACTTCAATTGAACACTAAAGTATTATCAGTAATAAACTAAAAAATCATTTGACTAATTATAGAGATCTTTCATTTCAATTCAAAATATATAAGAATAGTATGTTTTAACAATATATTTTCCTAACGTACAGTCTAATTGTATAAGAAACCTTGAAAACATATGAATGTATGTATGTCATACAATGGTATATATATATATATATATATATTGATTCAAGTCGAGAAGTCCTTTACAACCAAATGAGCCCTATAGTAGGGATTTTTGACCTGTACTTTTCTCTCATTTTCTTATAAATTCATTTGCAATATAGTGATTGCTTTCTCCTTGATAGCTATATAAGCATTATCGAAGTCTTATTCCTCGTACGACACTCTGTTTCACTATCCATTTTATTCATCCATAGATTATTGCAAAAAATGATGTAATGCCTTAATCTCATTGTAGTGAAAGAAAGGCTTAGGGGATTAATCAATATCATGAATTGATTTTGATTATTATTAAATTCGAACTAATTGGTTTAGAGGTATTTCGTGATTGTTGTTCTTACTTATGATTCTACTAGTAGTTACTTTGTAGCTATGTTCAAATCATAATAGGTAGGTTTAGTTAGTTGTATTTTGAAAATATAATGTTATTTAGTTTGTTTTAAAAGTAGTAAAAAAATTATATCAAATAAATAAAAAGACAAAAATGCATACGCACATTTTCAGCTTTCGATATGGATTTAACACTACAAAAAAAAAGGCATATTTGTAACGGAATTTTATTCCTAAAGTTCACGTAACTAACGTAATTTTATCCATAATTCCGTCTCTAATGTCATTAGTAACGAAAAAAGTGAATTTAAGGACGGAAAAAACCTCGTTACAGAAATGATATTTTCTTGTAGTGTAAGTAGATTCAACGGCTAACAATAACATTGATATCACTACGTAATAAATAGACATTATATCAAGTAAATAAGATGACAAAATTAAAGTACATTAACAATCTTTATCTTTCTATTTATTTAAGTAAATCCAACGCTAGCGACAACTGTTACGTCAACATGTAATAGATATATATTATACTCTCTCAATCCAGTTACAAAGTATATATATTTCTATTTTGGAACTTCCAATTACAAAGTAATCATTGCATTAAATACCCTACTTTTTTTCCCCAAATATTCTTATTTTACATCACATCATTACTTTTTATACCAAAAAGCAAGAGCAAAAATGTCATTACACTACTTTACCTACCCACTATAATTAAAATACTATTATTTCTTAAACTCCACGCTAAAAGTAAATGTATATTTCTTTTTTGGACAGAGGGAGTATCTAGTAAATATGATGACAAAAATATACATAGGGTTTTTTTTTTTATTTCAAACAAAAAAACAAAATATTACAATTTTTAATAAAAATATATAATTTTTTTTACAAAATATTACATTAAAATATTATTTAAACAAACTCCTACAATCCCATCTATCCAATTTATATTAGAGTCGCATATCCAACGAGCACCATTAGTAACGTCAACATATATTAGATATATTATATCGACTGAATAAGATGGTGTAGGTACGTTTACAATTCTTACCTTTCAATGTATAAAATTAAAATAGATCCAACTCTAGCGACAAGAGTAATGTCAATATGTAATATAAACTTTATATCTAGTGAATATGATGACACAATTACATATATAATTGCCAACCGTTCAATTTACTATATTAAAGCATATCCAATGCTAGCAACAATAGTAATATAAACAAATAGTAAATATATTATGTCGAGCAAATAAGATGGTAAAATTATATCTACAATCCAGACATTTCAATTTATATTAAGATAGTTCCATCGCTAGAAACAATAACAAGTCAACAATGTAATAATTAATATTTATATCGAGTAAATACGATCGCAAAATGACATATACAACCCCAACGGTTCAAGTTATGAAGAATATCTATAACTAGCAACAATCAAAGGTCAACATATAATATATATAGTATATCCATGTAATAAGATGGCAAAATTATATCTATAGTCCAAACCATTCAATATATATATAACCAAATCTAATATATAACAATGATAATAACATCAACATGTAATAAATATATTATTCCGCGTGAATAAAATGACAAAAATACATATTAAAACAGATCCAACTATTTTAATTTATACTAAAAAAAATTAAGTTAATACTAAGTTAATATACAATTTATATTAAGTTAATACAACGATTTAAATGTATCTTCAATCTCAACCATTCAACTTATATTAAAACAGATCCAATAACTAGCAATAATAGTAACGTGAATATGTAATACACATTATATCGAGTTAATACAATTGACAAAAATATATCTTAAATCTAAATCATTCGGCTTATACGAAAGCAGATCCAACTATTAGTAACCGTAGTAACATGAGTTTGTAACAAACATTATATTGAATTAATACAATTTTGGCGAAAAGTATATCTTTAATTTCAATAATTCAATTTATATCAAAGAGATCCAACGACTAACAACAATAGTAACATAAGTGTGTAATATACATTATATTGAATTAATACAATTGACATAATATATCTCAAATGTTAATCATTCGACTTATATTAAAGCATATCCAACAGTCAACAATAGCAGCATGAACATCTAACACATTATATTTAGATTATACGATGACACAAATTAACTCTTCATATTAACTATTCAACTTATATTAAAGCAGATTCAACAACAAGCAACAATAGTAACGTAAATATACAATACAAATATTATATCGAGTTGATAAAATGACAAAAATACATCTTCAATCTCAAATGTTCCACTTATACTAAAGCAGATCCAACGACGAGCAACAACAACAACAACGTCAATGTGTATTACTACACGTTATATTAAGTGAATAAGATTGACAAAATTATATCTGTAATTTTAACACTTACACTTATATTAAAGCAGATTCAACGACGAGCCACAACAGTAAAATGAATGTGTAATACATATATTATATTAAGTGAATAAGATAACAAAAATTATATCAGCAATCTAAACTCTACGACTTATATTAAAGCAGATTAAATGGCGAGCCAAAACCGTAACATGATTGTGTAATACATATATTATATCAAGTGAATAAAATAGCAGAAATTATATCAGCAATCTAAACCCAACCACTTATATTAAAACAGATTTAAAAGTAAATACATTTCGAAAAATTTCTGAAAGCATTTCATCCAAGCACATTTGAGTAATGTAATGACTTTAACTAATCTACAATTGAAAAAATTTCTTGATAATAAAGTTCATCTTCACCTCCATATCTACCTCAAGATTTTAACCGAAGATTTTTTCCTAACAATCAAACATATATATTATACATATACGCGTATCCGTATATAATACGTAGATATACACATATGTATGTATACATTTGTATTTTGGGTTTAGAAAAGGAGTGGAATAACCAAGGAAAAAGAAAGCAAGTGAAGGACCTTTGGGGAGAGGTAGAGAGAGAGAGGGAGTGAGGAAGGAGAGAGAGAGGATGGACAGCCCTCTGTTTTCATTTTTGTAAATTTCTCTCATTAGATCTTAGTTTCGATTGAATAATTTGTTTGGTATTTATTCCTCCCTCTCCCACAAGGTATGGATTTGTTGGTGGAGATGAATTTCGCATTTCTGATTTGTTGGGTTGAAATTGAATGGATTTTGGAATTCTTACTGAAATTATTTTTTTTTTTCTGGTTGTTGTTCTTCGAACTTTTTTTTGTTCTGATTGTGGGTTCTGTTTTTGATCTGTCTGTATTATGCTATTTCCAGGTCCCCCAGTATTGAATCGCGATCGATTGATCAAGGATCCGATGAACCTTTGAATTAAATCCAGCATTTCCTGATCAGTTAACGTTTCTCGTTTCCTGCCTGATTTTCTGGATAAGGTAAGATTCTCGATGTTGATTTTGTTTGTTTTTCGGTTCATCGATTTCCGTTCGTTGTTGGATCTGCGAGATTTAGGTTCCGATTTTCATTTTCGATTGAATCTGTGCGATTTCGAGTTGTGCTCTGGATTTGGGGCTTTGTTTCATATCTGAAAAAAAATAAAAACTAAAAATCGATTCAGGCATTTGATGGTTTCAGATTCATATGTTTGAGATGATGTTTAAGCTTAGATTATACAGGTTTTGTAGTTTGGTTGGGTTTTGGATTGAATTATGAGTTAATTTTGGTTTGGATTTGGAAAAAAAAGATGGAGAAGGATCAAGGGAAGCTCTTCATCGGGGGAATTTCGTGGGACACGAACGAGGAACGTCTTAAAGAGTACTTCGGGGGCTATGGGGAGGTGGTCGAGGCCGTGATCATGAGGGATCGAACCACAGGCCGTGCTCGTGGCTTTGGGTTTGTAGTGTTTGCTGATCCTGCAGCTGCTGAACGAGTGGTTAAAGAGAAGCATATGATCGATGGACGGACTGTGAGTTGATTTAGATTTTGTCGACTAAGTTTCAATTGCTAATGCTTTTCTTTCAAGTCCATTCAATTAAAATCTGCAATTATGAACATTTTGTGGAAGTTCTTGAATTAATGGATTGCTAAATTCGGACAATGCCGTAGATTTTTCATGAATTTTCAGCTTCCTTCGATAGATCTACAGCTCGTACTGCTGTACGTGTGTTTTATGGAATCATTAGCTGAATTCGGACAATGTCATTTATTTTCATGAATTGTAAACGTCCTTCGATAGATCTACAGCTCTTGCTGTGTTATGTGAGAGTCATTTGTTGTTGCTATGTGGTCTTGAGTTGGATTGACTCATTAAAATCTACTATTCTGAACATTATGCGGAAGTTCTTGAACTTTTGGATCACTAAATTCGAACAGTGTCATAGATTTTCATGAATTTTCGACTTCCTTCGATGGATCTACAGCTTTTACTGTCTTACGTGTAACCATTTGTTGTTTCTATGTGGTCTTGAGTTGGATCAACTTGATTATTAAAATATACGATTCTGAACAATACACGGAAGTTCTTGAACTTCTGGATCGCTAAATTCGGACAATGCCATATATTTTCATGAATTTTCAACATCCTTAGTTACATCTACAGCTCTTACAGTCCTATGTGCATCTTATGGAATCACTCATTATCGCATTTCTAACAAAATTCTTCGATCTTCAGGTGGAAGCAAAGAAAGCCGTTCCAAGAGACGATCAACAGCTGATAAACCGAAACATCAGCAGCAGCAGCAGCATTCAGGGGTCGCCAGGCCCCGGGCGTACTAAAAAGATTTTTGTCGGAGGTTTGGCGCCCACAGTCACCGAGAGCGACTTCAGAAGCTATTTTGAGCAGTTTGGCACCATAACCGACGTCGTAGTGATGTATGATCACAACACACAGAGGCCAAGAGGGTTCGGGTTTATCACATACGATTCGGAGGATGCCGTCGATAGGGTGTTGCACAATACCTTTCATGAACTAAACGGGAAGTTGGTCGAAGTAAAGCGAGCCGTCCCGAAGGAATTATCGCCCGGGCCTGCCCGGAGCCCGCTTGCTGTTACTGGTTACGGTTTTAATCGA
The DNA here is from genome assembly GCF_009805555.1 of Andrographis paniculata. Taxonomy (NCBI): domain Eukaryota; kingdom Viridiplantae; phylum Streptophyta; class Magnoliopsida; order Lamiales; family Acanthaceae; genus Andrographis; species Andrographis paniculata. The sequence goes on along the minus strand of NW_026137585.1, from coordinate 1,295,313 downwards.
GCCAATGCCTTACTCAGTAGCTTCCCGCAGGGGTATAATATTAGCTCGCTCGGCGGGTACGGTCTTCGGATGGACGGAAGGTATAGTCCGTTGGCTGCTGCTCGCGCCGGGTATTCTCAGTTCGGTTCTCCGTCGTACGCGATGGGTATGAATATGGAACAAGGGTTGAATGCCGGGTTCGGTGGGGGTTCTAACTTTAACACCGGTTTAGGTTACGGCCGTGTTATGAATCCTTATTTTAGCGGCAATCAGAGCAGGTACAGCACTCCTATCGGTTACAATACCGGCGGTGGCAGCCGAGGCGATTCCTTTTTCAACTCTTTGTCGAGAAATGTTTGGGGGAACGGTAGCCTCAACAATTCGGCAAACAATGCCAGTTCAACCTCGTACTTTGGTTCGGGAAGCGGTGGTGGCTTCGGGGTCTTTGAAAACAATGGGTCGACTTGGGGTGCGCCTCCCGGTGGTCCGTCGATGGGTGTGAGTTCTTCGGGTTATGGTGGGGCGAATCTTGGCTATAGAGGTGGAGAGAATAGCTATGCTCTCGGTGGAGGAGGATTCGGACGAAACAGTGGAACGGGTTTGGCTACAAAGTCGTCATTCTCTGCTTCGACCGGTAGCTATGAAGGGTCTTATGGAGATCTCTACCGTAATGGCTCTGTTTATGGCGATCCGACTTGGCATTCGACTTCTTCTGAGCTTGATAATCCTGGTACGTTTGGTTATGCACTTGGGGCTTCAGAAGATGTCGCTGCTAAGGATTCCGAGGATTATGCTGTGGATTATGACCTTCCAAATCGACAATCTAATAGAGGTATTACTCTCTGCACCTTGAAATAAATGTTTTTGTTATTCTTATAGGACTATCCATTTTTCGAAAGCTTCCCTAGAAATGAAAGTAATGATTGATGTGCAAGTAAATGAAAATCTCTTTATTAGAATCAAATCCAATTTATTTGCCTAGATCTGTTTATACTACTGTTGCCTCATGGTTCGATACAAAGTAAGTATTTATAGTTGCTGTTTCTTGAGAATTATAAATTGAGTTGAAATGCCAATAGGAGCGTAGTGAAATCATTTGGTTGAATCATTTAGAATGTTTCTATATCGTATTAGTCCATGTTTTATATATAACACGATCTTGTAGTGGCAATGATTATGGTGATCCGAGGATGTTTGTTCGAAATGAATATGAATTTAAAGTGAATTACGCCTTCTGTAAAATGCCTTGCTGATGTAGTTTACATAGATTGTCAAATCTTCTTATTCTATGTCATAATCGAATACATTGAAATATACTTTTCATCGGTGGTGTTTGCAATTATGGGTTCGAATTCATTGCTTTGGCTCTCTTATTTGGTTTTGTTTGCAATTATTATTTGTGTGAATCCGATAAATCTACTCCTAGAACATTGCTTTAGGCTGAATTATCACGATGTCGAGTCATTGCCTATTAAATGTTTCCCCTTGCAGAAATTTTATCCTTTTGTTTTGCAAGTTCTTTTTTTTTTTTGATTTTTTGAAAGTGAAATAGTTGTTGGATGTGATTTGTAAAAATATTTTGAGATTGAATAGTAGATAAAATTCAGAAAAATTGACAAGTAAATACACTCAAAAGATTTTGCCATATTTTCAGCTTATTATGTATGGAGCGTTTCCGCATATGGAGAGTTGTGTTTTTGCATTTCTAGTCTTTTGCAATGATGAGTGAACCAAATTAACTGATGATAAGTTATGTCTGTTTTTATTTGCTGTTACATTTACGTAAATCTTCTCGTGTGCGCACTTATGATACATAAATGTGTTTGCAAGAAAAATTTTCAGGAGATCACCATCCCATCGAGCCAAGCCTTTTAACAATTTGGAAAGAATCTAACTTCGAATCCATAAGAACTAAGGTTGCATTTACATATGGTTTGGAAGTATTTTAGAGTTTTGGGGAATAGTAAAAAGTCGAAAAATAGTTATTTAATGCAATATTTTTTTAAAAGAGAATTGTTGATGTATATTATCAAAAGTGATTTAAAAACTAGCTTATGCTATTCCTAGTGTTTTTATTTTCGTGTTTGTTTTGTTTTTTTTTTCTTCAGGAATTGCTGCATGAGTGAGTAGCTTTGGTAGGAGGACACCGGGGAAAACTGAAAGACAAGAAACAAAAAATTCTGAATCAATGTTCGTTTGTTTGTTCGATCCCTCGTAGAGAAACAGATCCGTCACCCGCATACAGAGCTAATTACAGGATCCTGGCACAAAGTAAATTGCTCGGCAGAGGTTAATTTCGATGGTTTTCGCAAAGTTTTCTGAGGTATGAGTGAATGATTCCTAGGCATAACATTATTGGTTTTGTTCGCCTGCCATTTTGATCGAGATGTAAAAAATCCGATCGCCGGATATCTATATCTATATCTATATATATATATATATACTTTTGGAAGATTGGATCCATTGTTTAGGTTTTTGATTTGTTGTGCAACAGAAGAAGACTGTACTTACTACATTGGGTAAAAAAGCAAACACAGATAAGGATTAGTTTTGTATTCTTTCCTGTCTTTTGGATTTTGTAATCTCCTTTTGTTTGATTTCTTAGTGTGATTTATTGGAAAAAAAAAAAACTTATTTGCATGATACTATTAGTATTATTATTTGGTATATCGAATGTTTTGGATGCTTGTGATTGGTGTTTTTAGGAGTTCTTTTATCGTAAAATTTGGGCTTTACGTAGAGGAGATTTCGATCGATTTGAGAGGTTTTTGAGCTTTACGAAGAGGAGATTTCGATCAATTTGAGAGGTTTTTGAGCTTTACGTAGAGGAGATTTCGATCTATTTGAGAGGTTTTTGGATTGAAGGGTTATTATTTCGATCGATTTGAGAGGTTTTTGGATTGTAGGGTTATTTTATTTTATTTTTTTGTTGTATTTAGTAATTTTAGAATAATAAAAATTTTGAACTGACTATATATGTAACTTTTTTCATTTAATTTTTTTTTGATAAATTTAAAAAAATTTTAATTTGATTTTGGTATCAAAATAATATATAGTTGTGTAAAAAAAAAAATGTTTTTTTTGTTGAGGAAAACAGAGTAGTAAAATAATTTGTACTAAAACTCACAAACAAACACTTTCTTGTATTTATATTTTTATTGGGCTTCATTCTGTTGTCTTTTATTGCATTATCTTGAATATATTTCAACAAGTCAGACTTGAAAAGGATGAACTTTTCAAACCCAAATAAAGATTTCTTCCTGAACTTCTTCTTGCATCTATACTTTTATTCGATTATCGCCTTTAGTCCGGTAATAACAATGCTATAACAAGTATATATAAATTTTTGTATATGTATACATGATATATTTGACAAGAATTGAGAGAAAAAAAATTACTGTGCATTTGCGATAGAAAGGGAGAAATAAAACACAACCAAACATATGTTTTGGTATATTTTGCGACGTGTTCCTTCAGGAATCTCACCGCTTCAACAACACAATTGTGCGCAACCGATTACAGCCATCAGCAAAAGGAAAGAAAAAAAAATAAAATAAAATAATAAAGAATGATATAGAATACATCAATTAGCCATTCCTGCACGATTACGCCGCCGCCGGAAGAAAATCCACCACCACTGTAACTCGCCGGAAAATAAGGATTCAGCTCGACATTCACCCAATTTCGATTTCCGTCATGATCCTGCCTCTAATAGGGTTTTTGCTTCTGAGTTCTTATAATTGGTGTATCGGAGAAGACTCCGTATAATGGGCGGGCCGACATCACTGGCCCAATGGGCTGAATTATAGAATGTCCTTTTTCGTCATTTCATAATTAAAGGAGGTCCATTTTCGTCATTTCGGTACTAGATTTGAATTTTCAAACAATCCTCACTGTCCAACGGTCACATACCAACAACGGTTACATTGTCCAACGTTTTAAATTTCAAATCAAACTTTGTTCATTTACTCTCTGTGTCTCTGTCTCTCTTTCTCTCTCACGCAAGAACACACTTCAATCTCTTCTTCTTCTTGTCATCTTTCATTCAGATCTCGTTTCATAAATTCGTGGGCAGTTCATTTCTCTGTGAGTTATCTTTCAAATTGAAGCATGTCAATTTCCAATTCGGAAATGTCTGGAAACAGCAGATTTTTTGGAAGCATATCTGCGTCGGTGCCATTCAAGAGTTTGCTCCCCAGATCGAAGCAGAAGGGGAATTCAAACCGACGCATGAATTTCAGATCTGACGCTGAGAATGTAGCTCCGGTTGATCCGAACATTCGGATTCCAGATCCTCCCCTCTCTGCCAAAATTTCATTCTCCAAAGATCCGCCACGGAAAGCCAAAATTGATCCTCAACCGGCAGAGCTCACCGCCTCTATTGTCCAGGAAAAGGTCTCTGAAGTTCAGGATCCCCCAGTCAAGGTACCCGATAAACCCTAATTTTAATTTGTACTGTACGGAGTAAAGTTTTACTATGATTATTGTTCCAATTTCTGAAATTGGATACTTAGTTTGGATACTTCGACTGTGATTAGCTCCAGAATTCAAATTTGATAAGCTTCTGTGTAATCTGACGATAGGTCGTGGTGAGGATTAAGCCAGATGATGATCTTGGAATTGGGGAAACTTTGGCGAGAAAAATTTCGAAGGATTCACTGGCTGTTGATGACAGAAATTACACTTTTGCTTCGGTGTTGAACACAAATTCAACTCAGGTTCGATATCATTCATGCAATTGTATATTATATCCACAAGTAGAACAGCAATGTCTTCTGTTTGAAGCCTCGAATTTCTTGCCTGTTATATGTCAGATTAATGTGAATTATTAGTAATTTTTCTTGTGCTTGTCGAATTTAGGAAGACGTATACCAATTAGTGGGGGACCCTGTGGTTAAGGATGCACTATCTGGTTATAATACATCAATTGTGGCTTATGGACAGGTACAGGTTAACATATATTCATATCTTAATCTGAATTTCATCAAGAATGGCTTCCGAGTCCAGATTTTTTTGACTTAGAAGTTGTTTATTTTTATGATTTTTAGACTGGAAGTGGCAAGACTTACACAATGTGGGGACCTCCAAGTGCCATGGTTGAGGGTGCAGCCAGTGGTCTTCAAGGCATTGTGCCAAGAATTTTTCAGAATCTCTTCTCTGAGATTCAAAAGGTTTATTATTTTACTTTTTACCTAATCATGGTAAAAAATTAGGTATTTACTTTAAGTTTTATTTACTGTTTCTATATCATCATCCAGGAGCAAGGGAATTCTGATGGAAAACAAGTGAATTATCAGTGCCGCTGTTCGTTCCTAGAGGTGAAATCCCCTGTTTTTTAAAGAAAATGTGTGATGATTCCATCTGTTTCCTTAATCATATTGGCTTGTGTTGTAGGTTTATGATGACAAAATTGGTGATTTACTTGATCCAACTCAACGAAACTTGGAGGTTAATCACTTACACTTCCCTTTTAAGGGAATGTTAACGTTTTGGATTGTGATTTGTGAAACTTGGTTTGAACTGTTGTTGATGTAATTATTGTAGATAAAGGATGATGTCAAGAGTGGATTTTATGTAGAGAATTTGACAGAGGAGTATGTAACCTGCTATGAGGATGTTGCTCAAATGTTGATTAAGGTACACAGGATGGTTTCAGCGCGCGCGCGCACACACACACACACATATATATATATTCATGTTTTTCTTTTTATCATTATTGAAGAGTACTCAGCAATCACTTATATTCTGCAGGGGCTGTCGAATAGAAAGACGGGCACAACAAGAATCAACTCAAAAAGTTCGAGATCTCATATAATGTTCTCATGCATAATTGAGTCTTGGTGCAAGGTAGGGGATGCCAGCGATGCTCGATTATCTTCCATATACTATAAATCTCAAAAAAATTGTACATCTTACAGTGAAATTTGTTCTTTTTGTTTATACTGTACTTCAGGAATCATCATCAAAGTGCTTTGGTAGTTCAAGGATAAGCAGAATCAGTCTGGTTGATCTTGCTGGATTCGAGGGTAATACACTCGACGATGCCAGCAAGCAACATGTGAGAGAAGGAAAATATATAAAGAAGTCTACATCACAGCTTGGGTATGTTCTTGAATCTGGTTTTGGCCTATTGGCTTTTACACTGTCTTGTCCGATGGATTTTGATACCTGTAATCGTTACCATAACAAATCAATATACTTACACTTAGACTGGGGTTCATATCATACAGGCGCTTGGTAAACATCGTTGCAGAAGGAAGTCAGTCAGGGAAATCCGAAGAAGTTCCCTATCGAAATTCTCGTCTAACTCATCTGCTAAAGGAGTCACTCGGCGGCAATGCAAAGCTCTCGATTGTATGCGCCATTTCGCCGCACAAAATGTAATGTATTATCCATTTCTTTTGATATTTATCGAAACTTAGATTCTAATGCAAATATTGATCTTTGTTCAATGCTGTTCTTCTCCTTTCCGCAAACAGGAATAGTAGTGAAACTTTAAGCACTCTCAGATTCGGACTGCGAGCGAAGCTCATGAAAAACGAACCTGTCGTGAATGAAATAACAGAAGATGATGTGAACGACCTGAGCGATCAAATCCGGCAGTTGAAGGTATTGTTGGCTTTTCCATATTAAAGAACTCGATGAAGCTTCTTCCGAGCCACATTTCTAATGACATTAGTCGAATGCAGGAAGAACTAATGCGAGCCAGGTCGAGTGCGTGTGTCGACTCTTTTAGCAGCCATCAAGGATTCTTCCATAAGGGGAATGCACGCGAGAGCTTGAATCAACTAAGACTAAGCCTCAATCGATCACTTATGTTGCCGCGCATAGAAAATGATTCGGAAACAAATCTTTCCATTGATGAGGAAGACGTGAAGGAGCTAAAGCTTCATATCGACAGTATAAGAAACTCCAACGAGGCAGAGCATGGAGAGAGCACCGTCTTATACTCCGCAGAGGGTTGTGAGACAGAGTACACTTGTGAACACTATTTAAGCTGCTCAGATAGTGAGACTGACGAGATTGATTCAGGCAAGGCAGCAGCTCTGTCCGAATCAGTTGCATCAATTGACGAGCCTGTTAAAAACTCGATGATCATAGAACTTTCGAGGGATCAGTCCTCCTTCCTTCCAGGTCCTGAGTTGTCCGAGTCTCCGAAAATTAAAATCTCCCCAAGGAAAAGCTCAGCTTTCACATTGAATAACCTCGAGGGTGACGCAGAAAAAGCTTCGAATAATCTTGATCTGACAAGGCAGGAAAACATTCGATCATCCTCCTTGAGATCTAGCCGAATATTCTCAGGCCCTACTGATTCCTTGGCTGCTAGTCTTCATAAAGGATTGCAGATTATCGAATCTCACCAGAAGGATGCCGCGAGATCGTCTGTCTCCTTCTCTTTCGAACATCTAGCACTCAAGCCATGCCTATCCCCTGAAAAGGCCAATGCTTCTGTCCAGACTTCACATGCAGGACGACGATCTTCAGATAAAATATTAGACTCATTCGTATGCTCGAAATGTCGAGGCAGCAGCAGTGCAAGCAATGGAGCCGAGAACACTTCAAAGGTTTGTTAAAAAAAGCTAACGATTCTTACCTCAATTATGCTACGATCGCAATATAGTTCTTTCTTTAACGATCTGTCTCTTTTTTTGCAGGGCATTGAGAAAGACTTAGTTTTGGCTGTTGAGAGAGAGAAGGAGCTGAATAATGTTTGCCAAGATCAAGCTACTCAAATCGAAAATCTAAAGAAAATGGTATTAGACAATTTTAATCGATTTTACGATGAGTTATGGGATTGTTGTTCTAGCCTAAACCGCGATAACTTCTAAATCTTTCTGCAGCTAGAGAAATGCAAGTGCACGAATGTATGTCGCAGCTCTTCGAACTTTGGCCTTTTGAAGCACCCACTGAATCCAATCAACGAGGACGAAAATGAAACTAAGGTTTATAGAAAAATCACTCTCAAGCTATCATACTCTGCGCCTATGGTGAAATTATCTGTGTTCTTACCTCTGGTGTATTCTTTTACAGCTCTTGACATGGAATGATGAAGAAAATTCTGAAACGGAATGTGAGGTAAAGGAAATTCGGGACTTGAGTATCAGCACTAATGCGACGAAATCCTTTGCTCCCGAAGACAGGGAAGAGCTTCTCAAAGAGATCGAGGTTCTTAGGAACAAACTGCAGTTCCAAACTGATGCAACAATGGGAAGATCGACCGACAAGATTCGATCATCGTTGCTGTCGCAATCAATCCAGCTGAGAAAAAGCTCTGCATTTTCTCAAGCTAATAGTTTGGAGGAATTTGAGAAAGAAAGACAGAAATGGATGGAAATGGAGAGCGACTGGATTTCACTGACTGATGAACTGAGAATTGAGATCGAGTCCAATCGCCGGCGAGCCGAGAAGGTGGAGACGGAGCTGGCGCTAGAGAAGAAATGTACGGAAGAGCTCGACGACGCACTCAAAAGATCGGTTGTGAACCATGCAAGAATGATCGAGCATTACGCGGAGTTGCAGGACAAGTACAACGATCTGGAAGCGAAACATCGCGCAATAATGGAAGGTATCGCCGAGGTGAAAAGGGCAGCTTCGAAAGCAGGCGCGAAAGGCCGGCAAGGGTCTCGTTTCGCAAAGGCGCTCTCGGCAGAGCTTTCGGCATTGAGAGTCGAGCGAGAGCGCGAACGGGAATTACTGAGGAAGGAAAATCAAAGTCTGAAAATCCAATTAAAGGACACTGCCGAAGCTGTGCACGCTGCAGGCGAACTTCTCGTAAGGTTGAGAGAAGCCGAAGAAGCTGCTTCTCAGGCTGAGGTAATTTCCGAGCCTCTAGTTTAAATTAACAATCGAAATCGAGTTTATACGATTCATTTTTATGAGTTTTCTGCAGGGGAAGAACTCGTCGATTCAAGAAGAAAACGAAAAGTTGAAGAAGCAGATGGAGAAACTGAAGAGAAAGCATAAGATGGAGATGATCACAATGAAACAGTACTTAGCAGAGAGTCGATTACCGGAGGCTGCGTTAAGACCTTCGCTATATCGACAAGATTCAGATAAAGTCGAGCATTGCGACGCATTGGCAGACGACGATCAGGCTTGGAGGGCAGAGTTCGGGGCGATATATCAAGAGCACTACTAAAATAAGTATCGTATTATACGTTGCTGACCTTGCTCGGGTCTTGCGATTCGTAGAGCCAAACCGGACTACACAATTTGAGGTTTGCTCTCGATATATTTGATGTGTTTGAATCATGTTAGTTTTAATCGTCGTATATTCATTCATTCGTGTGGCATCGAGCTAAAACAAACTACATGAGTTTTAAATGACGCGTATTTTGCTTGATTTCTATGGCTCGATACGACTTGTTAGCCATGTTAGAGGCTTTTCTATCGTTGTACGGATATCTTGTTTATGACGAAGAACATCGATATACAGAAAATGCAACGATTTCGACATAGTTTGATAGAATGAGGTGAAGTTAGTTGTAACATATAAATTGGCTTTGAATGTCATTGCAAGTATCGACAAACTTGTCACCGCAAAGTCATAGTTTTTAACCCCATTGATTTTAAAACATGGCTTGTCCGACTAGTGTGATTTATAGACTATTATGTTCGGACTTGAAATTTGACAAGTTTATATGAATTTATGTATTTTCTATAGTAAATCAAATATGTGTATGCAACAGGTTCGGGGATGAACTTATGATCATAAAATCATAAATTTGACGAACAGCAATAACTAATTTTGACTTTACAGAAATAAAAATTATATGAATAGAAGTGAATGTAACATGTTGAAGATATAGAAATGAAAAAATAAAAAAAAATAAAATAATGTTAATGGAACTGAATGAAACATGTAGTAGTACAATCTTATTTGATATATTAATTGTTAGATCTATCTATCTAATGAGTTAGGCGTAAATGCTACTAGGGTGAAAATAGGCTTTTTAAAGTGTATTTAATTAATTAAAATAGCTTAGGTTTATTTTTATTTTTTTTATTTTTTAAAACTTATCATACAAGTCTATTTATATATAATTTTAATTTAATATATAAAATTATTATATTTTTGAATATTTATAACTTTTATTAAAAAATATAGATTTAGTGACAATAATTAAATATAAAATTTATTTATTTTAACTATAATTATATATACACATAAAAAAATTCTTGTATTTATTTATTTATTTATTTTATTTTACCAATATTGAATTTATTATTTTTTTTTATTAAGTATGTGAAAATTTATTGCTTGAATAATGTCTTAGCCGTTTGTAAACAACACGGTAAAGTGAAGTGAAACAAAATTTAAATTCACGATCTTACAATCACATGTTCATCTCACACCACAAGACACCACCGAGTCATACCACACGGGACAAAGGTATCTTCACTCTCGGAATCACATACAATGGTTCTTTCCTTCTCAACGTAAGGCCCGCGGCTTCGGCCATGTCCAAATCTTCGGGTTTCATTCCGTCGGGCAAAGCCCAATCGAAGTGGTAGAGAAGCATCGCCAAAGCATGCTCGACATTAGCGAGGCCAAATGATATTCCGGGGCAAATCCTTCTTCCGGCGCCAAAGGGAAGGTATTCGAAGTTGTTCACTTTAAAGTCGACCGGATTATCAAGAAATCTCTCAGGGATAAAACTATCAGGTTCTTTCCAGTACTTGGGATCTCTTCCAATCGCCCATGCATTCACCAAGACTCGAGTTTTTCGGGGTATTTTGTATCCGAAGATTTCACACTCCTCCATACTTTCTCTCGGAAGCATTATGGATATCGGCGTATGGATCCTTAGAGACTCTTTTATTACTAACTTTAGATACTTGAGCTCGTCGAAACAAGACTCATCGACAAATCCCTTGTCCTTGAAAACCATTCTTACCTCGTCTTGCGCTTTCTTATAGACACTCGGGCGCCTAAGCATTTCCACCATAATCCAATCCGTAGTCATCGAGGATGATTCAATTCCGGCGACAAACACATTCTATATATATGCACAATGATTAGAAAATTGGAAGGACTCAATAAAAATCGAATACCAAAAAAATGAATTCAGAAGCTCGGCGACAAACCAGTAAGACGGCTTTTATATTGTCGTCCGTTAGCTGTATTTGGTTTCCCGAATCATTAAACTTCAGAAGATCGTCTACGAAATCTTCGTGCTGTTTCAACTCATCCTCTGATTTTGTTTCTCTGTGTTCGTTGATAACCTTTTCGAGTATCTTATCCGCCTTTTTGTGCAGCCTCTCTACCTTGCCTTTTATCGTGTTGAATTGTCGAAAAAAACTGATAGAAGGATAGAAATCCGCGAGATTGAGTCCAACACCAATTAGCTCGGCGCTCTCGTTGGCTATGGCGGTGAATTTTCTTAGTTCGTCGCTCTTTTTCCCAAGCGACGCCTGAATTACAATTTCACAAGTAGTGAATCCGATCTTCTCTGTCAAGTTGATCGACAAACCTTCTTTAGACGCGATCCATTCGCACAGATTCGTAAACTCTTGTTCTCTTAAAGCGCGGAATGATTGGACTCGTGTCGCGCTCAACAGCTCCACTGTGAAGAACTTGCGCATTTGTCTCCAGTATTCGCCGTATGGCGACATTACCAAATCCGAGTGGTTGTAAAGTACAATATCGGTCGCAATGGTTACCGGTCTGTTAAAAAAGTTGAGTTCATGCGTCTTCATGATTTCTTTCGCGGCTTCGGGCGAGGAAATCACGACGGTGCTAACTTGGCCGAGCTGTAGGTGCATCACCGGTCCATATTTTTCGGCCAAGTCACTCAAGAACAGGTGTGGAAGTTTCGAAGTTGTGATCAGCTGGTGCAAGTTCCCGATCAGCGGCAGCTTCCTCGGCCCCGGAGGAAGATTCGTATTCGGATCGGGTATGGATCGGGTAATTACTCTAAAAAACTTTGCTAGAAAAAAGAAGGAAACGACAGTAATGAAGAATAATGAGAAGTCGAAATCCATTTTTGGAGTTCTTTGATATCTCAAATGGAGCTTAGCATATTTATAGAGAGGTGTGTTTTGTTTTTGTATTTTTAGTTTGAAGTGTTTTTACTGTTAGGTGTAGAAAATAATATTACTTCCGTCTCATAATAATATATTTATTTATTTTTTTGCCGTTGTTATAATTAGTATTAAAGATAAATTTATAATTTGTTAATGTAACATTCATATTATACAAATATCATTATATTTGTCTTATACAATACTATTAGAAATATTTTGTTGATTTTTCAATTAGTTTGAAATCAACTATTCATTCGATGGGATTCTCAATAAAAAAAAGTATATTATTTATTTTTATAAAATATTATATCAAAGTAATATTTAAATAAAAATTCAAATCTAACATCTAATTTCAAACTATAACTAAACAAATATAAATCGCATTAAAGTATGATATTAATAAGTTTTCACATAAAATTAAATGAAGTAGACACCTAATATAGCAATTGAAGCTGGCCAAACTTTTTCCATCTTTTAGTAATTCACGACAGTTCGTCACATTTCAATCGATCTAACCCCAAAATTTGTTTCTTTTCAGCTGATCGATCCCTCAAAAAATCATTGCTGTGTATCGATCCATACTCCACTTTTTAGGTTCATATTTGTTTTCAAACTATACGACGTATCCTTTTGTTTGTCCTCAGTCGTGGGTGGTCGGAGATTGTCGATTTTGTCCTAATCCAACCAGAACTAGCTACCCACGAATGAAGCCATTATTTCTTACTGCAAAAAAAAAAAAGAAAAAAAAAAAAAAAGGCAAGCTAGTGAAGTCTTGACATTAATAACTCGATCGACTTGTTCTTATGACATCCACAAATTAAGCAAGAATGATAACAAAGAGGTAGCCTTTTCCGACAATTTATTGATATATTTTATTATGGTAATATCCATCTTAGGATTAAATTAATTGTAACTTATACTCCTTCCGTCCCATGTAATATGAGTTTATTACTGTAGACACGGATAAAATATAATTAGTAAGTAATTAAGAAGTGTATTAGTAAAAATAATTATAGATTAAGATAAGTAAATAATTTAATTAAAATTAAGAAAATTATAAAATTTTAAATTTAAAATGCGTAAAGTGTATAATTATATTTCCAAAAATAGAAAGGACAAATTACGTGGGATCGAACGAAAATAGAAAATAAGGATAAATTATGTGGGATGGACAAAAATAGAAAATAAGAACACGGAGGGAGGGACTATTACACTATATTGTTATGATGTGTTGTGAATTTATAGTTTATATAATTTTTATTCTCTAATGACCCTAACAACTGTTACGTGCATATATTTTTCACATATGCACTGTCATATATGACTTTTAATAAATATACTGTATGAATATTAGGGTTACTTATACAAGATTAAAAATAAATAAAATAAATAACTACTTTTTAAATTCATTCGACTGTGCGTTTGAATTTTGTATTTTATGTTTAAATAATTGAGGGATGTAATATTTTATAAGAAAAAAAAAATGTATTTTTATATGAAATATTAAGAATTACATACTAAATTAATATATTATTATTTTAAAGATCATATGATTTGTTTGTCTAATATTTTTTTTCTACACTATTCATGTATTTTACATTAAAAAAAAATTCTTTAAATCAAAATAATAAACAAAAACCAAAACCCTACAATCCCATCTTTATATACAATCCATTCTAAAATTTAAGCATACAATTCAAAGGATTCTACACAAAGCAAGTAATCGATACATCGAAACATAAATCCAACAATCTCCCAACTGAATCGAGAAAGTTCCCGTTGATCGGGAACTTGCATCTCTTTGCTAGTTCCGTGGCGCCACATCGAATACTAGCCAACTTAGCCTTGAAATATGGTCCCTTGATGCACTTGAAGCTCGGCGAAGTCTCCACGATCGTGGTTTCATCATCCGAAGTGGCCGAACAAATCCTAAAAACACATGACATCAATTTTGCCAATAGGCCATCACTCTTTGTGCCCGAGAAAACTTATCAGTGTACCGATATAGCATTCGCCCCATAAGGTGAATACTGAAGACAGTTGCGCAAAATTTGCATGTTAGAGCTTTTGAGCAAGAGACGCGTCCAATCTTTCCGAACTTCGAGGGAGAAAGAGTTTTTGGGTATGTGCCTATGGATAGCGGAAAAACAAGGGTCAACGATCAACTTGACTGCAAAAATCGACTCCACTCTATTCGATAGTTTTGTACAGGCATCCGTCGGGAGAATGAGTCGCAAACAAGGTGTTCTTACATCCACAATCAAAGAAGTGATTGCGCTCATTTCGGGCTTTTTGGTTGTCGACATGTATCCCTCCATCAAAGCATTGCAAGCAATAACCGGAATGAAACACAAAGCAGAACAGTTGCACAAAAAGTTCCGTACGATATTTCAAGAAATCATCGAGGATCACAAAGTGGCCGCGGGTGAATCCAAACAAAGCGAGGATTTGATCGATGTCCTCTTAAGGTAAAACGACGCCGGGCACGAGCTGTATTTAACTACCGATAACATTGAAGCTGTCATGGTGGTGAGTTCATTTTAACATAGACGATCTATTTGACTCCTCTCTGGTAACCAATTTCGATCTCACGTTGAAACAGGATATGTTCGGAGGTGGGATTGAAACGATATCCGCGACTGTAGATTGGGCCATGACGGAAATGTTGAGACATCCCCGAGTCCTTCAAAAGGCACAAGACGAGGTTAGATCAGGGTTGTAAACAAATCAAATAATCTAATTTGATTCAATTTGAAATCTTGTGATTCAAATTGAATACAAATGTTCTATTAGAGCAACTCCAACCGACTCCATATTTGAAAAAATTCTTCAAGTATCGAGTCAAAACTCTTGAATATTGTCCCACCTTGGTAAAGGTGTGTGAACTCTCTTGGTTTACAAGGGTGAAGACCCATCCACTTATCACCAATTGGTTTTAGATTGAGAATTTAAATTCCATTATAACATGGTATAAGAGCCATGGTGCCGTAGTGAGTAGGGATCCTGTATGAATTTTCGAGATTATGATCTCGAGAGGGGAGTGTTGAATATTGTCCCACATTTGTAAACATGTGAAAACTCTCTTGGTTTATAAGGGTGAATGACTCCTCCAATTACTTTTAGATTGGAAGTCCAGATTCCATCAATGATGGGAAAAATTTTTATTTTTCAAAATATCCTGATAAATTATTATTATTATTTTTTATTTTATATCTCTGACCTCTAATTTATGACTTTAAATAGATCCTATTTGAAAATAGTCATTCAAAATAAAAAAATTAGATTGGAAGCCTGGATCCATTCCTAACAAAAATAGCTCCAATAGTCTCCATTTATCCTCCAAATTTGGAGTCATTCAAATTCAAAGTAATTTTTTTTTTAAGAAAATAGAGGAATCGATTAAAGATAATCTTAGATTTTACTATGAATCAAATATAAATATGAGATTTTCATATTCGATTCATTTACAATCCTAGGTGAGACACACTTTCAAGGACAAGGGATTCGTCGAAGAGTCGGAGATTGATAAACTAAAGTACCTCAAGTTAGTCATCAAGGAGATCCTCCGGCTACATCCACCGATACCTTTATTACTTCCGAGAGAAAACTTGGAGGAATGTGAAATTAATGGATATAAAGTAGCCGCAAAGACGTAGGTTCTAGTGAATGCGTGGGCGATTGGAAGAGATCCAAAAAAGTGGAAAGATCCCGAAAGCTTCTTACGGGAGAGATATCTCGAACTTATGGAGCTTGATTACACGGGGACTAAGTTGGAATATATCCCTTTTGGTGCCGGGAGAAGGATTTGCCCCGGAATATCGTTCGGGCTCGCGCACGCCGAGCTCTCGCTCGCCATGCTTCTCTATCACTTCGATTGGGTTGCGCCGGAAAATTTGGACATGATGGAGACCTTTGGTGCAACGGCGAGAAGGAAAAATTCGTTTCATGTTACTCCTATTGTTAGAAATCCTTTTGCCAATGTAATTTTACTGTGTTTTATGGAAGTAATAAATGACAATTAAAGATATTTTATATTTTATTTTTAATATAATTAATTGAGTTTTACTATTGTGTACAATTTTTCTTTTTTTTTTTTTATGAATTTTTTGTTTTAGGAATTATATAAATATATATTTTTTTAATTTTTAGATATTTTGTAAAAAAATAATAATGTATATTTATTTATAAATATAAGTAATTTTTTTTTCATTGTAAATTATGTAAAATATAATATATATATATATATTTGGATATGTGTTTTTATTATGTTAATTAATTTATTATTTCACTAGCTTATAACTTTTAAGTAAGTTTATTTCATTCTAAAATAAAATTTATTATGTGATAAAAATTTGTATATTAAAAAGAAATTTGTAATAGTAAGATTTTCTATTTTGCTTTAATTTTTAAAAAATTAAATATTTTACAAATAAAAAAATAAAAAATAGCAAAAAAATTCTATGGTTGCTAAATTTGCTGAAAAGACCATTTGGGTATTAAAATTTTATTTTACTTACTTGATTCATATAATGTTGCAATTAATACCTTATCTATTAGCATTTAAAAGAGATTATTACAAATCCATAAATAACATATTAGATGATAGAAACTAGTTTTAAATAATTTTAATCAGCTCGGATAGGGTGCAAAATTCTTATTTTCAGCACCCATGCTGATTTGTTAAGTTTAAATAATATTTAATTATATAATCTAAGATAATTATATAAAAGATAGAATATTCATTTTTTTTTTTTTCGGAAAGATATAATATTTTTAAAAATATAAAGAATAAGGGGTACAAAATTGAAAGATATAATATTTAATATATATATATATATATATTTTTTATCGGAAAAAAATAATTTTAGAGCAATTCAGACAATCTTTTGACTACCTCAAACAATGGCGTAGCCTAAAGAGGGCCCAAGGATGTTAGGCCCGTAATTATTTTAATTCTTTTATTTTGTGTATATATTGCAGAGAAAATTGCAAAAAATATGTCGCACTTATATATAGTATTATCACTTTTGTCTTTATTTGTCTCGTTGGTAAAATATATCTCACATGTTTATAAAATCGCTATTTATGTTATATGTCTGCTCGTGATATTCACACCACGCGTCGTTACGCGCGGTTAAATGATAGAAATAACTACTTTTGCAAATATGTGGTATATATTTTGTCAGCGAGATAAATACAAAATAAAAGTGATAATGAGGTACAAGTGTGATATATTTTTTTGTAATTTTCCAATATATTGTATAAGTATAATTTTTAAAAATTAACAACAAAATAAAAAAATTGGACAAAACAAAATTTTTTATAACTCATACTCCTTCTGTCTCAGAACTAGCACGAGATTTAAGAAATATTGATATTATATTGACAGTTGGTAAAAAGTATAAGTAAAAGACTTTTTTTGCCTTTGTGAGTGTATTAATATAAAAAGTAGTGGCAATTGTGTAATAATACGAAGAGTAAGGATAGTTTTACAGTGATATAGTTATTTATGGAAAAAAAACTATTCTTTTGAAACAGACAAAAATAGTAAATAAGACTATTTTATTGAGACGGAGAGAAACAAACAAATCCCTCAAGTTTTACCGTTTTGTGCAAGTTGATAAAAAATAATTTTCGATGTTAAAAACTTATAATTAATTGACATCAAGTTTTTTTTCTATTTAAATATATATATATATATATATATATAAAAGTCTAATAAATTATTTTACAACTACCTACTCTATGTGACGATTATTTCATTATATATAAAATATACAAATTAAGGACACAGATCCCATGTTGATTGGATTTGACTTTGATACATCATATGTAATAAATGTAACCAATATACTCCCTCTGTGTCAGATGCTATGTCCACGCTACCGTTTATGTCCGTCTCATATGCCATGTCATTTTTCTTTTTTGAAAAATGATTACACATTTTAATCTCATTTTAAATTTTTATTTTTTTTAATTTTAATTAAACTAATTAGTTATCTTAATTTTAATTTATAATTATTTATATTATAGGATAATTATTTTCACTAATACATTCTTAATTATCTACTAATTACACCCCTTCTAAAATACCGTGTCTACAGTGTAGCAAATACGGTATGTGGAACGGAGGGAATATATTTTATATAGTAGAATATATTTATAATATAATACTCTCTCTGTTCCATAAATATAATTTTAACTGAATTGGACATGAAATTTAAGGAATATTAATATTATATTGGTAGTGAATAAAAAATATGGATAAATTTATTATTATTTTTTTTATCTTGTGAGTATATTAGTGTAAAAAATAATTGAAATTGTGTAATAAAAATGAAAAAATAATGGTAGTTTTACGGTGATATAGTTATTTATGAAAATAAGACTATTGTTTTGAGACGGACAAAAATAATAAACAATGGGACGGATGAAGTACTATATATTATATTCTAACTCACCATATATAATTTTACAAATTTTTCTAAATAGCAAATAATTATCTTTCTAATAAAATGCGCTATACTTTTCTCATCATATTATTCAAATAAAAAAAAAATAATTACATCATTTTCTTTTTTATTATATCGTCTTTATTTTTAAATTATCTTACTTAATATTATTCACTTTAATTCTCGTGTCGAAAATCAACTGTATCACCTTTGAAGTATTATGTAAAAATATATATTGTGTGTGGTTATTTATTATATATGTTTGATTAAGACTCAATCAAAATAACCAATCCGATATGTTATTTCAAATGGATACGCTCGACAACAAATCTTGTCAATGGATACAACAATTATAATAAATTCATTAAATAATACACCATGTAACAATCTTACAGTTTAAAATTTTCAAAATACCTCAGTTATAATTTCCCGTTATTATATTAAAATTTAATCAGCATAATAATAATAATAATAATAATAATAATAATAATAATAATAATGATGATGATGATGATGGTAGGCATAAAAAAATTAAAATCTTAAATTAAATTAAATATCATATATATGGAAAGAAAATAAAATTTCGATAAAATAAATATGCGATATTTAATCTGCACATATTTAATATTTGTACAATAAATATCAATTATTAATACAAAAATTTATTTAAAATGAAATATATCGGTGCACAAATAGAATCATAATAAATTTGAAGATACACAAATAGAATCATAATAAATTTGAAGATATTTATTATATTAATTATAATACTTCCTTTTTCATATATGCCACTTTTCATTTTAAAAGGATTTGAGTGCGTACCTTCCTTTTTAGTGAAGATTTTTATATCATTTTTTTTCTCGAAAGATATTAATTTAAATATTTCTTTTGTTGTCGAAATTAATTTATTTTGTTGTCAAATTTATTATAACTCCGTTTATGCACGTAATATTTGTATGCTATCTTTCATTTTAAACAAATTTTTGCATTAATAGTTGATACTTATCGTACAAATATTAACATAAGTGCATAATTAAATATCATATATTTATTTTATTAAAATTTTATTTTTTTCAATATATATATATATATATATGATATTTAATTTAATTTAAATATTTAATTTTCAATACCTAAAATAACTTGCACACAATCCCCTCTCGATTTAATCGGGTTTAAAATTTTAAAATCCATAACCCGCCTTAAATGTTAAATTTTCAATAACTCATCGCTAACGTACTTATATATATATATATTATTACATACACTCATACGATATGTACAATTCATTGCAATTCTACGAAATCTTGATTCTTGATGGATATCGATATCTCATCCCTTGTTCTAGTTTCTTTGCTCGTATTTTTTATGTCGCTTTATATCTTCGCCACTCAGACGAAACGAAAATCCAACAATCTTCCACCAGGGCCAAAAAAGCTCCCGTTGATCGGGAACTTGCACCTTTTTGCTAGTTCCGTCGCGCCACATCGAGTCCTAGCCGACTTAGCCTTGAAATACGGCCCGTTGGTGCACTTACGACTCGGCGAGGTCTCTACCCTCGTGGTTTCATCGGCAGAAGTTGCAGAAGAAGTTATGAAAAAACACGACCTCAACTTTGCCAATCGACCGTCGCTCTTCTTAGTAGAGATGTTTTACAAAGATGCCGATATAGCATTCGCCCCGTACGGTGAGTACTGGAGACAGTTGCGTAAAATTTGCACGTTAGAGCTCTTGAGCAAGAGACGTGTCCAATCTTTCCGGCCGTCGAGGGAGAAAGAGATTTTGGATATGTGTAGACGGATAGCTCAGAAGGAAGGGTCCGTAATTAACTTGTCCGAAAGAATCGAGTCTACTCTATTTAGCGCTCTCGTAAAGGCATCCGTCGGGAAGATTGCTAACAAAGAAGGAATCCTTGTATCCACGATCAAAGAAAGCGTCGATCTTGTATCCGGTTTCTCCGTCGTGGATATGTATCCTTCCATCAAATTGCTACGACTAATCAGCGGAATGAAACGCAAAGTAAAGCCGATGCACGCTAAAATCGACGCGATATTACAAGAAATCATCGACGATCACAAAGTGGCCATCGGTGAATCCAAACTGCGCGAAGATTTTGTCGATGTCCTATTGAAGTTCAATGACGCGGGAAGCGATCTATATCTAACTATCGACAACATAAAAGCCGTCCTTTTTGTGAGTAATTTTTTTTCTTATAAAGATTCTACTCGACTCCTCTCCGTTAACATCTTTCGATCTCTATTTCAAACAGGATATGTTTGCCGGTGGGATCGAAACATCATCCGTGACCATAGATTGGGCCATGGCGGAAATGTTGAGACACCCCCGAGTTCTTCAAAAGGCACAAGACGAGGTGAGACGCGTCTTCGCAAACAACGGATTCGTCGAGGGGTCCGAGTTCGATAAACTAAAGTACCTCAAGTTCGTCGTCAAGGAGATCCTCCGACTACATCCGCCGTCTCCTTTACTACTCCCGCGACAAAACTCGGAAGAATGCGAAATTAACGGATACAAAGTAGCCACAAAGACGAAGGTTCTTGTGAATGCGTGGGCAATTGGAAGAGATCCAAAAATGTGGAAAGATGCCGACAGTTTTATACCAGAGAGATATCTTGATCTTCATGAGATCGATTACAAGGGGAATAATTTCGAATACATTCCTTTTGGCGCCGGGAGAAGGATTTGCCCCGGATCTTTATTCGGGCTTGCGTACGTCGAGCACGCGCTGGCCGCCCTTCTACTTTACTTCGATTGGGTTTCGCCGGAAAATGTCGACATGGCCGAGTCCTTCGGGGCTACGGCGAGAAGGAAATATCCGCTTCGTGTTATTCCGATTGTTAGAAATCCTTTGCCTATGTAATTTTATTACGATGTTTTACTATGTTACGGAGTTAATAAATGAAATCAGTCATTAGGGCGTTTGTGTAGTAAACAACGTATGGTTTATAAAATATTAGTGTGTTGTTTCGCAAAATTTGAATTGGAATAGTCGTGTGATGTGATATAAATAGGTGTTGATGTGATGTTTTGAATGTAAAATTAATTTTTAGTATAATATAAAAAATAAAAAATTAAGTATTTGATTTGATGTTTTTTAGGAAAAAAATGGGATTAATAGTGTATTTAAAATCCGATCCCCAAACGAACACACCCATAGTATATTATCTGGTATATATTATAAATACAGTAAGGATGTGTTTGTTTGGGGATTAGATTGGATTTACGCTATTCATCTCATTTTTTCCCCCAAAAAACATCAAATCAAACACCTATTTTTTATTTTTTATATTATACTAAAAATCAATTTTACATTCAAAACATCACATCAACACCTATTTATATCACATCATACAATTATTCATATTCAAAATTTTTACTATTCAAATTTTAACTCAAAATTCAAACCCCCAAACAAACACAGACTTATTAAAGTCCCGCATTGAAAAATTAAAAGAAAAAGTCACGATCCTTTTAAGTTTCAAATTAACTCTACTAATAAAAAGTTTTTTATCTTAGGCCCAAGGCTATTTCAGTTTGGATCTGAATAAAATATAATCAATTTTAGAGTGGCTAAAATATTTAGAAATTAGTCCAATCCTATTTACTCTCTTGAGCTATTTAATTTTGTATGTGAGAAAATGGTTGAAGCAATTCCAAACCCAAGCCAATTCTAGATCAATTTTTAATGAAAAGGCCCATATTTTTTAATGAAAAGGCCCATATTAAGATCCAAAATTGAACTCAAAACTCAAAGTTCATAGATTTGAAAATCTAAAAAAATAAAATAAAAAATATAAGAAGAAAAACAAATAAAAAAAACGAAATAAGAATAAAAAATAGGCTTTAGAAATCATCTTTTTATTTATACCAGAATCAACCAACACACCCCTCATGACTGAATGCAATGATGAAAATAAGACGTAAGCCTCTTAGATTTAACTAATCGACTCACCTAAAAGATTAAATTATGATGTAAATAATCGACTCATTTATTTATTTATCTACAGAATGAGTCAACCAACAAAAATAAATTAGGAATAAGATGATATGATAAAGAAAAATTAATTAATTTTTTTTTATTTCTATGATGTGATAAATATAGTTAATTATTTGTTATTTTGGAAATATTGCAAGGTATGCGAGATAGATCAAAATAAAAAAATATTACAGAGTATATGAGACGAAGAATATACATTTTAACTCAAATTATAACTAAATAACATATCATTACTCACCGAACCTCTAATTATATTTTTATTGAATATATTTTATTGAAGTATAATGTTTTAAACAATTTAAAATGTAATTTAAATTTATTTTTAATCGAATATATATTATATCATACTTTAAATTATATCTAGTTACCATCTCACTACTCGACACTAAAACCAACTTCTAATTACACCTCTCAACTTCGACGCGGTGTTTTTACTTGACGTTCTTTGCATAAATAATCGCTAAGAAAAGGGTAAGTATACACACTTGTTCCTCTTTATTATCATCTTTATTTTTGACTTAATTTGTTGATGACATGAGAAAAAGTCGATCGAGCTATTAATGTCAACAAGAGCTCACTAGCTTATATTTTTTCTTACTTGGTTGCTTTAGAAAATAAAGGCTTCATATACGGAAAATTCTTCTTGGATTAGTACAAAATTGACAACTACGACGATTAACCCATGTTAGGACAATAATTTATTTTTGAACTTTCTCCGAAAGATATAATTCATGTAAAACTTATAAAATGTTAGAATTTCCGTCTGATTGATTGGAGGGGAGGGGAGGGGAGGGGAGGGAATTATAAAAAAATTTATGTTTGGTTCAAACTTTTTTAGAGGTGAGGGGAGGAGAAGGAAGGGGATGAGAGTCAATTTCTTCTAATTTTATTTTCTCCTCCAATTTGGGGGAATTTGGAGTTGAGGAATTTTACCAATTTTTTTTTTATCTAATTACTTATTATACCCTTTACATATTTTATTAGAAATTTTATAACATCTTTCAAAATTTTAATATTTATTTATTTTATTTTTTAATTATATCAAATAAGTATTAATATATATTGAAATTATATTATATATTTTGAAATAGTTTTAATTAATTTTTTAATCAAATTTAATTATAATAATTTTTTAATAAATTAAAAATTAACATATAATTATATCTATAATATTAATATTTTACTTTTTTTTTTCTCATATAATATGAGCATATTAGATTCTAGAATTTAGATAAAATATAATTAGTAAGTAATTAAGAAGTCTACTAGTAAAAATAGTTATTGTATAGTAAAAATAATTATAGATTAAATCTAAGATAACTAAATAGTTTAATTAATATTAAAAAATTAAAAAATAAAAAATAAAAAATATTTTATAATATACTTAATTTATATAATTTTTATAATGTTATTATTTATACGTAAAAGTATTGTTTATCTTTATTGGTAAATTTAATAAATAACTAATGTATAAAGTATTTGATTCTTCCAAGAAGTAATAATGTAATTATTATTTTTATTATATTAGACAAATAAATCTTGTATCACATTTTATAAATAAATTAATCGAATTTTATTAAATACTTTTATTTTTCTTTATTTATATAACACATGGATAAAACAGTAAAATTATTATATTTTTCCTCACCTTGCCTCCCTTTCCCCTCCCTTTGCCTCCCCTTCCTTTTATTAAAATCCCTCCCCTTCCTTCCCCTCATTTGAACCAAACAGACCCTTTAAATCTTTTAATGTGGGGCTTGAATTTATATCTCAACAATCCTCGGTCGAGGAGAAACAAAAGGATATATGTACTATAAAAAAATATCATTTTTGTAACGAGATTTTTTCGTCTTTAAATCCACTTTTTCTGTTACTAATGATATTAGAGACGGAATTAATGATAAAATTTCGTTAGCTACGTGATCTTTAAGGACGTAATTTCGTTACAAATATACTTATTATTTTTTTTTAGTGATGGTACAGTTTGACTACAAATATGACATAATAATTAGAGTATGAATACATACATCTAATCGATTTTTTGAGGGATCTATCAGCTGAAAAAAAAAAAAAAAATCGATTATAATGTGACAGAACTATAGTGAATTCCTAAAAGACTGCAAAATTTTAGTCATCTTCAATTGTTGAATATTATATATGTGTCTACTTCATATAATTTTCTATCAAAGCTTCTTCTATCATACAATGGATTTGCTATTCAACAAGTATACTTGTAGCCTGGTTTGCTTTTTCCAACTTGGGATTGATCAGTTTGAAAAGAAAAAATAAAATAAAATAAAGTAGAATTTGCCATCAACAATTCTTTTACCATTATATTCCACTAAAATGATTTATTTCAAAATTTAAATTGAAAAAAAATATATATTAATAGTATTAATTTTCAAAAATATTACATAAAAGTCATATATATTCCAAATTTTTCTTTTGAATTTTCATCATTCCTTGTTGCATATCTCTTAGACGTTTAAGCATAAATATGCTCGGCTCAATTTCAGATCTCAAAGTGCTCCAAAAATGGATTTCGACTTCTCATTATCCTTCATTACTATCATTTCCTTCTTTTTTCTAGCAATGTTTTTTAGAGTAATTACCCGACCCAAACCCGATTCGAATACAAATCTTCCTCCGGGGCCGAGGAAGCTGCCGATGATCGGGAACTTGCATCAGCTGATCGCAAGTTCAAAACTGCCACACCAAGTGTTGAGTGACTTGGCCAAAAAATATGGACCGGTGATGCACTTGCAGCTCGGAGAAATTAGCGCCGTAGTGATTTCTTCGCCGGAAGCCGCGAAAGAAATCTTGAAGACGCATGAACTCAAATTTTTTAACAGACCGGTAACCATAGCGTCCGAGATTGTACTTTACAACCACAACGATTTGATCATGTCGCCATACGGCGAATACTGGAGACAGATGCGCAAATTCTTCACCGTGGAGCTGCTGAGCGCGAAACGAGTCCAATCATTTCGCGCTTTAAGAGAACAAGAGTTTACGAATTTGTGCGAATGGATCGCGTCTAAAGAAGGTTTGTCGATCAACTTGACAGAGAAGATCGAATTCGCTACTTGTGATATTGTTATGCAGGCGTCGCTTGGCGAAAAGACCGAAGAACTAAGCAAGTTCACACACATAGCGAACGAGAGCGCCGAGCTTTCTTCTGGATTCAATATGCTTGCGGATTTCTATCCTTCGATCGGATTTTTTCGACAATTCAGTCCAATAAAATGGAAGTTAGAGAAGCAGCACAAAGCCGCGGACAGGATACTCGAAAAGATTATCAATGAACACCGATCATCGACAAAGGATGAGCGTAAGCGTAAACAACACGAAGACTTCGCGGAGGATCTTCTCAAGTTTAATGATTCGGGAAACCAAATACAGATTACGGACACCAATATAAAAGCAGTCTTGATGGTTTGTCGTCGCCGAGCTTCTAAATTCAGTTTAACCATATTATAATTCTATCGACAATTTTTGAGTCCTTTCGTGATTTTCTAACTCTTGCGCATGTAGAATGTTTTTACTGCCGGGATTGAAACATCCTCGATGACTACGAATTGGATTATGGTCGACATGCTGAGGAATCCGAGGGTGTTTAAGAAGGCGCAAGACGAGGTAAGAATGGTTTTCAAGGACAAGGGATTTGTCGACGAGTCTTGTTTCGACGAGCTCAAGTATCTAAAGTTAGTCGTAAAAGAGGGTCTAAGGCTCCATCCGGGGCTATCGATACTCTTTCCTCGAGAAAGCACGGAGGAGTGTGAAGTCTTCGGATACAAAATACCTCCGAAAACTCGAGTCTTGGTGAATGCATGGGCGATTGGAAAAGATCCCAAGTACTGGAAAGAACCCGATAGTTTTATCCCGGAGAGATTTCTTGATAATTCGGTCGACTACAAAGTGAACAACTTCGAATACCTTCCCTTCGGTGCCGGAAGAAGGGTTTGCCCCGGAATATCATTTGGCCTCGCTAATATCGAGCTTGCTTTGGCGATGTTTCTCTACCACTTCGATTGGGATTTGCCCGATGGAATGAAACCCGAAGATTTGGACATGGCCGAAAAGGCGGGCGCTACAATAAAAAGAAAAGAACCATTGTATGTGATTCCGAGAGTGAAGATACCTTTACGCAGCCGCGTAGTAGTAACCACATAGCGAACTATTCTTTCGCGCTTTACTAAAGAGAGCGAAGATAGCTTTGCCAACAAAACAAGACTGATGGATATCTCATGTTCGACCAGTTATATATATATATATATATATGTATTTTCTGTAAAAATAACATCCCCTACGTCTTGTTCTTAATGATTTTGGTACTTTTTGTTATGAAAAATAAAACAACTTTGGTAGATTATTTCATTCTTAATCATCTTTTTGGGATAATGGCCTCGGATCTGACCGAGGAGGAGGACATTGGTGGATCTCGACTTTTAATTTAAAATCAATGGGTGACCGAGGGAGTGATCCTTCGCCTTTATAAATTAAGATAATTTTCACATATTTACCAATATGGACAATATTGAACAAGCTCATTGATTTAATTAATTCTTTAGCAGCATTGTGCTGTCTAGATTTTGATTTTGTAGATGTGCAAAATGTAAGGCATTCAATGTACTATTGGACGTACTAATTTGTTGTCTATAAATTTGTTTTTTAAATGGCTTATTGAATTTGGGCATTTGAAAAACAAATTTAGTTTTGCCAAAAATAAAAAATAGAAAATAAAAAATAAAATTCCGGACTTAGTCTTGTGAATTTGGAATTAAATATGTATGAAGGAAAAATAAATAAATAAATAAAAATAATAATAATAATATGGGCTACTTTTATGGGCTCTTATCTTGGGCCATTATTATTATTATTTTCTAATGGTTTTTCATAGGACTTCTTGATTTTTATTTTTATTTTTATTTTTTCTTTCGAGATAACAATAATTCTGAATATAATATATAATATTATTATATTATATAATTTAAAAAATGAAAATTGGGATACCTTACACTCGATAGAATATAAATTTAATAACCTGATATCAAAGTTAAATTTCGTTATATCTCCGTGCAATATAGGGTTTGTTCAGTACATACATCACATACATATAACCCATTCGATAATAGTATATAATTTTATTTTATTTTTCATATCTAAAAATTATTTTATTTAAAAATCATCTGACCATACTTGTCCCTCTACCCACATACAATAACTAAATAAATAAATACTCACTCCGTCCGCAAACTAATGTCTTACTTTCTTATTTGGGACGTTCAACAATTATTGTCCTATTTCTTTTTTTAAATACAAATTTTATATTTTTACCGTTCACTCATTTATTACTTTTAATCTCTACCATACAATTAAGGGCAAATTTGTCAATTCATAACAAAAAGACAATTACCTAAAAGCCCGTGCAAATATACTTTAGGACAATAGAAATTAGACGGAGGGAGTAAATCATAAGATTTTTGTATCTGACATTTTTTTTTATCATTTTGGTCCTTTAAATGAACCGTGTTTAAAAATAGTTGCAAATAGAGTTTTTTCGTTAGAATGGTCCTCCGATGTATCACCGACGTAACGATGACATATCAACTGCGTCAGCGCCACATCAGCAACGACAGACCAACGTAACGAATCCGACACCGAAAAATTATTTTGACAAAATTTTTTTACTTACAAAACTATTTTAAAATAAAATTCAATTAAAATTCTAAAATAATTAAAAGATCATATACGAAACTAAAACAAATTATCCTTTATTTATTTATTTTCCTTGATCCGATTCAACTTGTAATAGAAAAGCGACATACTGCTTGTGTTCCGTTTTTTTTTTTTTTTTTTTTTTTTTTTTTTTTTTTTTTTTTTCTAATTTTTGTATGACTAAATAATAGCCTCCCGGTCCCAGCAGCTAATAATTAAATTTAAAATATCTTGTGTAGCTTGTTTGACCAAATGTACGATTTTAAAAATAAAATAATAAAACAATCAAGGATTATATATATATATATATATATATTTTATTTGCATAGAGTCTCATCTTACTCTTCCATTATTGACTATAACATTTCGCATTCAATATTTATTTTCAATTTAGAATATTATATTAATTAACTAGTTATTTATAGTTTGTTAATTTGGTTGGATTTGAATTTAGGATTTTGATTTGAATTTGAATTTAAACAATATTTTGATATGATATATATAATTTTATATATAAAAAAAAGTACTCTCTCTGTCCCACATTGGATATCTGGGTCAGAAATGAGAATTTAGAATAATTAAAAATGTATTAGTAAAAATAATTATCCTATAATATAAATAATTATAAATTAAGGTTAAGATAACTAATTAATTTAATTAAAATAAAATTAGAAAATTTAAAATGAAATTAAAGTGTATAATCATTTTCCAAAAAAAGAAAATGACATGGGATGTGGGACGGACCGAAACGGCAATGTGGACATGGTAGGTGGGACGGAGAGAGTATACTCTTGTATTGAATACCATACCGATTAAATTGATATTATATATAATATATATCAATTCAAATGTTTATAAAAAACAAACAAACAAAGAACTTTTGACGACTTAAATGCATCCTCAATTACCATCGAGATAATGCATTTAGTTTAAATATTATCGGTTCTATTAGGAATAGACACATACAATATAAAGTTAATTTGAAATCCCAAAAAACTTGATCCAAAAATGGATTTCGACATCACATTATCCTCACATAAGAGAAAATTTCAAAAAATATATGTCATGTATACTGCATTATCACTTTTATCATGTATTTATCTCCATAGTAAAATATATCATACCTGCTTGCAAAAATCGTTATTTCTGTCATTTGGCTGTGAGTGACATTCACCCCACGCGAGCGCAACCAAATGATAGAAATAAAGATTTTTGTAAACATATATGTTAACAATATTGAATATATTTTGTCAACAAGATATATACATGACAAAAATGATAATAGTATACATGAGGATATTTTTTGCAATTTTTTCCCTTACGCTGTATTGTTGTCGAAGGATTACTAGGGATGAAAAAAAGGAACAAAGAAAGTTTGGACCTTTTCATTACAAGTTTTTTTATCTTTTTGTCACGGGCTTGTAAGGATTTTATTTTATATTAATATCTATGCATACTCAGTGTATTCTCTAAAAGCTTTGATTAACATCTTTTAGTAGTGAAAAAATATATGACTTGGCCGCCCTTAGATATAGGTTTCCCAAACTGGGTTACCAATTTCCGTCTTTTGTGTGTTCATCTCGGTTTACATTTTTGTTATGAAATTGGTATCAGAACCCTAGAATTTGTTTGAGTGGAAGTTAAAATGAGTTATCGACCTACAACTAAGAAATTTGATGGAATCGATTTTGGTTTTAGAGATGCTAGTTGAACATTACTCAATAAGGTCTTGGAAGTGAAACGGGAGAATAAACCTGAAGAGATTAACAAAGACATCTACAAAAAGATCGACTGAAGGACGATAATCGCAATTAACTTTTTCCTATGTGAAGCATTGCATTCCACAAAATAAAGGATTAAATGACAAGAAAGTCCTAAAAAATCTATTGGATATGTACGAACAACCCTCTACAAGAATAAATTTCACTTAATGCGAAAACTATTTAAATTCAAGACTTCTTAAAGTATGCTATGTATATACAAATTCAACTTTATCACTAGGGTTAGAAAAATTTATTGAAAATTTGGTATACCATCAATAATGAACTGAAAAAAATATCAAAACTACCATTGTTTTTTTATATACCATCATTTTTATAAAACCACACAGTAGATTTTTGGTATGATAATAGTATAACTATTATATGCCGCGACATATTTATTTCATACATAAGTTCAATATATGTTGTTATAGGGGTACTTATATCATGTATATATTTGTATATCAATAGTTTTTGGTATTTTATGTTATCTTTCAGCGAAATTAATAAAGAATGAATATAAAAATTAAGTATATGTAAAGAATATTTTTTTTGCAATTTTTGTGACGAAGTATAGTTGTTTACATTTAAAATTTTCTATCCTTTATCTACTCATTTATACTCCCTCCGTTTGACGGGTCATTTGGGGTTTTGTAATAGATTAAGAAATAATAGTATTTTATTGATAGTGAAAATACGTAGGAAGTTTTGACATCTTTACTTTTTAGCTTTATATATAATATGTGTAATGGTATGTTTGTAATTTAAGTAAAAGTTAAAAAATTATTTTGATACTAGTGTGTGATTATTTTTTTTAAAATAGAAAATAAATACTTTTTGAGTGAGACATAAAAAATAATAAAAATATACTTTGAATTTGAATAGAAGAAATATTAATTATTGTGTAAACATATTTTTTTTATTATTAATTTATATTATATAAAAAATTATTCTTTACAAAATTAATATTTATATTAAATATAGTTTATTAATTTTTAAAATCATTCAAAACATAAATTTAAATTTATTTTTAATTAAATATATATTATATTATAACTCAATACTCAATACTGAAATCAAAATTTTAACTATACCTCTCAATTTACAATCAAATATTTTTACTTCGACACTTTTTTTCATCAATAATTCGTAAGAAAAGGCTAGTTACACGCACTTGCTCCTCCTTATTATAATCCTTATTTTTGACTTAATAATTGGATGACATGAGAACAAGTCGATCAATTTATTAATGTCAAGACTTCACTAGCTTGTCTTTTTCTCTTGTTTTTTTGCTTTAAAAAATAATGGCTACATTTGTGTCAAGTTCTTGTTAGGACAAAATCGACAACCTACTACCCGTATCGAGGACAAACATAAGGATACATCGTATAGTTCGAATACAAATACGAACATAATTATTGGAGTATGGATCTACCGCTATAAGAAATTATCAATTTTTTAATAAGGTTTTTTCGTTTCTAAATTCACTTTTTCCGTTACTAATGATATTAGAGACGGAATTAGAGATGAAATTACGTTAGCTACGTGAACTTTAGGAACAGAATTCCGTTACAAATATACTATTTTCTTGTAGTGTACAACTAATAATCAAATTTTTGAGGGTCCGATCGACTTAAAAGAGTAATTTAAAATACTTCTAAGTGTCTAAATGAAAGGATAATATATTTAAGTAAATATAAAATTAAATCGGATAAAATAATATTATCTACCATAATCTCGCACTCTTATACAATATTGATAATTAATTAAATAAAGACAATTTAGTTAATTGAAGCATTTTATTTGAATCAAATTGTGGTAATTAAGTTCAATATCCTATCACCGCTCAAATTAAGAATAGTAATATTTGTATAATAATAATTAAAAATAATGATAGTTCTATAAAATGTAGGGATACATTTAGTTTAGAACAAATAAAAAGAATAAAATAGGATAATAATGAAGAAAAAAAGTAAAAAAAAAAAACGAAAAGAATGAAACATAATATAAATCAGATAAAATAAAATAATATAGAGATCTTTATTTTATCAATTTATTTAAATTTCAACCCATAAATATAATAAAATAGTTCCATATGGATGGCGTAATTGAGGTCATGGGTTAAAATCTTAGGTCCACCTGCTACACATGGTTCGTTTAGTTTGATTTGTCTTGTCGAATTTAATATGCAAAATATAAATTTGATTGGGAGTTTACCCAATGCGTACTTTCGAATAACGACTGCAGTAACAAATAATTAAAAACAGCATTGTGATGATATAATTACTATGTTAGCACATATACGACAATTTTGGATATTCATTCAATAATTCCTTTTTTTTTATACAAATCTCAATAAATATTATATAAAAATAAATTATTTACATTTACTTAGGTAATATATAATGTATATTATTTGTTTGTAAAAATCAATATTCAATATTCAATATTATTTTATTTTTATATTACTAATATATTTTTTGTAATTAATATTTCCTCTGTCATGCAAATGTATGCTTATTTGGCCGGGCACGAGTTTTAATAAAAGTAAGTAATAATTGTTACTTTTTTATTTTATAGTAAAAAAAGTACAAAAGTGTAATTATGTTTTACTTAAAAAAGAAACGAGAAATTTTTTTTGATGACAACCCTAAAAAGGAAAGTGAACATAGATTTAAACGGCACAGAGAGTATAAAAATACTTACACAAGAAAAAGGGTAAATTGAATTTTTTAGTTCCGTAACTGAATCATGTTATCATTTTAGACCCGTAGTTAGATCATGTCGCAAATTAGTCCTGTAAATAAAAGAATTTTGCAATTTTAATCTTCCAACGCCGGAGATGCCTACGTGGTACCCGCGTGGCTCGCCGGAGAACACGCGTCCCTAGGTCAGTGATACCCGGTGAATATGTGTATTTTTTTATTTTTCAGTTTTTTTTGAAAATTTTTAATTTTTTACAAATGATAAATGAAATAAATTAAAAAAATTTTAAATTTTAACACGCTGTCTGCCCGGTCTGGCTGATGTGACAGATACGTATCCTCCGACGAATTATACAGATACTACATAAACATCTTTGACGCTAGAGAACTAAAAACTTAAAAAAATTTTACTTATAAAATTAATATGCATAAAATTCTAATTATACGACTAAAATAATAAAAAAATCATTTAGATAAGTTTACCATAAAAATGTACAAAATAAACGGATCCTTATTTCCATCAACTTGTAATAGAAGCCGCCTTGTGTCCCACTTTTTTATAAATTTTATTATTATTATTATTATTTAATTTATTTATTTATTTATTTGTTTTGATGTAGTTGTTGGCTCAATCACAGCCACATAAGAAATGTAGTCTTGATTCGACAGATGACAATTAATTTAAATTCAAGACTTCCGTAGCTTGACCTTTCAAAATTGATGGCTGCATTTCTAATATTTTATTATATAAATAATACTTATATATATATTATATAATTTATTTAACAAAATATCTTTGCACACATACTTTTATATACTCCATCCGTCGTTCAAATATATTTTCACTTTTCTTTTTTTATTGTCATTCAAATTTATTTTTATTTTTTTTATAGTAAAAATACCACTTTTTTTTTTTTAAAAAAAAAAAAATCTATTTTTACATATTATATTTGCTGTAAAAAAAAAATGAATAGTAAGGGCCACGTTGTGTATCAACAATCAACAAAAAAGTACATCGGACAGTTGGAATACAAGTATCATGCGGCGTCTTTATATTAAATAAAAATAATTTTTTGATAAAATATTTAAATCAAAATAAAAAGTACATCCGACAGTTACAAATATTTCAAACATAATCGGAAATACGAAATATTTTCTTTGATCCATAATTAAATATTCATTTATTTTTTTATATGGTAGGAATAAAATAGAAATGATTAAAATAATTTTACTAGTACAGTGTGATATAAAAGTAATGATATTTGTGTAATATATTGTAAGTTGTAATGATATTTGTAATGTTAAGTAGACAGTACAGTTACTAAAAGAAAATGAATACTTTGTTATGAAACGGACTAAAATAAAAAAATAAATATTTTATTATAAGACGAAGAAAGCACTAACAATTTGAGATAAAATTTCAGATTTTGAAGACTTTCGAATACATTTCAAATTAGAATGTCTTGAAAAAAAATACTCCCTCCGTTCTAAACATTGTACAATATTTGTGTTTGGCACGGGCTTTAGGTGGGGAATATTAAGTATGGTAATTTGAGATAATTTGGATATTAAGTGATGTGATTGAAGAGATAAATGATTATTTGTTTTTTTTTTTATTTGAGTGATGTGATGGGATAAAGTGAAGTGTATATTAATATATGTATAAAAATATTATTAATTATTTTTAAATTTAAAAATGTTGCAATGAGTTTGGGACAAAAAAAAATATTGCAGAGTATTTGAGACGGGGGGAGTACAAATTAGTATATTGTACTTACCTTATATAAAAAAAATCTTTAATATCGTATAAAAAATAATTTATAAAAACTAAAAAATTATATTATTATATATAATTAAAATAAATACTTATAAATAGGTATAATATACAAATTCGATAGAATCGACAACCTTCTGGCCAATTCTTGATATTTTTGTCCAAAGCATTTTTCTTTAAGTAATTATGGTGGTTGGTCGAGTGAGACCCACCATTTATATATATTTTTATTAATATAATAATATATATAATATATATTTTTATTTGTATTTATATTAAATTATTATATAGTATATTAAATTTTTTATTCTTCTATGAAATGACATATGTGATGTTAATTATTTATTAAGATATTAATTTTATAAATACTACAACAAACGTATTTAATTAATTTATTTTTATCAAATATAGTAAATTAAGATTTTATTTTTATATCATTAATTAAAATAAATATTTCTCCAACTATATATAATTCTCAATAAAATATAAAATTATTCATATTTTTCAGTAGAAATATGAATAAATTATTTGGATTCGGGAGACGATGACGGTTTTTGGTTGGATACAAAAATTTAGATAGTATAAATTATTTATTTAAATAGTCACGATTAATTATTTAATGATTTTAAAAAGATGTAAATATATGTTGAAATATTTATAATATTATATTTTAATAAAATACATATATAATATAAATATCATTTTATAAAAAATAAAAATTTATATAATAAATAAAAAATATATTTTAAAGATAAATTTATCTTTATCGTAGATTAATTTTATAAAAAAACAGAAGAATTTTAAAAATAAATAAAAATATTTGTTATTTGATGAGATATATAGAAAAAAATAAAGAGGTTTAAAGAGATTTGAATGAATAAGAATATAGATATTTAATTAAATCAATTTATATTTGTTAAGAAATATATTTAAAACCGATAAACTTACTAAAAACAATTAGTTTGTAAAAAAAAAAAAAAAAAGATAAAGGAAATATTAATTTTTTATAAAATATTTTGAAGTTAATAAAAATTACAAACACACACAATTTTAAAGATTTTGACACTATTCAAATTTTTTAAAAACATCAGTACTCCCTCCGTCTCAAACAAGGTGTAATATTTACTTTAAATAGGATAATTTAGAAATTAAGTGATGTCACGAAGAGATAAATATATATTTTATTTTTTTATTTGGATAATGTGAGGGAATAAAATGTGGGGTAGAAATTAAATATAGTTAATCATTTCTTATTTTGAAAATATTGCAGAATGTTTGAGATATACCAAAAAGAAAATGTTGCAGCGTGTTTGTGTGAGTATATATTTTTCCACAAAATACGACATCAAATATTAATTTTTTATTATTTTAAAACTTTCAAAATATGAGGACCCTTATATTGGAAATATTACTTAAAGTCAAATATCTATTTACATATAATAAAAAGTAATCCATAAATAGTTCCAACAAGCCATTTTCCCTCCTCGAAATATTGAAAAGGACTTCATCTTCAACTACAATCATAAATGACTATAAATTTACTATAAATACGTCCTCACCTCCAAGTCGATATCTCAAAAAAAGAAAAAAGTCGAGATCTCAAAAATCTCAAAAAAATGGATGTCAATTTCTCATTTTCACTCACTACTATCTTTTCATTTTTTCTATTTCTAGCTTTTTTTCTAAAATTAATCTCTCGATTCGTATTCGGTTCGAAATTGAAGCTTCCTCCGGGGCCGAGGAAGTTCCCGTTGATCGGGAACTTGTACCAGCTGGCCGACACTTCCAAGTTGCCGCACCATCTCTTGAGCGACTTAGCAAAAAAATACGGGCCGGTGATGCACCTCCAGCTCGGGGAAGTCAGCACCGTAGTGATTTCATCGCCAGAAGCCGCGAAAGAAATCTACAAGACGCAAGAACTCAATTTCGTCAACAAACATTCGTTCATCGCGCTCGATATAATGTTTTACCACCAAAACGACATGGCATTTTCCAAATACGGCGAATACTGGAGACAGTTGCGCAAATTCTGTACCGTGGAGCTATTGAGCGCGAAACGAGTCCAATCGTTCCGCGCCTTAAGAGAAGCAGAGTTCTCGAATATGTACGAATGGATCGCTTCCAACGAAGGTTCGCCGATCAATTTGACGGATAAAATCAGCTCGACGACTTGCGAAATTGTAATGCAAGCATCGCTCGGGTACAAGGCCGAAGAACTAGCCGAGTTCAATTCGATAGTCCATAAGACCGCGGAACTTGCTCTCGGATTCAGTCTGGCCGAATTGTATCCTTCGATCGGTTTGTTTCAACGATTCAGCATGGTGAGGCGAAAGGCGGAGAAGCTGCACAAAATATCCGACAAGATACTCGAAGGGATTATCGATGAACACAGATCAAGCAACAATAATCATAAGCAACACGAAGACTTCGCCGATGTTCTTCTCAAGTTTAACGACGCGGGACACCAAGTGCAACTTACTACCACCAATATAAAAGCTGTCTTACAGGTTTGTCAATCACGGAACTTGTAAAAATTCGACTCATTTTTATCATTGATATGTGAATAAGTTTTTTTTTTTTTTTTCCGATGTTTTTCATATAGGATGTGTTTACCGGAGGAATCGAGACATCCTCAATGACGACGACGTGGGCTATGGTGGAAATGTTGAGGCACCCGGCGGTGCTTAAGAAGGCGCAAGATGAGGTGAGAGAAGTTTTAAAAGACAAGGGATTTGTCGACGAGTCGTGTATCAACGATATGAAGTACCTAAAGTTAGTGGTCAAAGAAACTCTGAGGATGCATCCGGCGTTAACCATATTAAATCCTAGAGAAAGTTCGGAGCCATGTGAGATCTTCGGATACAAAATACCGGCGAAAAGCAGGATCATGGTGAATGCCTGGGCGATTGGAAGAGATCCCGAGTACTGGAAAGAACCCAACAGTTTTATCCCAGAGAGATTTCTTGATAATCCGGTCGAGTACAAAGTGAACAACTTTGAATACCTTCCCTTTGGCGCGGGAAGAAGGGTGTGCCCCGGAATATCATTTGGCCTTGCTAATGTCGAGGGTCCTTTGGCAATGTTTCTCTACCACTTCGATTGGGAATTGCCTAATGGAATGAAACCCGAAGATATGGACATTACGGAAACAACGGGCCTTACGGCGAGAAGGAAAGAACCGTTGTATGTTATTCCGAGGGTGAAGATACCGTTGCGGCGCGTAAGGGAAGATTGATGTATCTCATTGTATGTTTTTTGAAATAAGGAATTATGGTCGGGTTGTACGCTTGTTTTATGCACTTAGTTATTACGTCTTAGATTCGAGTAAGACTAATATCTTAGTTTTTGTTCTGGATGATCCGTAATTTTTTTTTTTTTCGGATTTTTTATATGTGAAAATAAATATAGTATCTACAATCTTCAATGAGCTCTAGAATCCAATACGTACGATTGTAAGAGACTACTCATGCTCAAAATGAATAAAATTATTACTCATTTTACGTTATATTGGTTTAATTTAATTGTTGTTCCTCTTATCATTCTTTGGTCTTTTGCAAAATTTATTTATTTATTTTTATTTTGGTTAAAATAAGATGTATGACAATGAAAATTTTCGATTTGTTCTTTACCAATGATGTGCTAATTTATGTGAAATAAGTTCGAACTTTTTTTTTATAAACTTGACAGTAAAATTCAATATTAGTGTAAAGCAATTATGATGTGAGAAAAAAAGGTGAATTCGTTGAGAAACTTGACTGCAAGTAGTCTTCGACATTAAAGGATCAAGAAATCTCATTGTCATATAAAATTTAATTTTTAATATAAATATAAAAATAAAAGATTAATATTTAATTGAATATATTAGGACCCAGCTAATCGTAGATCTACATCCTTCGAATCTCCTTAGTCAACTTTTTTTGAATGTCAATAAAATATTTAGTTTGGTCAATATAATCCCAATTGGACCTACCTCTAGGACAATGTGAAACCAATATTTTTTGCCCATCATGAACCACTTGCCATAAGATACAAAGAAAAGGAAAAAAAATAAATTGTATTACTCATCCCAAAAAAAATAAATATTTTATTGAAAAAATTAAAGAAAACGAAGAGAGAAGGTAATAATAGTACTGACATTTATTTTAAATAAGTGCTGAATGGAGGATAATAGTTAAATGTTCAATGGTTGACTTTGTCAAAATTAGTAATGAGATAAATTTAGTGGACGGATTAAAAAGAAAAGTGAGAGTAAATTTAACGGACGGATGAAGTACTAAATAATGCTCTCTTGGTCCTAAATAAAAGGGCTTTTAGAGTTTTGCTATAGTTTAATAAATAATAGTATTTTATTATTAATTGAAAATGTGTAAGAATTTTTGATATTTTTGCCATTTGATTTAAAGTAATTGTATATATAATGATATATTGTAATTTAAGTAAAAATTAAATGATATTTTGTATTAATGTATAATTATTTTTTTTAAAAATAAAAAAAAAGAATATTTTAAAATGAAACATACAAAAATGGTAAAATAGTATTTTGAAAGGAGACGGATGGAGTAGTATTCTCTCCGTTCCTTATCAAAGGGGCCTTTGGAGTTTTGTAGTAGATTTAAAAAATTGTACTCCCTCCGTCCCAAACACCATGCAACATTTCATTTTTGGTACGTCCCAAATACCCTGCAACATTTCTAAAATAGGAAATAATTAATTATATTTAATCTTTACTCCACACTTTATCCCCTCGCATCATCCAAATAAAAAAATAATTCGTGCCAAAAGTAAATGTTGCACCTTGTTTGGGACGGAGGGAGTATTTTATTAGTCAGTGAAAGTATAGAAGAGTTTAAAATATTTTTGTCATTTGACTTTATGTATAAAGTAATTGTTTGTAATTTAAGTAAAAATTAAAAAAATATTTTAATATTAATGTATAATTATTTTTTTAAATAAATTTTTTTTTTTTTTTAATATAAAACCCACGAAATTGGTAAACTAGTACTTTGAATTAACACGGATAAAATAATATTATGATTCAAATCCCATAGATCATAGTCAACATTTGTGGACTAGGAACAAATTAGTGGCAAACTATTACTTTACTAACATGTGGATAGAATTTTTGTCTTGAGAGATTTCATCACAATTCGACTTTTCCACAACTTTGACGGCTCATAAAAACATTTCAAAATGGGGCATAGTATTCGAAGATCAGAACTCAATTTCAGAGACATTTTTAAGATTTTAAAAATTAAAAATAATAAAAATTAAAATATTCAGTGTTATATAATTCTTTTAAAAAATATTTAATGTAATATTTCATTAAAATAAAATAAAATTGAATAGTATTAAATTTTCAAAAATATTTATGCTAACAGAGCCTAGATGCCGTGAAATATCATATAAACATGGAATCGAACTATTCGACATACCAAATATTATGTAACGAAAAATTTTATACGGACACTATATTAATACGTCAGTGTATCGTACCAAAAATTAATATACCAAAATTAATGGCATATTAATAACGGAAAGAATTAAAGATATTGTTATTTAATCTGAATGATTACCTCATTTA
Source organism: Andrographis paniculata (assembly GCF_009805555.1). NCBI lineage: Eukaryota > Viridiplantae > Streptophyta > Magnoliopsida > Lamiales > Acanthaceae > Andrographis > Andrographis paniculata. The sequence goes on along the minus strand of NW_026137585.1, from coordinate 1,255,302 downwards.
ATGGCATATTACAAAAATATCATTATCTTTCGGAAATATTAATATTAAAAATTTTAAATACAAAAAATAACTAAATAGATAATAGAGAATAGGAGTACAAGTTTTTTTTATGATGGATGTGATGAATAAATAATTTAAAATATATTAGTAAGAATAGTTATAATATAATAAAATAATTCTAAATTAAAATTAAAATAATTAATTAATATAATTAAAATTTTGAAGAATTATAAATTTAAAAATATAAAATTGTTACGTACGAAATTTAGAATTAGGTTAAAAGCCCAAGGTAAAACGAGGAATGGGCCTGGCAATAGGGTTGATTGAACTGGCTGAAGGACACCGTGAGGAAATCAAGGAAAATAAATTTATTTATTTATTTCTAAGGAAAATTCAGGACGGAGGGTTTTTAGGTCGGTAGGTCCTCAGGACGGAAGGTTCTCAGGTTGGTAGGTCCTCAGGACGGAAGGACCTCAGGTCGGGAGGTCCTCAAGATGAAAGACCTCAAGTCGGACGGTCTTCAGGTCGGGAGATCCGTAAGACGGAAAGACCTCAAGTCGGAAGGTCTTCCGGTCGGGAGGTCCGCAAGACGGAGAGACCTCAAGTCGGAAGGTCTTCAGGTCGGGAGGTCCGCAAGACGGAAAGACCTCAAGTCGGAAGGTCTTCAGGTCGGGAGGTCCGCAAGACGGAAAGACGATGAATCGGAAGGTTTTCAAGTCGGGAGGTCTTCGAGACGGAAAAGTTGTCGAGATAGAATATCCGCAGGTCGGGTAAACTGTAGGTCGGATAGAAGGCGGAGTCGGACAAACGCGGAGGCCTTTGATCAAAGACATGGGGCGGTTGATATGGAGGTCGGCCCAAGTGGGGTCGGGCGAAGAAGTAGGTCGGACGAAGGACGAAGTCGGGCCAAAAGAGCGGAAGGTTTGTGGTCGGCTCAAGGAGCGAAATATAGGGAATTTTTGTCTGCTGGGGACACGTGTCAGCATGAGAAAGGTTGGAAGACGGTTGAGAAGGAGACGTTGTAACCGTTCGGGTGACGGTTTTCAGTACGGTTTCCCAGGGAATATTTAAGGATTTGAATCATCGTTTGGCGAGGTATCTTCAATCAACTTCAACAAAGCAAAGTCAGATTTGGGGATCACCACTTTAAATTTCAGTCTTTTATTTTCCAGTTTTATTTTCTGTACCGTACAGTGTTTAGAGATTCCTAATCTCAGGCACTAATTAATCAAGTTTAAGGATATTTTCTATGTCTTTGAATTTTACTTTATTTTTGTTGAAAAAATACATCAACAAATTGGCGACCACAGTGGGAGCAAGACAAAATTGCTCATTCCAATTCCGGCGATAATTTCATACGTCTTAGATCCGGCCGAATCATCGGAAGGGTTATGGCAGGGTCACAACCGCAAGCATCTTCGACACCGGTGGGAGAATCCGTTCCACCACCCATTGTGCCAAATGCCGGGGAAATCCCACAACCACCAACTGATTGGTGGTCTTATGTTCAACAAATGAACAACCAGCATACCTTGGTTATGCAGAATATGTTGCGTGAGCAACAAACGAACATGTTGCGTGAGCAACAGAGTCAGTTGCAGAACATGATAGATCAAGCATTGTCAAGGGTTAGTCTTCAACCCACTCAAACGCCACCAGGAGTGTCACCGTCCAGACCACAGGCAAATTTCGCAGGGCCATCATTCGTGGATAGTACATTCCCAAGTGCCACAAATCCCAACCGAATGGATCGGGGAAAAACTCCTTTGACTTTTCCCAACAATGTTCCACTGGGACCAAGGGTTACCAATTCGCAACCGAACAATACAAGGGAGGACAGGCCTGAAGGATATATACATGATCCGATTCATATTCCTGTGCTGGATCCGTTCCAGGTTCCTGATCATCAACGCTTTCATGTAGATCCTGATGAGATTGCACATATATTAAGGGATCAGTATGGATTAACTCCTCAGATGGCTAACCGCCCTGCATATCAAAGACCTTTCCCAGAAAGGATCATTCAGGAACACCCTCTCCCAAGGAATTTTCGACCACCCGACTTTCATGCATTCTCAGGGGAGGACGGATCTTCCACCATAGAACATGTTGGTCGGTTCACAGCACAATTAGGAGAAGTTGGCAATAACCCTTTTTATAAGTTACAGCTGTTTGGTTTGTCTCTTACCAGAACGGCGTTTTCATGGTTTGTAAGTCTACCTCCTGGACAAATTCAGACATGGGAAGGACTGGAGATGGCATTTCACGCTAGATTCTTCAATCCTTTACCAGTTGTGTCTTTAACTGATTTACTTGAATTGAGACAGTATCCAGAAGAAACTGCTTCACAGTTTATAGAAAGGGTACGATTGATGAAGGGACGATGTCCTACGGTAATCAGTGAGAAAGAGATGACCAATTTAGTGGTCCGGAATATGCATAATCGTTTAAGAAAGGCACTCACTGCCCTGGATGTTGAGGATTTGGCAAGTCTTGCATCCAAGGCAGGACGTCTAGAGTCTTTGTTCAGAGAGGAAGATCAGCATAACAGGCGTAATAGAGGCCAACATATGGCGAGTATGGGAACAGAAACATGCGACTTTGATTTTAATCAGTCAGAAGAGATGGCAGCCGAAATCCTTTCTGGAAAACCGTATGTATGTCCTAAATTGAAGCCAGTACCAGGATCTGAAGGAAAGGAGCAACCGACCTTTGATAGTTCGAAAGCTGATGAAATCTTTGATATCCTACTGACTGATGGGCAGATCCGTATTCCAAAGGGCCAAAGACTTGCCACTAAAGAAGAAATCAAAGGGAGACCATATTGTAAGTGGCATAATTCTTTCACACACACTACAAGTCAGTGTACTCATTTTAGGAAGGAAATTCAAAAGGCCATCAAGACAGGTCGGCTCAAATACATCACTTTAGGTGTAGACCAGCAACCATTTCCGAAAGTAACAACTGCAATGGTTGACATCCAACCAAGTTCGGAAACAGGGAAAAGTTCGGTCAATAGTGGACAAACAGGGGAGCAAACTCAGGCAAGTCCCAGAAAAAAGAAAGGGAATCAGCCAAACAGCAGCCGACCGAAAGAACGACTCAAAGTTGTTGAAAGGCCAGTCGCTGAAAAATGGGACCGTCCAGACGGTTCTTTTAATGTGGAAGTGAAGGAAAAGGTTTTAGTGCGAGACCACCCGACCAGAAAAACGGGTTCAGTCGGGAACGATTGGGCTCGAAATAAAAAGCCTTTACCCGTTGATATAGATCCTCGTTTCCCAGGTATGAATCGTACACAGATTCGCAATGCCAAACGCAGGTATGCTGCAAAGTATGGGAAACGAGTTCCTGCAGTACAACAAAGAACCGACGAACAAAATGCAGCCGACCACTTGACAGGAGATCAGTCCATTAGAGTTTTTACAGAACAAACGACCGACGAGCAGGGAGCGGCCGTTCAGTCTCCAATAAGTCGGTCCAGTCGGGTCTGGTCAGGAAAGCAACCGAAGGACGGATTAGGAGCTTCCGACTATACCAAAAGAAGTTCGTCGGGACAGGGGAAAGGTAAAGGAATGGCAGATGAAATAATTAAAGGTTTTAGATGCCAACATTGTGAACGGATCAACATCAATCCATCTCTGGAAGAATTTCGTATTGAATCCTTGACGGTTCAATCTCGAAATGAGACGAAGGAAGAAGTGGTGCCTACAGAGGAAAATTCAAGATCTGTTAAATCTCGTCTGGGACCACGAATCCCTTGTCGAATGACAGAGATTAACCAGATGAGTGATGAACCGACGTGGGCGAGTCTGGTAGATGATACTATGGACGAACCTTTATGGGCATTCTTGGCAGATGACGAATTAGAGGAAACAGAGTTGGCAAAGATTACAGATTCTGAGCCTCAGTCGGAAGCACCTTCAATTGTGTTTCCTCCTATTCCAGAGGGTGCGAACTCCCATTTGAAACCGCTGTATGTTAATGCTCACATTTGTGGGAAACCAATCACAAAGGTTTTCGTGGATAATGGAGCAGTCTTTAATGTTATGCCATTGAAGACTCTCAAGAAGCTAGGGAAAGGAATTCATGATCTGTCTCCTGTGGAATTCGAAATGACAAGTTTTACAGGGCAGCCGACCAAGCCTGAAGGTATGATGGTTGCCACAATTGAGGTCGGACCAAAGAAAATTTCCACTGTTTTCTTTATTGTGGACGCAGATACTACATACTCTCTTTTGCTGGGACGAGATTGGATTCATGCCTCTCAATGTGTGCCATCAACCTTGCACCAACAGTTAATGTTCTGGGAAGGAAATCAGGTCTTTAAAATGGAAGCGAATGACAACCCATTCGACGTAACAGAACAAGTGGAAGAGTCAGTGTTTTATTCTAGTCACTTGGCTCCGATGTCTCAGTTGTATATGGCCAGGGAATACCCAAACAAGGGTTATAAAGTCACTGGCCAGAACTCGATGTTCTATTAAAAGAACACCTTTACTGTATGGCTCATAATAAAGCCACACCCATTTCCGTATAAGTTGTTTGTTATGGAAGATACAACTTTAGAAGTATGTAGTTCTCTCATTAATAAGTTCTATTTAAAACAGTTATTCCATAAAGCAGAAAATAGTAAAGAGATTCTGGATGTTCACCTCCAAGAAGATGAACAATTTCGTTGGCCCGGCTTATTAGAAAAAACAGAACCAACAGCTTCATCACAAGACCCATTATTGGAGTTTAATTTAGGAACCGAATTGGTTCCAAAAGTGATCAGGTTAAGTGGTTATTTGTCTAAAGAGCAACAAACAATGATGCTCGAAGTTATTAGAAACAACATTGATTGTTTAGCATGGGATTATTCAGAGATGCCTGGTTTGACAAGAAGTCTAATAGAGCATCGATTGCCCATCAAAGAAGGTTGTAAACCTTACAAACAACCTCCAAGGCGAATGAGTCCAGATCTGATGCCTCAAATCAAGGAAGAAATCCAAAAACTTCTCAAAGTAAGTTTCATTCAGCCTTGCCGTTATGCGGAGTGGCTGGCTAATATTGTGCCAGTAGTCAAGAAAAATGGTAAGATAAGGATATGCATTGACTTCAGGGATCTGAATCTAGCTACCCCTAAGGACGAATATGTGATGCCTATGGCCGATATGTTAATAGATGCAGCAGCAGGGCATAAAATCCTTAGTCTGATGGATGGTTATGCAGGGTATAACCAAATATTTCTGGCAGAAGAAGACATTCCTAAGACAGCATTCAGGTGCCCAGGGGCTTTAGGTATTTATGAATGGACAGTCATGCCATTCGGGTTAAAGAATGCAGGGGCAACTTACCAAAGAGCCATGAATTCGATCTTTCATGATTTAATTGGCAAATCTATGGAAGTTTATATTGATGATGTTATTGTTAAATCTTCCAGTTTTGATGAACATTTGAGGGATCTTGAAGAGGCATTCGAAAGAATGAAGAAGTACAAGTTGAAGATGAATCCAACCAAATGTGCTTTCGGAATATCAGCCGGGAGCTTTCTAGGATTCTTAGTTCATGAGAGAGGAATTGAAATTGATGCCAATAAGGCTAAAGCCATTCTTGATAGTCGGCCACCCAAGACGGTTAAAGAAATCCAAAGTCTGTTGGGTAAGGTGAATTATTTGAGGCGTTTCATTTCTAATGCTGCTGGCAAGGTCAGACCCATTACTAAATTGTTGAAAGCTGGAAAAATCGCCTTCGAATGGGGTCCCGACCAACAGACGGCTTTAGATGCTATCAAGCAGGCATTGGTTCACCCTCCAGTCTTGATGCCTCCTAAACAAGGTCGGCCACTCAAACTTTATCTGGCAAATACATATGAAGTGGTTAGTTGTTTATTGGCGCAGGATGGTGATGACGGGAAGGAAAGGGCAATCTACTATCTCAGTAAAACCCTTACAGGACCAGAACTGAATTACACTATGCCAGAAAAGATGTGTTATTCATTGGTCTTTGCTTGTACTAAACTTGAGCATTACTTGCTGCCCAGAAGAGTTGAGGTTATATCAAAGGTGGACCTCATCAAATTGATTTTACAGAGACCTACTATGAAGGGCAGACTCATGAAGTGGGCCATTAAATTGGCTCCTTTTGATCTTCAACATTCCCCGTTGAGGGCAGTCAAGGGACAAGCAATAGCCGACTTCTTAGCAGAATTTTCCCAAATCGGGTGTTCTCATAATGATAGCGTCCGACCATTCGGTTGTTCATCATGTTGGAACACCCTACAGGTCGGATGTGTGCCTTATATAAGTACCCGAACATGGTTGATGTTCTTTGATGGTTCTACCTCTGGAAACAAATCAGGGGCAGGGGTCTTTTTGCAAGGACCCGACGGACAAAAGATTAACTTACAACTAAGATTGGAAGCCATGACCCATAATTCGGCAGAGTACGAAGCTTTAATTCTGGGTTTGGAGGCTTTAATTGCCAGGAAGGTCCAGTCTGTAATTATAAGAGGGGATTCTCAATTGGTAGTCAACCAGGTAAACAATCAATATGTTTGCAATTACCCTCATCTTCGCAAATACAGGGACATTGTGGGTCAGTTACTGACAAAAATCTCAGAAGTAATAATTGAGTTCATTCCAAGGAAAGAAAACCAACGTGCTGATGAGTTGGCTCAAAGGGCCTGTAAAGGAATTCCAGGGGATATGTGGTCGGAGGTCAAGTCGGGCATAGAAGAAAAGACAGACCCAATACGCGAAGTCATGGTCGGGCAGGAGACTGTCGGACCTAAGCCCGACTGCGAAGTTACGGTCGGGCAGGAGATAGTCGCACATGAGACCGATTGCGAGGTTATGGTCGGGCAGGAGACTGATGGGCAGGAGCCCGACAGCTTAGTTACAGTCGGACACAAAGGTACCAGTGAAACAGTGCCCGATTGGAGAACAGAGCTTATCACGTATTTACAGAATCCTGGTGCAAATGTTTCAGTTGCGACGCGACTGAAAGCTTTACGTTTTCAGTTGATAAATGGAATTTTGTATAAGAGATCATTTGAAGGTCTACTTTTGAAATGTTTGGGGTCTAAAGAAGCTCTAGAAGTGATGACAGAAGTACATGGTGGCATATGTGGAGCTCATCGGGCAGGTCTGAATATGAGATGGGCCATTCATCGTTTGGGTTTTTTCTGGCCTAAGATTTTTGAGGATTGCATACAATTTGCAAAAGGCTGCCAGGAATGTCAAAGACATGGACATTTAAACCATCTGCCAGTAACCGAATTGCAATTCTTGGTAAAACCATGGCCTTTTAAATCATGGGCTATGGATATTATTGGTAAGATACATCCTGCCTCATCGAAACATCATTGTTTCATATTGGTTGCGACTGACTATTTTACCAAATGGGTAGAAGCTGTTGCTTTGAAAAATGTGGATCAGAAAGAAGTGATAGACTTCGTTTTGAATCAAATTATTTATAGATATGGTATTCCTCAATCTATAACAACCGACCAAGGCCTGGTTTTCACAGGGGAAAAGTTCTCTAGTTTCTTGGCAGAATTCGGTGTTCGATTACATCATTCTTCACCTTATTATCCCCAAGCCAATGGACAGGCGGAAGCAGCAAATAAGATTATTATTGGGATTATAAAGAAGATGGTTGAAGGGAACCCAAGAAAGTGGCATTTGTTATTGTCTCAGGCTTTATGGGCACATAGGAATACCAGAAATACTGCCACAGGGTTCTCACCTTACCAACTCACGTTTGGCCAAGATGCTGTTTTACCAGCCGAAATCCGAGTATCATCTGGCCGAACAGAAGTTACTGATAGTGGTCTTACAGAGGAATACCAACAACTTATGATGCAACAGTTAGAAGATTTGGACGTTAACCGACTCCATGCAATAGGGCAAAGTGTGAAACAGAGTGAAATCAGAGCAAGGAGTTACGGAAAGAAAGTTCTCCATAGGACGTTCCAGAAAGGAGACTTGGTCTGGAAGACCATTCTTCCTACGTATAAGAAAACTGATCAATTGGGGAAGTGGTCGCCGAATTGGGAAGGACCATACATTGTTCAAAAAGATATTGGAAATGGCGCGTTCATTATTGTAAATCATGAAGGTAGAAGAGTACATGATTGTATTAATGCTAAATATCTGAAGAGGTATTATCCTGCCTTTTCAGATAACAAAACTGCCTGAAACAAAATATTATTCAGAACCCAGTTATGGGGTTCGAACCTACTGGAAGGTTCATTTCTGTTAGTCATCGTGTAGTTGTGAGAAATTTTCTGCCTCTGAATCAGACTTTTCATCCCAGTGAGTAGATATTAGCTCTGGTTCTTCTTCAATAAGATCTTCCAAGTCTGGTCGGTACCTTTCCCATTGGCTTTGCATGTCATCTAGATCTTGATGGGTACGTGCTTGCATGTCTGTTAGGGCTTGATGTTCACGGTCAACAATGGTACGCAATCTTGAAAAGACTTTTCGTTGATTGGAAAATATGTTATCCCAACCAAGGTCTGGAAGTATGGCCGCTGCATGATTTTCAATCATTTCCATGTGATGATGGAGATCAGGAATGCGACTAAGGATGTCACGAAGAGGTTCATATCCCTCAATGACTTTTTCCATCAGGCGGATGACGCGATGAATAGTTCTTCTACCTCGTTGGGAGAATCGGAATTTGAAGTCTAGTTGCTTGAGTATATGTAACAAGTCTTCTGCATGGCCTCCAATAGGGTGATTACCCACAAAGAAGGGTTGAAGAACACCCTGCCAGTTGTTTGATGGAACATAAGGTCGGTCATTCGCCATGTTTGTTAATACTTTAAGTGTTGTGGTTTTCAAAATATGCCTTGGAATGTGTTTCTTAAAATGTGAGAAACAATGTTCTTTTAAAGAAGGAGTTTGTTTCTATTCCTACAAAGTTGGAAATTGAAAGGTGATCCTTGTTTTGAGAGAAGAAAGAAAAAATGGGTTACTAAGTCAAGTATTGTTACAAATGGGAAGCTATTACAAAAGTGCCCCTAGGGCAGTTTTTATATGGGTCCATTTGATTTCATCCCTAGATAGCCTTCTCGTATTGGCAGCCGTCTGATATCTTATGATGAATTGGGATCGGGCTTGGGTTTTCAGCTCTTGATCCAATTCAGCCTCATTTTTGGTATACTTCTCAAGCAGATGTTGTTCATTGGTAATTTGCTTATCCAGGGTAGACTGTTCTTTCCTCAGCTCCCGCAATTCTGCCTCCTTTTTCTGAATGGCATCATCAACCAGAGCTTTCGTGCTAAGGAGACCACCCAGTTTTCCAGTAGTCTGCTGAAGGGATTCTCGAGTCTTGGCCAAAGAATTCTCCAGCGTTGTTTGATCGAAGTCGGGCTGGGGGGTTTCGGCTGACAGAAGGCCAATGACTACCACTTCAGTCTTGAGCTCTGTAAGTCTTTCCATCAGCCGATGCAGAATGGGGACGGCTGGTGATTCCGTTGGAGTGTAAAAAAGAAGGCCACCAACCGTCTGAATGAGTTTGTCCAATAAGTCGGACCTTAATTCGGACAGGGGACGGTTAATGGCCTCAGTGAACACAGTCTGGGCCTCCGCTGGAACCGGAACAGTCGATAGGACAGCTAAGTCCGAAGGCCCCTGCAAGTCCTACAATGTCAATAAATATTCCAAGGGAGTTGCAAATTTGTTCGAAGAAGATATGTGGTACCTCTGGGCGGACTGCTGTCAGTGAGGGGGGTAGCAATGAGGTCGGTCGAGCTGGGCAGACAGCTGGTATAACAGCAGCCGACTCGTCGGCTGCTGCGAATGGTCGCTGAGGTGCCGACCTGGGTCCCTATGGAAAGTAGTATTGGAAACAGTTAGTGTTTTTCGAAAGAAAAGTTATGACATGGATTGGTTTAATCTTACCAAATTAACAGAAGTCTCCGAATCGGATGAAGACATTTCTTCCATTTCTGGAGGTTGGGCTGCCACAGGTGGTTCTTCTGCCTGCCATTCGATGGCTAGGGGGGGCGCCGCTGCTGGTAGGGCGGCTGCAGGTTGGATGGCTACATCTAGAGCCACTGCAGCCAGGATCTCTGGGGCACCTTCGATTTCGGGATCAGCAGCATCAGGGATGTCGTTTTGCGGGTCGGCTTCGGCGAGGGCGGCTGGTTCTTCCTTTGACATAGATGAGTCTGATGCCATGTATGGCGGCCGACCCATCTGGGAAGTAGTCCCCTCGCTGTCAGAAGAGACCCCTGCTGCTGATGGGATGGGTGAAGGTGTCTGTGGAAAAATCATGAAGATGTTTGTTGTTAAATATATTAAGGTTGATCATCCGAATCCTAAGTCTTGCTGATAAAGGAACTTACTGGTTCTATAGGCACTGTTGGTAAAGATTGTCTCCTGGTCGGGGGCCTGGCCCGACCACTCCTCGGTACGGGAGGAGGGGTTTGCCTCCGCGTCGGGTCCTCCGCCCGACTGCTCATTGGCAAATTGGTCTGGACCAAAGGCCCGATTGAATGGTCGGTTGGTACTGGCGTTGGTTGCATGGTCGGTGTCACCAAGGTCGGTTCTGGGGAATGAAATGAGTAAAATCAAAGTTATGATATAGTGAATTGGTTCACGGTGTTAAGAAACATTACCAATTCGGGGTCGGGTCCTTGCTGACGTCCTAGTTATTCCAAGGTCTGCTAGTGTTTGCTGGTCGGTCTCCGAGGTCGGGGGTGTTTGCAGCTGGGAAGTTTTTCTTTTGCGCGTGGGACCCCCAGATCCGATTCCCGGGGCGGTTGTTTGTTTTTGGGTGCTAGTATGTATCGCCGCCCCTAGAACCAGTCCTTGGGGGGGGAGGAGTACGTTCAGCAACCGATCCTCATCAGGGGATATCAGGGACCATACAACCGACCACCATTCATTGAAAGTATCTACAATCTCAGGGTTGGAGCGGAAAGGAATATAAGAATTGGAAATTATATACGTGGTGAGCTGGGAAATATAAGAAGGGATTGAATTAGGAAGGACTCGTCGGTCGGGACTTTGAAAAATTATTTGGGGACACGCGACGGGTCCAGGGATACCTTGGCAACAGCCGAACTGGCGCGCCATGAATTGAGGTTCATAGTTAAAGGTGTAAAAAGTTTTCTGCCCTTTTTTATCAAGTTTCTTGCTACTAAAAAGAGACCTGGGTTTGAGGGCAACGTCCCAGGCAAAAGGATAGGTGGGATGAGGACAAGGCTCAGGAGTCGGAAGCGGGTTTGGTACTGGAAAGGGCCAAAAATGGTCGGGAGCATAACCCGCATACTTTTTATACATAGAAAATCGAGAGTTACTGCGGGTATCTGTTAAAATGGCAGTTATTATTGGATCGGACGATTGGAGTTTATTGCGTCCTGAGCAGAGTCGGTTGAGGACTAATCCTAAATGTTTTTCAGATGTTGGCATAGTGGGCGGAGATCCTAAGTTAAACGCGTTGGAGAAGTAAAGACGGAACCAAAGTTCTAAAAACCAAAAAGGACCCGACGCGGCAGTGTCTAATTTCCTATTATCGTTATCTGTTAAACGAAGGCTAACCCTGGTGAGTCCTTCAAACAGATTAGCTAAAAATAGAGTGCCAAGGGAGAAGAACCGACCTGACGCGATATGAATGGCCAGGTCGAGGTGAGAAGGAAGAACACTTTTGGAAGGAGAAACAATGATGTACCTACAAAGCCAGAACAGAATAAAGGCAGTATGCTCCCGGTCGGTTACAGGAGTCCCTGGAGCCCCTTGCTGGTCGGTTGCGAACTTTGTCCAACCCCATTCCTTCACACCTTGTAAAGACCATCCCGGATGGTCTTCTGATGGCTCCTGTCCATCTAGGGCTCCCATTACAGGGTCTTCACCCACGACTGGGAGATGTGCGATCATGGCCGCGTCCATAAGAGTTGGGCCAACGGGGCCCGATGGCAAAAGGAAAGTCCCATTTTCCGCATTCCAGAAGGCAGCCATGGCCAACAGCACTTTCTCATGCAGGTTGATAGGCATGGTGGACAGTAGTATTGCTTGGTCGATCTTTTGGGATCGCCATTGAGTCTGGAAGTGTTCTGCTACTCGTCGATACCAAGCACGATACAGATCTTTCGGGTCTGTGAGATGGGTTTTGATGCTGTCTCGGATGCGAACTGCTTGGTAGTTGGGATTGTTGATAGCCAAGGAGTTGCGAGATTCTAAAACTTCCCTCATCCGATTTAAATCTTCAGGAGTAGTGCAATATGGACGGATCGTCGGAGTTAGTACTTTCGAGGCTGAAAATGGACCTTCTGGAAGGGTTCCGTCGAAAGGAAGGGCAGGAATGTATTGATTCGCCATAGTTAGAATGTTTTGGGATTGTGATTCACACAGGCTTGTATTGCGAAGAAGGAATAAACCAGGAGTGTTGTAGTAACTGGTGTAGTTGCTAAGGGAGTTTTTCAAGAAGGTAGTGCTTTATGAACTTCCAAACATTTATTGGCGTTTGAAAGTCCCTTGGCGGCGGGCAAGTTGTTACGTACGAAATTTAGAATTAGGTTAAAAGCCCAAGGTAAAACGAGGAATGGGCCTGGCAATAGGGTTGATTGAACTGGCTGAAGGACACCGTGAGGAAATCAAGGAAAATAAATTTATTTATTTATTTCTAAGGAAAATTCAGGACGGAGGGTTTTTAGGTCGGTAGGTCCTCAGGACGGAAGGTTCTCAGGTTGGTAGGTCCTCAGGACGGAAGGACCTCAGGTCGGGAGGTCCTCAAGATGAAAGACCTCAAGTCGGACGGTCTTCAGGTCGGGAGATCCGTAAGACGGAAAGACCTCAAGTCGGAAGGTCTTCCGGTCGGGAGGTCCGCAAGACGGAGAGACCTCAAGTCGGAAAGTCTTCAGGTCGGGAGGTCCGCAAGACGGAAAGACCTCAAGTCGGAAGGTCTTCAGGTCGGGAGGTCCGCAAGACGGAAAGACGATGAATCGGAAGGTTTTCAAGTCGGGAGGTCTTCGAGACGGAAAAGTTGTCGAGATAGAATATCCGCAGGTCGGGTAAACTGTAGGTCGGATAGAAGGCGGAGTCGGACAAACGCGGAGGCCTTTGATCAAAGACATGGGGCGGTTGATATGGAGGTCGGCCCAAGTGGGGTCGGGCGAAGAAGTAGGTCGGACGAAGGACGAAGTCGGGCCAAAAGAGCGGAAGGTTTGTGGTCGGCTCAAGGAGCGAAATATAGGGAATTTTTGTCTGCTGGGGACACGTGTCAGCATGAGAAAGGTTGGAAGACGGTTGAGAAGGAGACGTTGTAACCGTTCGGGTGACGGTTTTCAGTACGGTTTCCCAGGGAATATTTAAGGATTTGAATCATCGTTTGGCGAGGTATCTTCAATCAACTTCAACAAAGCAAAGTCAGATTTGGGGATCACCACTTTAAATTTCAGTCTTTTATTTTCCAGTTTTATTTTCTGTACCGTACAGTGTTTAGAGATTCCTAATCTCAGGCACTAATTAATCAAGTTTAAGGATATTTTCTATGTCTTTGAATTTTACTTTATTTTTGTTGAAAAAATACATCAACAAAAATATAATAAAAATATATAATTTATTTGTTTTTATTTTTAAAAAAGAAAGTAAAATCAAATATGTGAAAAATAAAAACAAAACATTGTGACATGATAGATGAGATGCGGAAAGAATACCATTCAAATAATTGTTCAATCAAAAAAAATATAATAATCAAACTTAAAAAATAATAATAAAACATTCTCTTATATAAAATTATTAATTAATTTGATCATATTAGAAGGCCCTACATCTAAAGTGGGCCGTGGCCGTGGGCGGGCCTCACTGCATTAGGGCCGACGACTAGTTTTGTTAAAAGAAGTAATCTTTAATCTTTATTTATTTATTTTTTTATATATATATTTAATACAAAATTTGGTTTTTTCTTGAAAATTACTCTTTCCGTCCCAAAACAATAGTCTTATTTCTATAAATACTCGTATCACCATAAAATTATCCTTACCTTTTCATTATTATTATACAAATATCACTAATTTTTACACTAATACACTCACAAGTGCAAAAAAGTATTTTCTTCGTACTTTTTACTAACTATCAATATAATATTAATATTTTTTAAATTCCGTGTCCGGTCCAAATAAGACCATATTTTTGGGACGTAGGGAATATTATTTTGTATACATATAATAATTTAGACAAATATATAGCTTAATATTTGCTTTTAAATTTTCAGCCCTAACTTGTAATCTTGGGGTCAAACTTACTCCATATATAACTGGTATTTCTCCTTATTACAACAATATTTTAGGTGTTAAAATGTATTTGCAATAGGCTTGTATGCATATTTAGAACTGCTAAATTTTATCATATTTATTTATTGAAATATTGTTCTATAAATTGATTAGGAAAAAATAAATATGTGGAATACTATGCTTTCCATTTTATTTAATAGTATATTGTGTTGAGAATTGACAAAAAAATAAATACAGTCCGAAAATTTAATTCAAATCTCTCACAACAACGAACTAAATTAAGTCTGACCCTCTTAAGATCGGACCATGCCTGGTCTGGCCTGGCCGATTTTGGAATAATAGTTGTTACTAAAGTGAAGTAATACATTATTCGATTCAATTATTAATCTTTCTCATCTAACCGAACCCTTCTTGGAAGATCACTATAGTAACGCATGATTCGATTCAACTTTCTAATACAGGCAGAGGATTCCTAACAGTAGGGATCACATAGAGTGGATTTTTTCTTCTCGACGTAGCGCCGAAGGACTCGGCCATGTCGATATTTCCACGTACATCCCAATCGAAGTGATAAAGAAGCATTGCCAATGGTAGAACCACATGTGCAAGGCCAAATGTCATTCCGGGACACATTCTTCTTCCCGCGCCAAAAGGGATGAATTCGAAATGATTTCCCTTATAATCAACGGCGACATCAAGAAATCTCTCGGGCACAAAGCTCTCGGGATCTTTCCATTTTGTAAGATCTCTTCCGATGGCCCAAGCATTCACGATAATCCTGGTTTTTGCGGCCACTTTGTAACCATTAATCTCACATGCCTCGAGGTTTTCTCTCGGGATTAATAGAGGTACCGGTGGATGCATCCGGAGAGTCTCTTTGATGACTAACTCGAGGTACTTTAGTTGATCGAAGTTCGACTCATCCGCGAATCCTTTACCCTCGAAAACACGTCTCACCTCTTCTTGTGCCTCATGGAGGGCTTTGGGGTGTCTCAACAATTCTGCCATTGCCCAATCTACGGTTGTCGACGATGTTTCAATCCCAGCCGTGAACACATCCTGTTTGATCAAAAGTTGAAAAATAAAAAATAATCCAAATTGATGAGAATAATTATCGATCAAAGATCAAAAATATTTTATTCAGCAAAAACGGTTGAATGACCATCTTATCTAAAAATTTAAATTTTAAATGGTATGTTTTTCAAAATAAATACCATGGTAAATGATCATGCTAGGCATAGGTATTATTAATTATTATATAGTCAATCAATACACCCCCTCACATGCAACGTGAATTTACTCTTGCAGGTGAACGATGACGAATATATGGAGGGCGATACAGAGACTCGAACACATTATATTTCGACTCTGATATCATACTAAATGATCTTTCACCTAAAAACTTTAAATACAATAATTCTTTTTAAATGAGATAATCATTTAACACGATAAAAACATATGTACACAAAGAGTCGAAAATCTAAAACCTAAAATAAACCCAGCATAAGAATAATTACAAAGATATCTAAAAGAGAACTCGGAAGGCAGAAAAGCCTAATTCAAAGCCCTAAACGATCTCGAATAGCCAAAAAGAAAAACATCGCTTATTATGACGAAACGATGACTTTGACTTGTGAGGCTTTTCTCGATGAACTGTGCAAATTTCATCCAATTTCGAGCACAAACACATACAAAAATATGATATTAAAAAAAAAAAAATTGAAATTTTTTGGCAATAGTTAGTTAATATCTTCAAAGTGACGGCAAAATCTTAGAAATGGTAATCTTTTTTGTGTTATTTCCAATCTATGGTTACTGCATAAAAAATAATGAAACAACATGTTCCACGAAAATTTAAAGCTAAACTCACCAAGATCACGGCTTTTATGTTCTCGATAGTTAAAAACAGCTCGTGTCCGGATTCATTAAACTTCAAGAGGACATCGAGCAAGTCTACCTCGCGATGTTTGCATTCGTCGCCGCGCCTTTTGTGATCGCCGATGATGTCTTCAAGTATGTCGTCGATTATTTTGTGGAGCCTCTCAAGCTTGCCTTTCATTCCACCTATATATCTAAGCATTTTTATCGAAGGATACACATCGGCGAGAGACAATCCGGCTCCAAGATCGACAGCTTCTTTGATCGAGGATATTAGGACATCTTGTTTGTCGGTCTTTTTCCCAATAGCCGCTTGCGTAAAAATGTCGCACATAGTTAACTCAACTCTTCCAGTCAAGTCGATCCCGGAGCCTTCATTAGAAGCTATAAATTGGCACATATTCGCGAATTCTTTTCCCCTTAAGGGTTGAAAAAATTGAACACGTTTCGCGCTCAAGAGCTCGAGCGTGCAAATTTTCCGAAGCTGTCTCCAGTACTCGCCGTATGGGGCGGTTCCTATGTCCGAATTATTGTAAAAAATAATCTCGGATGCAAAGAACGATGGCCTATTGGCGAAATTGATGTCGTGAATTTTCATTATTTCTTTTGCGAATTCCGGCGAGGATATCACAAATGTGGACACTTCGCCGAGTCGCAAATGCATCAATGCGCCGTATTTCGCGGATAAGTTGGCTAGGACACGATGAGGAGCTAAAGAAGTGAAGAAATGGTGCAAGTTCCCGATGGCCGGGAGCTTTCGCGGCCCCGGGGGAAGATTTTTTTGTTCGGATTTCGGATAATTGGTTATGAATAAAAGGGATGTTATGAAGAGGAAGAGTGAAAAAAGGAAAGGGAAATATGATAGATCCATAGCCATCAAGATTCAAGAATACAAAGTGTTCTGAATTGAAGTGTTGAATGTTTAGCAGATGTAGCCGATGGAGAATTAATTTTTTATTTTTTACTTTTGTAGTAGGTGGATTTGCATATACAATGATGAATAGTAGTAATATTTAGATAGGGATGACAATTGTATTTGATTTGTCGAGGCCTTAATTTGTCTTTTATGGAGACTTGTGAATTTTGGTCTAAAAAAATTATTTCCTCCCGCTCACAGCTATAGTTTTAATTAGGTTGGATACGAAATTTAACAAATATATATATATATATTATATTGATAGTCGGTAAAAAATACAGATAAAAGACTTTTTTGTCTTTTCTAGTATATTAGTGTAAAAAGTAGTGACAATTGTGTAATAAAAATGGAAAAGTAGAGGTAGTTTTACGGTGATATGGTTATTCATGAAAATAAGATTATTGTCTTTGGGATGGACAAAAATGGTAAACAATATTGTATTGGGACGGAAGTAGTATTTGAATAGTGTAAAATATTTTTGATATTTTTATAAAAATAAAAAATATTTTAGTATTCATACAAAAATATTTTTATTATAATTAAAAATAAATATTTTTAAATAAAACATACGAAAAAAAAATAGTATCTTAAATTAGGGCGAAAAAAAAAAAAGAGTAGATTTTAAAATTCTAATTTTTTTTATTTTTATTTTTCACTTACAGATCTTCTAAAGCGAATCCGAATTAAAGAAGATGCCATTTGACTTAAAAGACAAATTTTACAAGTGAGTTGTATGCTATAATATTGTTACAAATTAATATTTAATTTTTTTTATTATTTTATAAATTTTATTTTTCATGGGTACTTGTTTATTAATATAATATATAAGACATAAACTAAATATTTTATGAAAATAAAAAATGATTTATGAGTTGGCATAAATTTGAGAAGTTCAAAGCTGTGTGAGACTGTGAGTCTTGAGACTTGACTGAGGATTTTGGAATTATATATAAAATTTATTTTCTTAAAATAAATTCTATATATAATGTTTTTTTTTTTTATGAGTTTGAAAAAAATATGGTTTGAGTTTGATATGAAAATAATATTTGATGGAAAATTTGGTGAGATGAAAAAATATATTTTTTGGTAAACGCAGAGTTCAAATAATAAAATTTGGGAAAATATTGCTAAAGAAACATATCCGACGGTGAATGAAGTTTATCCAGAATGCACATTCGAAAATAATAAATAAGGTCTTTCATGTTGTCGAATTTCACCCAAAAACGCATTCGAACATATCTATTCAAAATTTTTGTTATTATTTTTAATTTAAGATATTTGTAATGTTATTTTTTTTTATTTATATCTATTCTATTCTTTTTTTTGAACTTTTTAACAAAAGTTAGAAAATTATTTCAAATAAAAAATATAATAAAATTATAAAAAATCCATCAAAATATAACCAATTAAAAAAAAAATTACATCAAAAAAATAAATAGTTAAATACTGAATGTAACAATTTCCCATAAAAAATATTATTAAAAAATACAAATATACACAGACATTCATATAATATACATCATTCACTTATAAAATATCAATTAGTCAACAAAAAATACTATATCTGTCCGGCTTAAAGGGCTTCGTTTACTTTTTGTTGTTGATACAAGAATATTAATTATTATATCAAAATATAATACAAAATTAAAAAAAATTACAAAAATATTTTTATTAATATCGTATAATACAAATAAAAAGAATATTTGTATAAAAAAATATACAAATATAAAAATATTTTAATGTTAAGTACGCAAAAAATAAATATAATCCTTATAAAATATCATATTAAGTTACGATTTATAAAATCAAATTTAAATTATCACTTCAAAAACCAAATAAACCAAGTTTTATAATTTAGCATATGTACAATAATATCACATTTATTTATTTTATTATTATTATTATTTTTTTAATAACATAACTATTTTTATAAATTAAATCCAATTTAATAGAGGCACCGCTTGAATCCTTAACGTCATGCACAGGCTGTTTTGTGGTTCGTTCTTCTACGTGTCATAATCATTTATTTTGTCTTTTATTACATGATAAATTATATTTTTTCCTTCTCATATAATTTGTACCTATTTTTTATTTTCGCCCGTCTCATATAACTTATCATTTTTCTTAGAAAATATAATTATACATTTTAATTAAATTTTAAAATTTAAATTTTATAATTTTTTTAAATCTAAATTAAAATATTTAATTATAATCCCTTCGTCCATATTCTATATATCCATTTACTTTTTACACGGAGTTTTAAAAATATTAGTATTATATTGAGATAAAGTAGAAATAAAAGTAAAAGGACTAAATTAACCCTATTAGTATTGTATGATATAAAGGTAATGACATTTGTGTAATATATTGTAAATTAGAAGGGTATTTTTAATATTAGATAGATAGTACAATTACTAAAAAAGGAAACAGATACTTTATGAAAAAATGGATAGATTGTTAAGGGACAGAGGGAGTATTAATCTTAATTTATAATTATTTTTACTATACAATAATTATTTTTACTAATATACTTTTTAATTACTTACTAATGATACTTTACCTAAATTTCAGTGTCTACGGTAACACACTCAAATTACCTAGAACGGAGGGAGTATAATACTTCGTCCTTTGCACTTTTAAGTATAACTGCATAAAATATCATATATTTTATTATTTCGTGAAATCCTCTTAGTTAATGTAAAAATTTGTACGCAATACTATTTTTTTCAAATTTGATGTTTGATTCCAAATAAAGATCTAAATTATACTCTCTCCGTCTCATATAACGTGCAACATTTGTGTTCGGCACGAGAATTTAAGTGAGTAGTATTAAGTATGATAATTTGAAAATTAAGTGATATGATTGGAGAGATAAATTATTATTATTATTATTTTTTATTTGAGTAATGTAATCGAATAAAGTGAAATGTATATTAATTAATATATACTAATAAATATAATTAATTATTTCTAAATTTGAAAATGTTGCCGTTAGTTTGGGACAAATATACAAAGAAATGTTATATGATGTTTAGGACGGAGGGAGTACAAGTTTTATACAAATAGAAAACATAAAATATCTTAAATAATTTTTTAAATTAAAAAAAACAGATCAATAATTTATTTTTATAATTTTTTTTTAAAATTCAGATAACAATTTATCTTCAAAAATTACAAAATGAGGGATTTATCATTTATTTATTTATTTTATTCAAAAAAATTATTTAATATTCTTTTCCGTCCCACGTAATTTGTTCATATTTTCTATTTTCGTCTGTCCCACATAATTTTTCTTTTTTTTTTTTTTTGGAAAAATGATTATACACTTCACTCACATTTTAAATTTTATAATTTTTTAATCTTAATGAAACTATTTATTTATCTTAATCTTAATCTTAAACTATTTATAATTATTGAGTTCATATTTACCATCAAATATCAATTTTGAACGAAAAAATTATTTCGTACGAATTTTACATTTACACAAGACGATTTACGTAATAAATAAAACACATGGTATTTTAGATATTTTTACTTAAAAGATAATGGGTATTATATAATTTACCATTTATTGAAAAAATAATGATGCCAATTTCAATGTAATCATTGTTATTTTTATTATTATAATACTCCTCTGACTTATATAAAATATTTTTTTTTATTTTGATTAATTTTATATAAATTTTTTTAATATGATTATATATTTTAATTATAATTTTTTTTAATTTTAATTAAATTATTTAGTTATATTAATTTTAATTTATAATTATTTTTTAAAATTATTATTATTACTAATATATTTTTTAATTAGTTGTTAATTGTACTAAATTCTCGTATTTATGTTAACGCGGACAATATATGCTAAACAAATAGAGTAATATATTAATTTTATTTTATTTGTATTTAATTAGAAATAAAAATATTATTTACACAATTATCTGTATATCACAAAAAAATTTCTCTTCGAACCAAAACACATAACAAACAAACCATAGTGTTTTTATCATTTTCTGAGAGAACTTTGATGCTCTTGAATAGGATTTGTTTTTATTGCAATAGAGTACATCATAAGTCCTTGTCTAAATTATTATTAAGAACTGAAAACAAATATAAATATAATATAGTTTTAACAAAGTGATTAAATTTATAATTTAATTTAATACTCTGTCCAAATCTATTTTCATTTTTTTTTTTCATTCAAATTTATTTTCGGTTTCCTTTTTAGTAAAAAAATATTATTTTTCTTTATAGAAAAAAAAAAGTAAAAATTTCTATTTTTATATATTTTTTTTAAAATCTGTGTCCGGTCAAATGAGTAGACAATTAGAGGACGGGGGAGTATCAAATAACAAATAAAGTCTACAGGCATGAATGTTAAAGTATTGGTACAAATAATACTATCTCATCTTGTAAAAAAAATATACTCATTTGATCATATTTTAATTTGTCGATAAAAAATATACTTATACCATATTTAATATTCCCTCCATCTTATGTTATATTTTTTATTTTTGTCCGTCTCACTTCTTATGTATTTTTTTATTTTTTAGAAAAGAATTATACATTTTAATCACATTTGAAATTCTATAAATTTATAATTTTTTTAATTTTTTTATTAAACTAATTAATTTTTTTAATTTATAATTATTGTTATTATATTATAATTAATTTTACTAAAATAATATTTATTAATCATACGTTTCCTAAATTTTCGTATAAGAGTAAATTGATGTATTGCGAAACTGGCACATGCATATCGGATACAGAATGACTGTCTCACCTAAAGGCTCGAACTGTTAGGAAAACGCAGTTATTAATCGTATATCCGCAAAAAGAAATCCTCAACACTACGATAATGGACAAAGTTTCACATATGTTATTATTTTTGTCAATACGTTGACACTAATTCATGCCAGCATATTTTATTTGCTAGTTGATGTTAAAAACCATGATAATCTTTTTCAGTTCTGATTAATATAATATTGACAATGACATATGAACTAATTAATCAATTGCAATAAAAACAAATCCTGCTCAAGAGCATCAAAGTACTTTGATCCAATTTTTTTGGTTAAAAAAATGGCTCGGCAAATTTTATTTTATTTTATTTTTTGCGTCACGAATACATATTACGGAAAAAATAAATAACTAAGGCGGCAAAAAAATATGTATTTTACACGAAAAAAGACCATTTATTAGGATATTCAAGCATAGTGAAAAACTAATTTTTTTTAGAGTGAATACTCTAGAAAAATGATAAGAATAGTCATACATAGAAGAAATAAATATGGAACAAATATTAGACAATAAATATGGAGGTGTGGAAGATATTTTGTATATTTTTAACTTTTGTAATTTGCGTAAGTCTGTAATAATATGTTTGAAATTTATTTAAAAATTACGAAACATTTTGAAATTAATATTTGATTAGTACTTTCAGTTGAGATGTAAAAAATATAGTACTAACATTTATCTTCTTTTTTCTTTCATATATATTTATGAATTAAATATTACCACATAAAAATATTTAAAACACTTCATTATTTTTTTTAAAAAATGGCATGTGACAGTTGTAACTGCCTACATTTTAAACCATGAATAGTTGTGGACAATTGTCTAATGAATCAGCCTTGTACAAAGTGAAAATCAGAAGAAAAAGAAAAGCCTACGGCTTTTTAATTTAAATTTAAATAGTAAATAAATTTGAATTAATATATGGTATTGTATAAATAAATTTTGATATAATATTTTGAATATAAAATTGAAATTATTATAGTATAATACTTACTCAATTCTAATTCAAAATATTATTTTAATGTTTCACATTTAAGTATCATTTTTCTCATTTTAAAGAAATTAATTATACATTAATACAAAAAATACAGTTAATTTTTATTCAGAAACTTTTATACATTTCTTCTAAAAATCCCAAAGGTCCTTTGATTTGGAACTAAAGAGCTAAAAAAAAAAAAAATAGAAGAAAGATTTGATTTGATATTAAAAAAAATAAAATAATAAATAATAAATCCTGAATATTTTCAAAATAGCACACCCTAACTCTCTCTATATATTTTGTGATTTATCTACAAACTACAGGCCTGCTTTCACAATTCAGGTTTGCATCAAATTGTTCTAAACAAACACTGACAAGATTCATCAATGGCTACTGAATTCTCATCCTGGATCATCCTTTTCTCATCTTTCATATTTCTTGTAACTATTTGGAATTTAATCACCGGATCCAAACGCCGCCGGAGTTCGGCCATCCTTCCGCCGGGGCCAAGAAAGTTGCCGGTGATCGGAAACTTGCACAACCTTATCAGTTTCCGGCCAACTCACCGGGTTTTGGCCAACTTGGCTTCGAAACATGGGCCGATGATGCACTTGCAATTGGGTCAAATCAGCACAGTCGTTGTGTCGTCACCCGATGTGGCGAAAGAATTCTTGAAGATGCACGACATTACCTTTGCGAATAGGCCGTCGTTGTTTGCGACAAATATAACATGTTACGGCAATTCGGACATAGCATTCGCTCCGTATGGCGAATATTGGAGACAGTTGCGGAAAATTTGCACAGTAGAGCTGCTAAGCTCTAGGCAAGTCCAATCTTTCCGTCCCCTGAGGGAGGAAGAGTTTTCAAATCTTTGCGAATGGATAGCTTCGAAAGAAAGGTCTACGATCAACTTGACTGAGAAAATTTCCTTGACGACTTGCGACATGGTAATGCGAGCATGCCTCGGAAATAAGACCGAAGAACATACCAAATTTGTATCCTTAGTCAAGGAAGGTGTCGATATAGCAGCCGGATTTTATCTAGTGGACGTGTATCCATCCTTTGCTTGGTTTGGAACAATCAACGGATTTAAAGCCCGGGTCGAGAAGGTGCACAGACAAGCGGATAAAATCCTTGGGAAAATCCTCGAGGATCACAAAGTAGCCGGCTCACAAAACAAACAACGCCAAGACTTAGCCGATGTTCTCCTCAAGTTCCATAAGGACAGCGGACATGAGCTGCAATTAACCGATGACAACATAAAAGCTGTGCTTCAGGTACTTTCAAAGCCGTGTTTGATTTTTACCATGTTTCATATAGGGGTGGAAATAAGTTAGGCTAGACTTTGGCAAAATAGACTTAAAAATACGCCTGAATTTAATATTTTTAGTAAACAGGTCAGATCAAACCAGGCTTTACATAGGCCTGCAGGCTGTAGGCCCCTTATAGACGCGTGACCTATTTCCACTCCTAGTTCCATATTTTTTAATAGTAAGATTCTTCTTGTAAAAACAGGAAATGTTTGATGCTGGAATCGAAACGTCATCGACAACTACAGAGTGGGCTATGGCGGAATTGATTAAACATCCAAGAGTTCTTAAGAAGGCACAAGATGAGGTAAGGCAGGTTTTCGGCGAGAAGGGATTTGTCGATGAGTCCGAATTCGATAAGCTAAAGTATCTGAAGTTAGTGATCAAAGAGACACTCAGGATACATCCCCCGGTGCCGCTGCTTCTCCCGAGAGAAAACTATGAGGCCTGTGAGATTAATGGATACAAACTACCTGCAAAAACTCGGGTTTTGGTAAATGCTTGGGCCATTGGAAGAGATCCTAAGATCTGGAAAGATGCAGACAGCTTTATACCGGAGAGATTTCTCGATGACATATCAGTCGATTATACTGGAAAGAATTTTAATTACATCCCTTTTGGTTCTGGGAGAAGGATTTGCCCTGGAATGTCTTTTGGCCTGGCCAATATCGAACTTCCATTGGCAATGTTTCTTTATCACTTTGATTGGGTTTTGCCTGAAGGAATGAAACCTGAAAATGTGGACATGGCTGAAACGTTTGGCATTACAGCTAGAAGGAAAGATCCACTTTATGTAATTCCCATATTGAAAAACCCTTTGTCTCTCAAATAAAATCGAGGTTCAATCTATCGACCCTTTCCATGTTCAAGACATTAAAAATTAATCATGATAGATTTATGTACTATTTGCAAGGAATTAAGAAGTTTTTAATTTCTGTTAAGTTTTCTATGCTTTGGCTATTTAATTTATTGTATGTTCCATTTATTGAACTTTCATTACATCTTGTTCCTACTTCTTTGAGCCATTCTACAATATGGAGATCTTGCCTCTATTATTCTTAGGTAAAATTAGGAAGAACTAAAGAAAAGCATGAATGAAAAACAAGGCCTTTTTGTTTTTCTTTTAACCCACAAACACAGGCATTCACCCGGGATCAAGTGCGGGATCTTTACCCCCAAACAAAGGATGTCTCTCGATTTACAAGAATTTGACTCAAGACAGTGTTTGGTTGTAGATTTTTGAGTGGGTTCCTATTATTCATTATTATTTATTTATTTATTTTTTATTTCTATAAAACATCATATTAAATGGGTGTCTATATCATATCGAATAAATTTTATTGTTCCAAACTCTAAATTAACTCTCAACCCTAGATCCAATTACATACCCAAGATTTAGAGTTCATATATTAGAAGCAAAGAACAATAGACGAAATATATATGATAATTATAATAACTTATCTCAAGTATGAGAGTAAATTAATCTGTTGTTAAGCTCAAATTAGAAACAATTTGAATTTGATTGTGACTTAGCTGAAGTGTATGTGGCCCAGGGGTGTAGCGTAGTCCCCAGTGGAGATTTGACCGCGTTGGTTGCATACTGCAAAATTTAAAATTAATAAACTTATTTTCATGATGAAGATAAATGTAGGATAATTGAAGTGGGATCATCTCCTCAGAAAATAAAAAAGATTTTATTTTCGGATGTTTAATTTAGATATAATAAAATAGAGGGTTTTGGAGTTGAAAATAAAAATAATACTAAATAAAAAATCTACCACTAAAAAATAAACTCAATAAAAATAAATTTTCAGTCTAGGAATGAAACTGACAATTTA
Source organism: Andrographis paniculata (assembly GCF_009805555.1). NCBI lineage: Eukaryota > Viridiplantae > Streptophyta > Magnoliopsida > Lamiales > Acanthaceae > Andrographis > Andrographis paniculata. Next base: position 1,229,363 of record NW_026137585.1, on the reverse strand, counting down.
GATAGTAGATTCGATCATCGATAAATATTTAATTTCATTGATTTTTAAATAAATTAGTTCTAGTTAACGACATACGCCTAATAATCAACTATTTCTTAGTTTTTCGACAATCAAGGTACGATCATTAACTATTTCCGTAATTAGACTAGATTTCTAGTGACGCCGCAAAATAATTTACTAACTTAACTGCTTTGCGAACTAGAAAAGTCTAATTCAATTTAAGAATTACATATGCCAAACGGTTGAAAATTGATTTCGTGATTTTCTAGTGATGCCTGTTGCTAGTTGCTAGCTAAACCAAATTAAAATGCAATTACGAACTACTCATTAATCATAAGAGGAAGAACAAAAATAGAAAAAAATAAACACCGCCTATAATTAATCGGATTGAAGGAAAGAAATTGAAATCTTTTTAGAAGAATCATTTTTTTTTTTTTTTGTGGCTATCCACGATTTCTACCTAGGACGTTCTGCAGTGTATTCTCTTCCGGATGTATGAAAAGTGGCCCCCTCTTTTTTTTTACCTTAATTTTGTAATAATTGTGTTTTTTTATCAATTATCTTTTGACAATCATAAATAAACAATATATATATACAAATCAAATAGAATCAGATTAAAATTAATCAAATATTGCAAATAATATAAATATTTAACGTATGCGATTTCTAGTTTCTAAGGTTGGGACAACATTCCCAAACCCAGATGGTATGGATTGGGTTTATTGTCGATTTTAAATGTTGAATATGTTTTTGGAATCCAACATATTTGACAGTCCCCAGACGTAGATATTTTAACCGAACTGTTGAAGTGGATCACCAAATGTTTTGTATTTTTTTATTTTTTATTTATTTCCGCAATATAAATTTGTAATTTCACTGCAATAATGGACAAAGTTTCACGATTGTTATTATTTTTGTCAATACCTTGACATTAATTCATGCCTGCATATTTTATTCGCTAGTTGTGTTAAAAACTATGATAATCTTTTTCAGTTCTGATTAATATAATATTGACAATGACATATGAACTAATTAATCAATTGCAATAAAAACAAATCCTGCTCAAGAGCATCAAAGTACTTTGATCCAACGTTTTTGTTAAAAAAAAATGGCTCAGCAAAACTATGTTTTTTTGCGTCACAAATACATGTTACGTAAAAAAATAAATAACAAAGACAATAAATATGAAGGTGTGTAAGATGTTTTTTCATATTTTTAGCTTTTGTACTTAGGAATGTCAAATGGGGCGGGTTAGCCCTACCCGCCCCGGACCCGCTTTTAATGGGGTGGGTTCGGGTCTAAATAATATGTTTCGGGACGGGTTGTGAATTTAAAATTTTAAACTCGGCCGGGTTTGGGGCGGGTTACGGGTTTTACTAAAAATCCGCCCCAACCCGGACCCGGACCCGAACTCGGATATTTTTTAAAATTATTATTACTAATATATATGTACATTTATATGATAAAAATATATTATTTATTTACTTAAATAATTTTAAATATAAAATTGAATTAGTCGCCTGCTCAAATAATTTTTTAAAATTATTATACCTAATATGTCTATATTTATATAATAAAAATATATTATTTATTTATTTATCTTATTTTTATGGATCAATATTTGATTGTTTTTAGATTTGTTTTTGTGTTTTTAATGCTATTTGTTTTAGTATTCGATTGTCAAAAAAATATTTATTATTATATATTTTTAAAAAAAACGGATTTGCCGGGTTGGCCTGCGGGTCCTGGGGCCGGGTGGAAGCGGGGCGGAGCGGGTCTCGGAGCCTAATATTTTCTAGCGGGGCGGGTCTCGAGGCCTGCAGAACCCGTCCCGAACCCGCCCCGTTGACATCCCTATTTGTACTTTCTGTAAATATAAATATATATGTAATAATATCTTTATAATTTTTTAAAAAAATTAAAATATTTTAATATTAATATTTGATTAATATTTTCACTTGAGATCGAAAAAATATAGCATTTAGTTTTTTTTTTTTTCATATATATTTCTAAATTAAATATTACTATATAAAAATATTTACAAATCCAACTCCCACATACTATCAGGTCATCCCTTGTGGCACTGAATCAACTTCGTTTAGAGTGAAAACAGAAGAAAAAAGAAATTTTAAGAATTTTTTTACGTCGAAATTTAAATAATAAAAATTTTGATTAAAATATTTTTATAATATAATATTTTCTCTGTCATCAAAATAATATTTTCATATTGTTATTTTCTTCCGTCTCAAAATAATGATCATATTTTTTTTTGGTAATTAACTTTATGAACTTTTACAAAATTACCCATATTTTTTTATAGTAATATATAATGACATTTTGATCTTTAGAAATAATTTCACACTAATATTAATATTTCTTAATTTTTATATTCATCTCAATGTTTCTATTATTTTCAAATGGAGAAAGTATAAATAAGCAGTGATACGATATTTTGAATATAAAACTGAACTATTCTATAATAAATTTGCACTATAATTGTATATATACACCATTTTGTTATTCATCAACAAACTACAGCTCTGCTTTCACAATTCAGATTTGCAGCAAACTGTCCTAAACTTACAGTGCAAGACTCGAATCAATGGCTACTGATTTCTCATCGTGGATAATCCTTTTCTCATCTTTCATATTTCTTGCAACCATTTGGAATTTAATCATCGGATCCAAACGCCGCCGGAGTTCGGCCATCCTTCCGCCGGGGCCAAGAAAGCTGCCGGTAATCGGAAACTTGCACAACCTTATGAGTCTCCGGCCAGCCCACCGGGTTCTGGCCGACTTGGCTTCGAAACATGGCCCGATGATGCACTTGCAATTGGGTCAAATCAGCGCAGTTGTTGTATCTTCACCCGACGTGGCGAGAGAATTCTTGAAGACGCACGATATTACCTTCGCAAATAGGCCATCATTCTTTGCGACAAGTATAACATGTTACGGCCATTCGGACATAGCATTTGCTCCCTATGGCGAATATTGGAGACAGTTGCGAAAAATTTGCACAGTAGAGCTGCTAAGCTCTAAGCAAGTCCAATCTTTCCGTCCCTTGAGGGAAGAAGAGTTTTCGAATCTTTGCGGATGGATAGCTTCGAAAGAAAGGTCTACGATCAACTTGACTGAGAAAATTGTCTTGACGACTTGTGACATGGTTATGCGAGCATGCCTCGGCAATAAGACGGAAGAACATACCAAATTCATATCCTTAGTCAAGGAAGGTGCCGACTTAGCAGCTGGATTTTATCTAGTCGATGTGTATCCGTCCCTTGCTTGGTTTGGAACAATCAACGGATTTAAAGGCCGAGTTGAGAAGGTGCACGGACAAGCGGATAAAATCCTCGGGAAAATCCTCGAGGATCACAAAGTAGCCGGCTCGCAAAACAAACAACGCGAAGACTTAGCCGATGTTCTCCTCAAGTACCATAAGGACAGCGGACATGAGCTTCAATTAACCGATGACAACATAAAAGCTGTGCTTCAGGTACTTTTAAAGCCATGCATGTTTGATTTTTACCATGTTACATGTAAGAGCGAGACCAGACTTTGGTTAAATAAGCTTAAAAATATATCTGAATTTAATATTTTGAAGTAAACAGATCAGGCTAAACCAGACCTTATGTAAGCCACTCCGGTGATAGGGCGTCTGACCTATTCCCATCTCTAGTTCCATATTTTTGGAGATTTGGATTGTAAGATTATTCTTGTAAAAGCAGGACATGTTTGATGCTGGAATCGAAACATCATCGACAACTACAGAGTGGGCTATGGCTGAATTGATTAAACATCCAAGAGTTCTTAAGAAGGCACAAGATGAGGTGAGGCAGGTATTTGGCAACAAGGGATTTGTTGATGAGTCCGAATTCGATAAGCTAAAATATCTGAAGTTAGTGATTAAAGAGACACTGAGGATTCATCCGCCAGTGCCGCTGCTTCTCCCGAGAGAAAACTACGAGGCCTGTGAGATTAATGGATACAAACTACCTGCAAAAACTAGGGTTTTGGTGAATGCTTGGGCCATTGGAAGAGATCTTAAAATCTGGAAAGATGCCGAAAGCTTTATACCAGAGAGATATCTCGAAAACATTTCAGTTGATTACACTGGGAAGAATCTAGAGTACATCCCTTTCGGTTCCGGAAGAAGGATTTGTCCTGGAATGACTTTCGGCCTCACCAACATCGAACTTCCATTGGCAATGTTTCTCTATCACTTTGATTGGATTTTGCCTGATGGAATGAAACCTGCAGATTTGGACATGGCTGAAACCTTTGGCATTACAGCAAGAAGGAAAGATCCACTTTTTGTTATTCCCATATTGAAAAATCCTTTGCCTCATAAATAAAATTGAGGTTCAATCTATCGACCCTTTCCATGTTCTAAGACAGTAAAAATTAATCATGACAGATTTATGTACTATTTGAAATGAATTAAGAAGTTTTTAATTTCTGTTTCGTTTTCTATGCTTTGGCTATTTAATTTATTGAACTTTCATTACATCTTGTTCCTACTTCTTTGAGCCATTCTACCATTTGGAGATCTTGCCTCTTCATTATTGTTAGGTAAAATTAGGAAAAACTAAAGAAACGCATAAATGAAAGCAAGACGTTTTTTATTTTTACCCCACAAACACAGGCATTCACCGGGATCAAGTCCGGGATCTTTACTCTCAAGCGAAGGATGTCTCTCGATTTACAAGAGTTTGACTCATGAAAGTGTTTTTTTTTTTTTTTTAAAAAAAGTTTCTGCAATATAAATTTGTAATTTCAGTGCAATAAAAGGACAAAATTTGACGTATTTTATTGTTTTTGTCAATGCGTTGACATTAATTCGTGCCTGCGAATTTTATTAGCTAGTTGATGTTTACACTAAGTTAAATAAAATATGTTAAAAACTACAATAATCTTTTTCAGTTCTGATTAATATTATATTGACAATGACTTATGAGCTATTTAATCAATTGCAATAAAAACAAATCCTGCTCAACAGCATCAAAGTACTTTGATTCAACTTTTTTGTTGAAAAAAAATGGCTCGCAATTTTTTTTTTTTTTGCGTCGCGAATAAATATTATGGGAAAAATAAATAACAAAGGCGACAAAAATATGTATTTTACACGAAAAATGACCGTTTATTAGGATATTATAGCATAGTAAAAAAATAATTTTTTGGTAGTGAATACTCTAGAAAAATGATAAGAACAATCATACAAGAAATAATTATGGAACAAATATTAGACAATAAATATGAAGGTCAGGTTTTATATATTTTTAGCTTTTTGTACTTTGTGTAAGTGTATATATATTTATAATTTATTTAAAACATTAAAAAGATTTTGTTATTAATATTTGATTAATAATTTCACTTGAGATTGAAAAATAAAACGTTTTTTTTTTTCCTTCTCTCATATATATTTCTAAATTAAATATTACCCCATAAAAATATTTGAAACAGTTCATTATTTTTTAAAAAATGGCATGCTGTAACTGCCTACATTTTAAAATGAATAGTTGTGGTCAGTTGTACAAATGAATCAGCCTCGTTCAGAGTCAAATCAGAAGAAAAAGAAAATTCTAATCTCAAGTGGAAATTTAAACAATAAAAATTTTAAATTAAAATAATTATATAATAAAATAAATAAGTTTTAACGACTATATAAATATTAAAAAATAAGTATTTAATTTATATTTTTATGGAATTTTTTTTTAATTTTTTATGAATAATATAAATCCTAAAATTTTGCCAAAGAAAACACCCTAAATATATGTATATTTCATTATTAACACTACAGCTCTGCTTTAACAATTCAGATTTGCTTCAAATTGTTTTATACTGTTGGATTTTTTTATCCAATTAGATCCACCCAATAAGATACACACCCGCTATGCAGTCCATTTTAGACTTGGCCCTGACCCACGACCCGCACCCGCCACCAGAGCCGCTTGGACCCGCAACCTGAACCTGGACCCGCGATCCATGACCGCATCCTTCTTGGATGCGCGTCTTTTTCCCTAGCCTTAATTTTGGCCGTCTGATTGTGGATCTTGATCTGGTCCGTCCGTTGCTTAATTGAGATGAATATATATAATGAGAGAGAGAGGGATTTCTCTTATTCCACTCACTCACGTTTCTCTCTCTATACAACTTTCCCTCTCTAGCTCTCCCCTCTCTTTACCTCTCGACCTTTCTGTTAGCCCTCCCGGTGACTGTTTCCGACGGTTTCACGGCGATTCTCGGTGGCACCTCTTGTGGAGGTTCTTTGGCGTGGTGTTTCACCTCTGGTTGTTGATCGTAGCCGCAAAGGGCTCGTTCGACTTGTAGGCGTTTGTAATTTTGCTTGTTTCGCCTTGTATGTGATTGTGGGGGTTGATTTGTGCTTGAGTTGCGTGTTTCGGGCCGGTTTAAAGTGTGTAGTCGCTAGTAGGTGCATTTTGTGTGTCGATTTACTGTTATGAGTGGTTAGGGGCTGAGCCTGAGCCTAACCAAAACTAGTATAAGATTTATGTTTTCACTCGGTTTTCGTTAATAAAATTCTCGATCTATTCCGCATTTGACATAACATAAACAAACACAGAAAGATTCATTAATGGCTACTGATTTCTCATCCTGGATCATCCTTTTCTCAACTTTCATAATTCTTGCAACTATTCGGAATTTAATCATCGGATCCAAACGCCGCCGGAGTTCGGCCATTCTTCCGCCGGGGCCAAGAAAATTGCCGGTAATCGGTAACTTGCACAACCTTATCCGTTTCAGGCCACCCCACCAGGTTTTGGCCGACTTGGCCGCAGAATATGGGCCAATGATGCACTTGCAATTGGGTCAAATCAGCACAGTCGTTGTATCTTCACCCCATGTGGCGAAAGAATTCTTGAAAACGCACGACATTACCTTCGCGAATAGGCCGTTGTTCTTTGCGACAAATATATCATGTTATGGCCATTCGGACATAGCATTCGCTCCGTATGGCGAATATTGGAGACAGTTGCGAAAAATTTGCACAATAGAGCTGCTAAGCTCTAGACAAGTCCAATCTTTCCGTCCCTTGAGGGAAGAAGAGTTTTCTAATCTTTGCGAATGGATAGCTTCGAAAGAAAGGTCTACAATCAACTTGACCGAGAAAATTTCCTTGACGACTTGCGACACGGTTATGCGAGCATGCCTCGGAAATAAGACCGAAGAAAATACCAAATTCGTATCCTTTGTCAGGGAAGCTGTTGATTTAGCAGCCGGATTTTATCTAGTCGACGTGTATCCGTCCGTTGCTTGGTTTGGAACAATCAACGGATTTAAAGGCCGGGTCGAGAAGGTGCACGGACAAGCGGATAAAATCCTCGGGAAAATCCTTGACGATCACAAAGTAGCCGGCTCGCGAAACAAAGAGCGCCAAGACTTAGCCGATGTTCTCCTCAAGTTCCACAAGGACAGAGGACATGAGCTTCAATTAACCGATGACAACATAAAAGCTGTGCTTCAGGTACTTTCAAAGCCATCTTTGATTTTTACCATGTTCGATGTTTTTGGAGTTTTGGAAAGCTTTGGATAGTAAGATTCTTCTTGTAAAAACAGGACATGTTTGATGCTGGAATCGAAACATCATCGACAACTACAGGGTGGGCTATGGCGGAATTGATTAAACATCCAAGAGTTCTTAAGAAGGCACAAGATGAGGTGAGGCAGGTTTTCCGCGACAAGGGATTTGTCGAAGAGAACGAATTTGATGAGCTAAAGTACCTAAAGTTAGTGATCAAAGAGACACTCAGGATGCATCCTCCGCTGCCGCTACTGCTGCCGAGAGAAAGCTACGAGGCCTGTGAGATTAATGGATACAAACTACCTGCGAAAACTCGGGTTATGGTGAATGCTTGGGCCATTGGAAGAGATCCTAAGATCTGGAAAGATGCCGACAGCTTTATACCGGAGAGATTTCTCGATAACATATCAGTCGATTATACCGGAAAGAATTTTAATTACATCCCTTTTGGTTCTGGGAGAAGGATTTGCCCTGGAATGTCTTTCGGCCTGGCCAACATCGAACTTCCATTGGCGATGTTTCTCTATCACTTTGATTGGGTTTTGCCCGATGGAATGAAGCCTGAAGATTTGGACATGGCTGAAACCTTTGGCATTACAGCAAGAAGGAAAGATCCACTTTATGTAATTCCCATATTGAAAAACCCTTTGCCTCTCAAATAAAGTCGAGGTTCAATCTATCGACCCTTTCCATGTTCAAGACATTAAAAATTAATCATGATAGATTTATGTACTATTTGAAATGAATTAAGAAGTTTTTAATTTCTGTTTCGTTTTCTATGATTTGGTTGTGTAATTAATTGTATGTTTCATTTATTGAACTTTCTTTACATCTTGTTCCTAATTCTTTGAGCCATTCTACCATTTGGTGATCTTGCCTCTTTATTATTAATTGTTAGGTAAAATTAGGGAAAAACTAAAGAAAAGCATAAATGAAAAACATCCCGGAATCTTGCCCTCAAGCGAAAATGTCTCACAATTTGATTTATTAAAGTTTGACTCATGTTTGGTTGTAGATTTTCGAGTGAGTTTCTATTATTCATCAATGTTTTTTTCTACAAAACATCAAATTAAATGGGTTCTATATCATTTCGAATAAATTTTTACTGTTCCAAACTTCAAAATCAACTCTCAACTCTAAATCCAATTGCACACCGAAGATTCGGGGTATGATATAGATAGAACAAAAACACAACCCGCGGAATATATACCATAATTGTAATATTGAATATATGTACATAACTAAATTTGTAATTTATGTGGCTATAGGTGACAAAGCTTTTTGTATGTTCTTATTTTGGTCAATTATAACATTCATATGCCTTCATATTTTATTTGTTATTTGATGCTGAAACAACTATAAGTTCAATTATTCTGTTGAAAAATATATATATATTAGCTTTATCTTTGTTTTTAGTTCTGATTAATATAATATAGACAATGGCTTATGATCTACTCGATTGCAATAAAAACAAATCCTACACGAGACCATCGAAAGTAGTCTCAGAAAATGACATGCACACTCGTAGAACAAATATATAATGAACAAAATTAGAAAAAATAATATGATCGGGTGAGTTTAAGAAATAACAAAAAAATTATACTAATTTGATGAATAATATAAATTGAATCGAGGAATAAAAAGAAGTAACAAACACATAAATTTTACCTAAAATGAGAAAAACTACTGAAGCAAGATAATAATAAAATTATACAAATACTCTATATATATATATCACATCCAAGAAATATTTCATTTGAATCAAAAATCAAAACACAAAAGGAACATTCATACGTCTTCTTAGTTCTTTAAGGTCAAGGTCTCAAATTTCCGGGACCTAGCATGATTCATACGGCTTTTTACATGCTACACATGATTGATCTAGTATGACTTGTCTTGCCAAAATTTAATTTACAGATTATTAAGTTCGACCGAAAGTTACCCGTAGCATACTCAAAGAGCAGCGGCTCCGAATTGCGCGTCATAATAATAAAAAATAAAATAAAATCATGAAAGCATATATTACTTAAATATACGTACTTTCAATTTATTATATTACTTCATCATCTCTTAAATTATGCTCATATTTTTTATCTGTTTCCTAAAAGTACCCACATTTTTTTTATTTAATAAAAAACCACACAATTTTTTGTATAATAAATATAATATATTAATATTTATTCTTTATTCCATAAAATAATTATAAAATTATCTAAAACACTTCATGATAAAAACAAAACTAAAAAGTTATACACATCTGGCATTTGACAGAGTTGTAACCGCTCACATACTTTCCTGCATGAACAGCTGTGAAACAATTTTCCAAAATGCATTAATCTCGTGCAGTGTGTAATCAAAAAAAAAAAAAAATGTAACAAATTCTGTTATTTATATAAATACTACATCTCTTGCATTCACAGTTTCAATTTTGCAGCAAATTGTTCGAAATTGAGTCAAGATTATTCATCAATGGCTACTGATTTCTCATCCTGGATAATCCTTTTCTCATCTTTCATATTTCTTGCAACTTTATGGAATTTAATCACTCAATCCAAACGTCGCCGGAGTTCGGCCAATCTTCCGCCGGGGCCGATAAAGTTGCCGGTGATCGGAAACTTGCACAACCTTATCAGTTTCCGGCCACCCCACCGGGTTTTGGCCGACTTGGCTTCAAAACATGGGCCGATGATGCACTTGCAATTGGGTCAAATCAGCACAGTCGTTGTATCGTCACCCAATGTGGCGAAAGAATTCTTGAAGACGCATGACATTACCTTCGCGAATAGGCCGTCGTTCTTTGCGACAGAAATTATATGTTACGGCCATTCGGACATAGCATTTGCTCCATACGGCGAATACTGGAGACAGTTGCGAAAAATTTGCACAGTAGAGCTGCTGAGCGCGAGGCGCGTACAATCTTTCCGCCCTATAAGGGAAGAAGATTTTTCGAATCTTTGCCGATGGATAGCTTCGAAAGAAAGATCTTCGGTTAACTTGACTGAGAAAATCGCCATGTCGACTTGCGACACGGTTATGCGAGCATGCCTCGGCAATAAGACCGATGAACACGCCCAATTCATATCCATTGTCAAGGAAAGTGCTGAATTAGCAGCCGGATTTTATATCGTCGATTTGTATCCATCCATGGCTTGGTTTGGAAAAATCAACGGATTTAAAGGCCGAGTCGAGAAGGTGCACAAACGAGCGGATAGAATACTCGGGAAAATCCTCGACGATCACAAAGTAGCCGCCTCCCGAAAGAAAGAGCGCGAAGATTTAGCCGATGTTCTCCTCAAGTACCATAAGGACAGCGGACATGAGCTGCAATTAACCGATGACAACATAAAAGCTGTGCTTCAGGTACTTTCAAAGCCATGTTTGATTTTTACTATGTTCGAAGTTTTTGAGGTTTTTGAGAGATTCTTACAGTATGATTCTTCTGTTGGGCAAAAAAAGGGAGTAAGAACGTGAAGAAATAACTAAGACACAAAGATGAAAAATAAATTAGAATGAAATACATTTGATTGATTGATGATTGTAAATGAAATTAAAGTCTATTTCTATACAAAAAGAAAAAATAATTTCTCGTAGACAAATACAAGCTAATGGCTTGATACTAGGGTTTTTATTTTTTTTTATTTTTTATGATATGAAAAGTTGCGGCCATTACTGTTTGAGTGTGTATTGGATAAATTTACGACCAAACCTAATAGGTTGCACACTAGGTTAATTTCTTATTTGGGACTGAATTTTGTAACTCATTTATTATGCAATGTATTAATTTTTGACATAGTCCATAGACTTTTATTTTTTGAAAATGAAGATTATTTCTCGACATCTTCTTGTGCAAATAGGACATGTTTGATGCTGGTATTGAAACATCATCGACAACTACAGATTGGGCTATGGCAGAGCTAATGAGACATCCAAGAGTTCTTAAAAAGGCACAAGAAGAGGTGAGACGAGTTTTCGGAAACAAGGGATTTGTGGATGAGTCCGAATTCGACGAGCTAAAGTACCTTAAGTTAGTGATCAAAGAGACATTCAGGATTCATGCGCCGGTGCCGCTACTAATGCCGAGAGAAAACTACGAGGCCTGTGAGATTAATGGATACAAACTACCTGCAAAAACTAGAGTTATGGTGAATGCTTGGGCCATTGGAAGAGATTCTAAGATCTGGAAAGATGGCAACAGCTTTATACCGGAGAGATTTCTCGATAACATTTCATCAGTGGATTACACAGGGAATAATTTAGATTTTATCCCTTTTGGTTCCGGGAGAAGGATTTGCCCGGGAATGACTTTCGGCCTCGCCAACATCGAACTTCCATTGGCGATGTTTCTTTATCACTTTGATTGGGTTTTGCCCGATGGAATGGAACCTGAAGATTTGGACATGGCTGAAACCTTTGGCATTGCAAGAAGGAAACATCCACTTTATGTGATTCCCATATTGAAAAATCCTGTGCCTCTAAAATAAAATTGAAGTACATTATCGATGCTTTCAATGGTCGAGACATTAAGAATCATGGTAGATTGTTGTCTTTGATGGTTTTTTATAACTATTACTTTGAATTGGGAAGTTTTAAACTTATGTTTTCATTTTCTATGCTTTGGCTATTTAATTAGTTGTATGTTTGATTTCTTGAATGAAAGAGGTTTCGTTACATCTTTTTCCAACCTAATAAGCTGCCAATTAAGTTCGAGAAGTCGCACGAGACAAAATATACTCCCTCCGTCCATAAACTAATGTCCTACTTTCCTATTTGGGACGTCCAACAACTATTGTCCTATTTCCTTTTTTAAACACAAATTTTACATTTTTACCTTTCATTCATTTATTACTTTTAATCTCTACCATATAATTAACGACAAATTTGTCAATTCATAGCAAAAAGACAATCACCTAAAAAACCGTGCAAATATACTTTAGGACAATAGAAATTGGACGGAAAAAGTATGTATCAAGTAAGACTTGAAAGCATCCAAAATTTGAACTTATAACTTTCCGGGCACGAATTTGCTTACATGATTGACAACATAACCTTGAATCTTTGATGCATGAAAGCTGTAGACCCAAAACTAAAATAAAATAATAAAATAATAAAATCCTAAAACAATATATAATGCGAAACCGACATCTTACCATCTTCCGATTTTATAAGAAAATTACTTAATTTATAATTATTACTCCATCCATAGTTTTTTTAAGGTGATATTTATATTTTGCGTTATTGTATTTAATATTAAAAATATTTTTATATTTATATAATTGTTTTTTTACAAATATTAGTATTATAAGATATTGATGAATATTTTTACAAATTTTTATTAATTTATATTATATTTTGATATAATAATTAATATTTAGAAATCAATGAAAAAAAAGGAACAAAAAGTAAATGAAATTTAGAGTCAAGACCGATGCAATATTATTATTAGAGAAAACTGTATTTTTAGTATAATTTGTACTTTATTTATAAATTAATTATCTATGCAATTAAAATATTTAAAAATATGCTGATATTAATATATAATTATTTTTATTATAATAAAAAATTAATATTTTAAAATAAGATGAAATAAAAATAATAAAAAAATATTTTGAATTGAGAAATACTTATATATTTATTTATTTACATTTCTTTATGTTGTCACGTGGACGGATTGTTCAATGCTGATGAAACAGTACTTGTAAAGTAAGATATTTATAGAATACATGTTCGCCAAATTTGTCCTGTGAGTTGTGCACCGAATGAACAGTATGACAACCTTTAATCATATTTTATTTATTTATTTATTTATTATTGACTAGTTTTATTTTATTTTTTTTTAATTTTCTTTTCTAACCTATACAGTCACACACACATCAACAGTTTCGATTTTAGTCGTTCATTCCTAGAAAATATGGGATTTTACTGTAGATACGAGAATTTAGGTAAAATATAATTAGTAAATAATTAAGAAGTGTATTAGTAGAAATAATTATTATTTAGTAAAAATAATTAAAATTAAGAAAATTTAAAATTTAAAATTTAAAATGCGATTAAAGTGCATAATTATATTTTTAAAAATAGGAAAGACAAGTTATATGGGACATACGAAAATAAAAAATAGAGACAAATTATGTGGGAGAAAGGGAATAGTATTTTACCTGGTGTAGAATGAACCAAAAAAATCCAAACTTTATTTTATTCGTAATCTACAAACTAAGCTCTGAATCCATAGATTTGCCTAGTACAGAGTGAACCAAAAGAAACAGAAAACTCGAAGGGTGTGTTTGTTTGGGAGATTGGATTAGATTTTGACTGTTTATTTCATTTTTTTTTCAAAAAAATATCACATAAACACCTATTTTTTATTTTTTATATTATACTAAAAATTAATTTTACATTCAAAATGTCATATCAACACTTATTTATATCACATCATACAATTATTCAAATTCAAAATTTTTAGTATTCAAATCCCATTTCAAAATCCAAACACCAAACAAACACACCTAATAGTATTTTATTCTTAAATAGTAACAAACTCTGCTTTTACGGTTTTATAAGCCTTGAGCAGAGTGCACCAAATATAAAAATAAAAATAAAAATAAAATCAATTGAGTGTTTTTTCTTTCAATTTAATATTTGAATTATGCGTTTTTTTTTTTTTCGAAAATTCATCAATTTAAACTACAAACTTTAGCTCTACAATTCACAGTTTCGATTTGCATAAACTTGTTCTAAACTCACATTGCAAGATTCATCAATGGATACTGATTTCCCATCCTTCAATATCCTTCTTTCATCTCTCATATTTCTTACAACCTTATGTAAACTAATCTCTCACTCCAACCGGCGCCGGAGTTCCGGCAGTCTTCCGCCGGGGCCGAGAAAGATTCCGGTGATCGGAAACTTGTACAATGTTCTTGGCATCCGACCAGCTCACCAAATTTTTGCGGACTTGGCTTCGAAACATGGGCCAATGATGCACTTGCAATTGGGTCAAATCAGCACAGTAATAATATCATCCCCCGAACTAGCAAAAGAGGTCTTGAATACACATGACATTACCTTCGCCAATCGGCCATCATTCTTTGCGACCAAAATAATATGTTATGGGCATTCCGACATAGCATTTGCCCCATACGGTGAATACTGGAGACAGTTGCGGAAAATTTGCACAGTAGAGCTGCTGAGCGCCAGGCGCGTCCAATCTTTCCGTCCTATAAGGGAAGAAGATTTTTCGAATCTTTGCCGATGGATAGCTTCAAAAGAAAGATCTACGATCAACTTGACCGAGAAAATTGCCTTGACGACTTGCGACATGGTTATGCGAGCTTGCCTCGGCAACAAGACCGATGAACACAATGCATTCATTTCCCTAGTCAAGGAAGGAGGCGACTTAGCAACCGGATTTTCTCTAGTCGATGTGTATCCGTCGATTAGTTGGTTTGGAACAATCAATGGATATAAAGGCCGAGTCGAGAAGGGACACAAACTAGCGGATAGAATACTTGGGAAAATCCTCGACGATCACAAAATAGCTGCCTCGCAAAAGAAAGAGCGCGAAGATTTAGCCGATGTTCTCCTCAAGTTCCATAAGGACAGCGGACATGAGCTGCAATTAACCGATGACAACATAAAAGCTGTGCTTCAGGTAATTTGAAAGCCATGATTGATTTTTACTATGTTTTGGAGAGATTCTTACAGTATGATTCTTTTTGCTGGTTGACTTTCGTTTGTAGATAAATAAATAAATAAATAATGCGTATTCCTATCAGCTTAAAGTTTTATATAAGATGAGACGGTCATTTATTTCATCTAACATGGTATCAGAGTTTTGAATTCAAGTTCCACTGTCCCAATTTGTTGTTGTCTACGGGCAAGTTTTGTTTGGTGATATTTACTCCCTTGTCCGTGAGGGGACGTGTTGATTGATTTCCGTTTGTAAATAAATGATGTGTATACTTATCAACTTAAACTTTTAGGTGAGACGGTCATTTATTTCATCTAACTCTTCTTCATGTGCGAATAGGACATGTTCGACGCTGGAATCGAAACATCATCCGCGACTGCAGATTGGGTTATGGCCGAATTGTTGAGACATCCAAGAGTTCTTAAGAAGGCGCAGGATGAGGTGAGGCAGGTTTTCGGCGACAAGGGCTTTGTGGATGAGTCCGAATTTGACGAGCTAAAGTACCTAAAGTTAGTAATCAAAGAGACACTCAGGATGCATCCTCCGCTGCCGCTACTGCTGCCGAGAGAAAGCTACGAGGCCTGTGAGATTAATGGATACAAACTACCTGCGAAAACTCGGGTTATGGTGAATGCTTGGGCCATTGGGAGAGATCCTAAGATCTGGAAAGATGCCGACAGCTTTATCCCGGAAAGATTTCTCGATGGCATTTCTGTAGACTATACTGGAAAGAATTTTAATTACATCCCTTTTGGTTCCGGGAGAAGGATTTGCCCGGGAATGACTTTCGGCCTGGCTAACATCGAACATCCATTGGCAATGTTTCTCTATCACTTCGATTGGGTTTTGCCCGATGGAATGAAGCCTGAAGATTTGGACATGGCTGAAACAATTGGGGTTACATCGAGAAGGAATCATCCACTTTATGTGATTCCTAAAATGAAAAACCCTTTGCCTCTCAAGTAAAATCTAGGCATTCTATCGATCTTTTCTATGTTATGTTTAATTAAGACATTGAGTGTCATGGTAGATTATTACTATCTTGATATGTATTGCTTTGAATTGAGAAGTTTCGAACTTGTGTTTTGTTTTTTATGCTATTCGATTTTATGTTTGGCTTCTTGAAAGAATGACCTTTGATTACGTCTTGTTCCTAGACATATATTAATAATGTAGACAATGAGTTATGATATACTCGATTACAATTGATGATATCTATTTAGCTTTGAATGCATAACTTTTAAATAATAATAATAACATAAGAAAATGAAAATTTTTCTTTTTATAAGTATCACATACAATATTTATTTTTGTATCCAACATATAACTTTAAATTAAAATTTACAACATCAAATAGCGTTAAAAGACTTCATAATACAAACAACCAAAATACTTATAAACATATCCCGTAAGGGATGGCCTCACGTTGTAGGGGTTGGACTTGTGATCGTTGATCTAAGGTCACCTGTTTGACAGCATTTCCGTTCACTACAAAAAAATAATATATTTGTAACGGAATTCCGTCCCTAAAGTTCACGTAGCTAACGTAATTTTATTCCTAATTCCGTCTCTAATGTCATTAGTAACGGAAAAAGTAGATTTAGAGACACAAATATTTTGTTACAAAAATGATTATTTCTTGTAGTGGTTGGGGTTTACCCCGAGTTTATCCACTCGAAAAAAATGAAAATAAAAATATTTTTACTTGTGAATTTGTTTATATATTTGAGATTTATTTTCACACTTTGTAAATTCTGTATATATCTTTTCTAATATTATTTATTATTCAATATTTTAATTTTATCACCAAGAATTTTATATTCAAAACTTATTTTTCATTCAAAATATTACAATCTATAGCTACTTAACTTCAAAAGAATAATTTCAAATGAACAAATATATAAAAACTAAAAAATTGACACAAGAAAAAAGATTGCCTTTCAAAAAATACCACATAGAATATTTATTTTTATATTGAACATATAATTTTAAATTAAAAATTACAACATCGTTAAAACACTTACTAATACAAACAACCAAAACTATATAAACGTTACATCTAGCATATATGATAGAACTCTTATTAGTCATCATTTTACTCACGATGATATTCTTTTCGTCCCACATAATTCATTTATATTTTTATTTTCGTCTGATCTACATAATATTTTATGTTTTTTTGAAATATGACTATATACTTTGATCGAATTATAAATTTTATATTTTATAAATTTTTAATCTTAATTCAATTATTTAGTTATTTTAATCTATATTTATTTTTACTATACAATAATATTTTTACTAATACACTATTTAATTACTTACTAATTATATTTTACCTAAATTCTCGTATCTAAGTAATAAATTCAATTTAAATTACTTTTTTTTTTTTACTATTTTCATCTCTCTTATTTCAAAGTATGTATTTCTCATTTTAAAAAAATAATCATACACTAATACAAAATACTCTTAATTTTCACTTAAATTACAAATATACCATTACACATATAATTATTTTTTTTTACATAAAGTCATCAAAAAACAAAAATATCAAAAATTTCTACATACTCTCACTAACTAATAAAATATTATTATTTCTTAATTCAATACAAAATCACAAATGACCTCTTTAATTTAAAACGAATAGAGTATACAAATATATAGAATGCAATATAATTTTAGCACATTCTTATTAATATACTCTTTTCGTCCTACTTTTTTATATTCAATTTTTTATATATACAAAAATTTAGTTAAAATATAATTATTAAATAATTATAAATTAATATTAAAAGAAATAGTTAATTCAATTAAAATATAAAAAAATTATTGATTATAAAATTTAAAATACATAATTATTTTTTTCTAAAAAAATGACAAATTGTATGGATTGACAAAAATAAAAATAATTAACAAATAAGACGAGATAAAAATAAATTTAGATGACGAAGATAATATTTGTTATATCTTTTATATATTTTATTATTAAAAACTACGACATAAAACATATTTAAAGTGCTTTATACTAAATAAAAAGAAAAAGAAAGGCATAAAATATTTAGCAATTGACAAAGTTGCAATGGCCTACACTTTTAGTCATGTATACGTTACATGGGAACAAATACACCAAAGAATTTGCCTCGTGCAGAGTATAATCAGAAAAGGGAAAATCCTAATCATATTTTATTATTTTATGTACTCATTTCGTCCCTAAAAATTAGAATATTTGGGTTCAAAAATTTTAAAAATGATAATAATTTATTAAAAAATAATAAAAATAAAAAATTTAGTTGGGAGGGATATTAAGAAATAAAAATAGTCACTTTTTTAATAAAATATTAAACAAAAAAATTATTTTGGTATGTTTGGTTGGCTTTCCGGACATGGGTAGCATTATGCTTTGAACTTCTTTTTTTTTTTAAAAAAAAAAAATATTACATTCATATTGAAATAATTGAATACATATTTTCAATTTTTTTTCTTAATCATATACTTCCTCCGTCACGAAACTAAATATCCATTTGCTTTTTGCATGTAGTTTTAAAAATATTAGTATTATATTGAGATATAGTAGGAATAAAGTAGAAATAACTAAAATAACCTTATTAGTATGTGCGATATAAATGTAATGACATTTGTGTAATATATTGTAAATTGTAAGGGTATTTGTAATGTTAGGTAGATAGTACAGTTACTAAAAAAAAAAAAAGGAAATGGATACTTTGTCATCAGACGGACTAAAATGAAAAAATGGATACTTTGTTATCAGACGGAGCTCTCCTTCTATCCCTCAATAATTTATCAATTTTTCTATTTTGGTATGTGACATGACGAAGTATCCATTTAATTTTTTAATAACAGTATGTTTTGCTAACATTAAAAATACTTTTACAATTTATAATATATTACACAAATATCATTATATTTATATCAGACAATACTACTAAAACTATTTTAATTATTTTCTTACTTTATTCATAAAACACTCTAATATAATATTAATATTTTTAAATTTTAATGAAAAAAAACAAATCCGATACATAAATAAAAGACGAAAGGAAGTATATCATGTATTAAATATGTCGAGTAACCGCCTACGTTACAACCCATGCATACCTTCAGAAAAGCACACCGTAAAATCTGCCTCGTGCAGAGTACAGAGGTGGAAATAATTAATTAAAACTAAAACCCTAATTTCTCTTTACCTATTTATTACAGCTCTTGCATCTTCAATCGACACTTTCGATTTGCAGCAAATTGTTCTAAACTCACACTGCAAAAAACTCGAATCAATGGAAAACGCTTTCTCCTTTTTCATTATCCTTATCTCATCTCTCATATTTCTTGCAACCTTATGGAACGCGATCACTCTCACCAAACGCCGCCGGACTCCGGCGAAGCTTCCGCCGGGGCCGAGAAAGTTTCCGGTGATCGGAAACTTGCACAACCTTGTCAGCTTCCGGCCACCCTACCGGGTTTTGGCCGACTTGGCCGCAAAATATGGGCCGATGATGCATTTGCAATTGGGTCAAATCAGCACAGTCGTTGTATCGTCATCCGACGTAGCAAAAGAGTTCTTGAAAACTCACGACATTACCTTCGCGAATAGGCCGTCGTTTTTTGCGATAAATATTATATGTTATGGGCCTACGAGCATTGCATTCTCGCCGTACGGCGAATATTGGAGACAGTTGCGGAAAATTTGCACAGTAGAGCTGTTGAGCACGAGACGCGTACAATCTTTCCGCCCTATAAGGGAGGAAGATTTTTCAAATCTTTGCCGATGGATAGCTTCGAAAGAAAGGTCTTTGGTCAACTTGACGGAGAAACTCGCCGTGACGACATGCGACACGGTTATGCGAGCGTGCCTCGGGAATAAGACCGATGAACACAACCATTTCATAAATATCGTTAAAGAAAGCGCAGCCGTAGCGGCCGGATTCCATCTCGTCGATGTCTATCCATCGATTAGATGGTTCGGAACGATCAACGGATTTAAAGGCCGAATCGAGAAGGTGCACAAGTTAGCAGATAGAATACTCGGGAAAATCCTCGACGAACACAAAGTAGCTGCCTCGCGAAAGAAAGAGCGCGAAGATTTAGCCGATGTTCTCCTCAAGTACCATAAGGACAGCGGACATGAACTGCAATTAACCGATGACAACATAAAAGCGGTGCTTCAGGTACTTTGATTTGATGTTTTGAAGAGATTTTTACAAGTGAGACGATCATTCTGATCATCTAACTTAATGTGTAAATAGGATATGTTCGATGCTGGAATCGAAACATCGTCGACAACTGCAGAGTGGGCTATGGCGGAACTGATTAAACATCCGAGAGTTCTTAAGAAGGTACAAGATGAGGTGAGGGAGGTTTTCGGCGACAAGGGATTTGTCGATGAGTCCGAGTTCGATAACCTAAAGTATCTGAAGTTAGTGGTTAAAGAAACACTGAGGATGCATCCGCCGGTGCCGCTACTGATCCCGAGAGAAAACTTGGAGGCCTGTGAGATTAATGGATACAAACTACCGGCGAAAACTAGGGTTTTGGTGAATGCTTGGGCCATTGGAAGAGATCCTAAGATCTGGAAAGATGCCGACAGCTTTATACCGGAGAGGTATCTCGATAACATTTCGGTTGATTACACCGGGAAGAATCTCGACTACATCCCTTTCGGTTCCGGGAGAAGGATTTGCCCGGGAATGACTTTCGGCCTCGCCAACCTCGAGCTTCCATTGGCAATGTTTCTCTATCACTTTGATTGGGTTTTGCCCGATGGAATGAAGCCTGAAGATTTGGACATGGCTGAAACTGTTGGCATTACAGCAAGAAGGAAGAATCCTCTTTATGTGATTCCTATAATGAAGAACCCTGTGCCTCTCAAGTAAAATCGAGGCATTCTATCGATCTTTTTTATGTTATGTTTAATTAAGACATTGAGTGTCATGGTAGATTGCTGTCTTGATGTTTGTTGGTACTATTGAACTTGTTTCGTTTTCTATGGTTTGGTTGTTTAATTTTATGTTTGATTTCTTGGAAGAATGACCTCTCGTTTATTACATCTTTGTTACTTGCCATTCTTCCATTTCGAGGTCTTGTTTTATCGATCTTTTATATTGTTAGGTTAAATTAGGAAGAACAGAAGAAAACCATAAATGAAGAAACAAAAGATGTAAATTATATATGCTTAGGTATGTTTTTCAATTTTGTTTTCATATTATTTATAAAGATATCTTACACTAAAATACATCATATGCAATCCCTTTTTGTTTTTCATTATAAATTTTCTTCACACCACCATAAGGACACAATAGTTCATATATATATATACAACTCGAAATAATTTATTTGTAACAAATCCAAGATGGATCCTATTGAAAAAAATGAACAAACTCAAATCACATATACAACAAATAAAATAATAATAAAGAATCATTTTTTTAAAAAAAGTTAGCATCTAACTCACCTAATATGAGATATTTTGTAAAAGTTCAAAAACAAATATATATAAATTTGACTTATAAAGCAGATAATATCGTACTAATGTTGAATTATCTCAATCATTAGTTCATTACAACATTAGGGTTGTTATGATAGTATTTATCACTCCTTTCATTATTTGCTTCGTAAGCGACA